>NW_006795975.1:1052774-1081182 GCF_000442215.2 Lipotes vexillifer | reverse complement strand
CACATAGTTATCTGCCTCTTTCCCCCCAGTCTATGGTGGTCTGTAACAGGCAGTGGCAGACTACAACTCACGGGCCAAATCTGGCTACTGACTGCTTTGGTAAATAAAGTTTTATTGGAACACAGCTGTGCCCATTCATACATATTGTCTGTGGTTACTCTAGTTACGACTACAGATTTGAGTAGCTGTAACTGAGGCCGTATGGTGTTCTGTAAGCTGGAATCTGTTTTCAAATAAAATGAATGGTAAAATCGTTATTAAAAAAATCCTTAGGTAGTTTGGTTTAAAAGTCCCACTTTCAACATTTAAATGTATTTTCTGTAGGATTTCTTTTGAACCACTAAAACCCAATAAAAACTGCATCTTCTGAATCAGATATTTAAAATGTTTCTGATAAGGATATTAAAATTGAAGTCAGAAATATTTAGAGGTAAATGACTTACATTTGTCAATCCTACTATTTAGCAGGAAAGATGTTCCTTAAATGAGACCAAGCTGTATGGTGGGCTTGTAACTATAATTAGTAGAAGCAGGAGTTTCCAACGGGCCTTGTAACACAAAGAACCCTGAATATTAAACAGCATGTCAGTGTGGTTTTCAAGCTGCACCACACACAAGTTTCCTCAGCCTCCTGTAGCTGCAAACCTAAAATAGCCTGAAGGTCAAAGCCAGACAGACATACTCTTGTCACTGAATGTGCTGACCATGACTGATATGAGTTGAGTTTACTTCCTCCACCAAAATTATGGCGGAAAAACAAACTCCAAACTCAAGGGCAATCACTATAACAATCCTAAGAGGAAAAAGAAGAGAGAAATAAGTCCCAAAGTGGTCTAACACAACGATCAGCTCAGACCTCACTTTCACTAGGAGCCTATTACCGGAGTCACATATTTGAATTATTGCATCAAGAAGGCTGTAACAGAAAAGATGTCCATGAGAAAGTAATGTGAAGCCAATATGCAAAAACGAGAGTGATTGGAAACCACCATAAAATCATCAGGCTATTGACAGCTGGGGAAATTCCACATGCCAAGCACATCAACTGCAAGGAAATATTAGAGGCTTGAGATGAAAAAAATACACCTGAATCTGTAACTGAATTAGACAAGGCTCGCTGCATGGAGAACTCTGCTGGTCACCAGGATGCAAAGCAAACGCTGGGTTACCAGAAGCGCATTTATCAGCCACAGTGATTTATTGAGTGCTTTAATAATACAAGTGTACATCAACTGATCCACAGTCAAAAGTGGCAGGTCCCTAAGAAATTTACAAGCACTTTAAGTAAATCAAAATACATATTATTTTGTTCAATTCAGCAGTCTTCTGTGTGGGGACAGAAGGCTAGTGATAAACAGAGTCTCAGTAATGCACAGTGATTCTGATTGAAGCTTTTGTACAAAAATCTGGTTCCCAGTAGCATGCACCCACCGATAAAGACTTCAGTACAAAAAAATTAACCCTAAGCATTACATTGAAGTAGAAACGAGATAGAATTCTGAATTCGTGTTTTCCCGAAGATCACAGGAAGGGAAAAAGGATCCAAAGAAAACGAACAACAAAGTAACAAAACCACACAGGAATACGAAGCTTTGAAAGAAAGCTCATATTATTACAGATCTGACATTGTTTGCACTGAAAACAAAAGTTCCCATCCACGTGGAGGTGGGATTAAGAAAAAAACAAACCCAGATCTTTCAAGTTAATAGAAATTAAACAGGGAATAAAACGGGAAGGGGTGGGGGGCAAAGGAAAGGGAGGGTGGGGGATGGATGACATTCCATCACAAAACGGTTCAAAAGGTGATAAAAATAAGACAAGCAGAGCCGAGGTGTGGGGCCCCGATGCACTTGGTGAGTGTGCCGCGGGGCCAGGGCCCTATGTGGCGTACCGCTTGGTCCACTGCCTGGCCATCCGGTCGTGCTCCGCCCTGTTGGTCATGTACTGTGTGGCGATGCTACCCACCAGCGGGTCAGCTGGAAAGGAAGCAGAGTCAGAGGTCAGTCAACGCCGGCAGCTTGGCCTCTTCAAAGCCGGGGAAGAGAGGCGTGTCTGGAAAGCTGGCCCTGGCTCAAGGCGTGGGCAGAGAGGCGAGATGCTGCGCTCTGGAACAAGGTCACCTTCGCCATGACCTGCAAGTGACCTGCCCCGGAGACCGCATCTCACCCCCGCCGCCCGAGGAGCACCTACCTGTGCTTTGACTGCTGCCTCTTGTCACGTCTCCCGACGAGCGTGACTCTCTCTGTCCCCGCCATACATATGCTTCTCCCCCTCTTCCTCCCCTGGTTTTCAGGTAGATGTTTATTTCACAGAGAAGATGCAGGTGGGCTGTGGGCGGGGCCCGCAGGGTCCTGGATACGATCCCCTGGGGGAAGGGGGCGGGGGAAGCCTGGCCAACTCCCTGACCCGGGTTAGTTATTGCTCAGGCAGGGGTCCAGCAGCAGGTTAGTGACCCGCTGACACAGGGCGACAGGCTGCTTCTGCCTCTATATTTGGGAATATCAAAGCCACAGAGCTCTCTACTACATAAACAGCGATCGATGTTAAGTCACAGCTAACCCTCACTGACCTACCACGTCCTAAAACTTTAACACGGGGTGGCGGTGGCTGGCACGGGATGAAACTGCAGCCTAAGGATGGGGGTCGTCAGGGCTGGAGCTGGGCCCTGACTGCAGGTCTCCTGGGACACTGCTCCACCCAGACGGGATCAACGGCTAATGAAAACAATTCAAAGCAACTACAAAAAAAATGTAATTTACGTTTCTGGAGATCCCAGAATCCACCCGTCTCCCTCCATTCTCTAGTCTCACTTCTTCCCTGAGTTTTTTTTTTTTTTTTCGGTACGCGGGCCTCTCACTGTTGTGGCCTCTCCCGTTGCGGAGCACAGGCTCCGGACGCGCAGGCTCAGCGGCCATGGCTCACGGGCCCAGCCGCTCCGCGGCATGTGGGATCCTCCCGGACCGGGGCACGAACCCGTGTCCCCTGCATCGGCAGGCGGACTCTCAAACACTGCACCACCAGGGAAGCCCTTCCCTGAGTTTTATTTCCTGTATTTTTAGTGTTGAGAATTTGAGTGTATTAGAGCACGTGGATAAGAACGAACCAAAAGGGAAAAGGAAAAATATTAGCAAAAGCTAACGGTAAATATGAGAAAAAGAAAATAGGTAAAGAATATGAAGTGGGCTTGTGGTCTACTACCACCTCATAACTCGGGAAGATTCTGAGAGTCTGCTAAGACCCAGTAAGACATTCAAGGTCACACCTTCGCAATAGCCAAGGTGTAACAGGAAGACCACCTTTTAGTGATCTGCTGATGCCGAGGATAACAAAGCTTGTGAAAGTCCTCCCGACAAGACTTTGCTTCTATTTTTTTAATTTTGTTACAGTTCTAACATTATATTATACCATGTTGTTTTTTTTTTTGCGGCACGCGGGCCTCTCACTGTCGTGGCCTCTCCCGTTGCCGAGCACAGGCTCCGGACGCGCAGGCTCAGCGGCCATGGCTCACGGGCCCAGCCGCTCCGGGGCATGTGGGACCTTCCCGGACCGGGGCACGAACCCGTGTCCCCTGCATCGGCAGGCGGACTCTCAACCACTGCGCCACCAGGGAAGCCCACACCATGTTTTTTTGTTTGTTTGTTTTTTCTTTTTTGTTTTCTGGCCGTGCTAAGAGGCTTGTGGGAACTTAGTTCCCTGACCAGGGATCAAACCTGGGCCCCCTGCAGGGGAAGCGCCAAATCCTAACCACTGGACCGCCAGGGGAGTCCCCAAGGCTTGCTTAAGTTTTAACAAACCTCACTTAAGTTTTCATGGACTTGTGCTAAGTTTGTTATAATTATTCTAGGGAGAGGCCAGTTTCTTATATTCACTTACATCACAAACAATGATAGTCAGTGGGTGTGTTCGGAATGTCTGCCTCTCTGCCTACTCTGTGATTCTTGCCCTTCACTTGCCAAATGGTGAAACTCTATCACTTCAACCAACAGAGCCAGGGTTCAAGATGATTGAAATCAGCAGTACCAGATGTAGACACTAAACACCTGGGATTGGCAAGATATTAAAAAAAAAAATGTTGTCTTTCAGTTCAGACTATAGAGTCTAAAAAGGGCCAAAGAGAGGTCTGAGTCACATTTCTCTACCTTTGAAACAAATCATCTTGTTTCAATTTCTGGAACGCAAAGCCTTAGGGCGGAACTTGGGCACCCACCATCAACAGAGCTTACATCTGCATCGCTCAAGACAGCTGTTTGGTTTAACACACTACATTAGTGATGTGCGCTAAAGAGCCATCTGTACTTCCCGACTTAACTGGTCGAGGTAAAGGACAGGTTTAATGTCAGAAGAATGACCAGTGACATGAACGTTCTAGTGCAAATCTACCCTCACTGAGAGTGGGCATACTGGGAACAAGAGGCTGCTGTTTCAGCTCAAAGGAGGGAGAGGGAGGAGGAGACAGTGGGGTGGGAAAAGCATCCATGCTATTTCAACAGGGGCAGAGGGGAAGACCTCAAAAACACGGTAGAGTGTTATTGATAAAACTCACATGCGTTGTGCAGACATTTTTTAGTACGCTTAAATAATTAGCAGTAAACTCCTTCGAGTTCCTTTTATAATACCTTTTCAAGTTCGATTTTGAAAAGAGAAATATTTTCCATCTGCAAAATTATACAGGCTAAATATAAAAACAATAATTAACAATTTCAAAAAATCACCTCACACGGTACACAGGACAGAAAGTTGTAAGTGAAAACCGTTTGCAAATTCGCTGGGAGAAGTTCTGTTAACATTTTGACTTACATCTTCCCAGACTGCTTTTCTAAACATACAATTTTAAAAAAAGATCATAGTCTGCTTTTGGAAACTTTTAAAACAACTCACTGTACGGTGAATAACTTTTTATATCAATAATTATATCCTACTCGATCATTTTTATTTGATTTAATTTTTTAGTTGAAGTCTAACTGACTTATATTACTGTATTAGTTTCAGGTGTACAACACAGTAGTTTGATAATTTTATAGATTATACTCCATGCAACGTTCTTATAAAACACTGACTATATTTCCTGCGCATCATTTTAAATATTAATCTGAATTAATAACCAGTCTTCTGTTTACAGACATTTGGGTTCTTTCCTTTTTTTTTTTTTTCTGCTTTATAAACAATGCTGTGAAGAACACTATTGTGTGAGCATCTTTGTAAATTTATGCAAATCTTAAATTTAAAGTGTTAGTGAAGGAATAAAGGTATAAAATGAAGGAATTTAAAAGTCATGTGTTATCAAATAGTTCTTAAATGCTAAAATGTTTTGTTGAAGAGAAAAAAGTTAAGACTACAAGTAACTGAATAGAAACTATGCAATAAACGTACATCCAATGATCATCGCAGTGAATTTAGTGCAATGAGATATACCCCTTTTGTAGTATATTTATAATTATGACTTGAAGTAAGATTGAATCTTGTTATGGGGTTTCACATTTCCTGGATACAGATACGCCAGGGATGAAATAACGATGACGGGTGACACATCTTCTTCCTCCTCCTCCTCTACTTTCCTGTCTGACCTCTGCTTCCCTGCACAGTGCCAGGCGCCTGAACAGCAAGCATGGTTATTTGTGAGTGAAAGGTGATCTCAGTGCTCCGCCCCCTCCCCTTTTTTGGAGATTCGTGTTAGTGCACCTTTGATTCCAGAAAAGAAAGGCTCAGGCGACTCCTGCAACCCCATCTGAGGGCTCACCTCTCCGTGACAGGGGCTATACTGGAAACACTGGAAACCAGAAGGGTTCACAGCTCGTCCAGGAAAGGAGGGAGACAGGGAGAACGGACTTGAGGATATGGGGAGGCGGAAGGGTGAGCTGTGACAAAGCGAGAGAGAGACATGGACATATATACACCACCAAACGTAAGGTAGATAGCTAGTGGGAAGCAGCCGCATAGCATGGGGAGATCAGCTCGGTGCTTTGTGACCGCCTGGAGGGGTGGGATAGGGAGGGTGGGAGGGAGGGAGACGCAAGAGGGAAGAGATATGGGAACATCTGTATACGTATAACTGATTCACTTTGTTATAAAGCAGAAACTAACACACCATTGTAAAGCAATTATACCCCAATAAAGATGTTTAAAAAAAAAAAAGACTAAAGGGGGTAAGAAGCAGCTAAGTGGTTAGAGGGAGCGGAACGACAGGCAGATGGCTGAGCTGCCCAGTGATTCCATTTGCAAGGCCAAAGAACATTCTCTCTTGGTTGGTAGGTGGTATGGGAGAAATCACCTGGCAAAGAAATGTTGACTCCCTTTTCTTAAGACAACACATATATTCTCAAAGAAACACACACAAAACCAGTCCAGTATGATGGAAAAGGGGGTGCGCTCCGGGTCCAGACTGCCTGCCTTTGTACCTCGGTTCCACCGATAACTGTCATGTCAGGCAAAGGACTTAACTTCTCCGTGCCTCGGTTTTCTCGACTGCAAAATGAAGCTGCTATAGTTGTTGTTATAAGAATGAAATGAACTGATTATTGTCAGGCACATACAAAACTCCTGCTATCATTTTCAAAATGAAGACAGGAAAATGAATACTCATGTGCACCTTAAAAAATATACATCTTATTGTCCTCTTGAAGACATTCTCTTCAGATAAAATCCAAAGTCTTTAGCATGTAATTATTAGAGAAATGCAAATCAAAACTACAATGAGGTATCACCTCACACCGGTCAGAATGACCATCATCAAAAAATCGACAAACAATAGATGCTGGAGAGGGTGTGGAGAAAAGGGAACCCTCTTGCACTGTGGGGGGGAATGTGAATTGATACAGCCACTATGGAGAACAGCATGGAGGTTCCTCAAAAAACTATAACTAGAGCTACCATATGATCCAACAATCCCGCTACTGGGCATATATCTGGAGAAAACCACGGTTCAAAAGAATACATGCACCCCACTGTTCACAGCAGTACTACTCACAATAGGCAAGATGTGGAAGCAACCTAAACATCCATTGACAGATGAATGGATAAAGAAGATGTGGTACATATATACAATGGAATACTACTCGGCCATAAAAAAGAATGAAATAATGCCACGTGAGGCCACATGGATGGACCTAGAGATTATCATACTAAATGAAGTAAGTCAGACAGAGAAAGACAAATATCATATGATGTCATTTCTGTGTGGAATCTAAAATATGACACAAATGAACTTATCTATGAAACAGAAACAGACTCACAGACACAGAGAAAAGACTTGTGGTTGCCAAGGGGGAGGATGATGGGGGAGGGATGAATTAGGAGGCTGGGATTAGCAGAGGCAAAGTATTATACATAAAATAGATAAACAACAAGGTCCCAGAGAAAAGACTTGTGGTTGCCAAGGGGGAGGATGATGGGGGAGGGATGAATTAGGAGGCTGGGATTAGCAGAGGCAAAGTATTATACATAAAATAGATAAACAACAAGGTCCCACTGTAGAGCACAGGGAACTATATTCAATATCCTGTGATAAACCGTAATGGAAAAGAATATGAAAAAGAATGTGTAACGATGAAAAATCTGAAAGTGAAATCAAGAAAACACTCCCATTTACCATTGCAACAAAAAGAATAAAATATCTAGGAATAAACCTACCTAAGGAGACAAAAGACCTGTATGCAGAAAATTATAAGACACTGATGAAAGAAATTAAAGATGATACAAACAGATGGAGAGATATACCATGTTCTTGGATTGGAAGAATCAACATTGTGAAAATGACTCTACTTCCCAAAGCAATCTATAGATTCAATGCAATCCCTATCAAACTACCACTGGCATTTTTCACAGAACTAGAACAAAAAATTTCACAATTTGTATGGAAACACAAAAGACCCCGAATAGCCAAAGCAATCTTGAGAACAAAAAATGGAGCTGGAGGAATCAGGCTGCCTGACTTCAGACTATACTACAAAGCTACAGTAATCAAGACAGTATGGTACTGGCACAAAAACAGAAAGATAGATCAATGGAATAGGATAGAAAGCCCAGAGATAAACCCATGCACATATGGTCACCTTATCTTTGATAAAGGTGGCAGGAATATACAGTGGAGAAAGGACAGCCTCTTCAATAAGTGGTGCTGGGAAAATTGGACAGGTACATGTAAAAGTATGAGATTAGATCACTCCCTAACACCATACACAAAAATAAGCTCAAAATGGATTAAAGACCTAAATGTAAGGCCAGAAACTATCAAACTCTTAGAGGAAAACATAGGCAGAACACTCTATGACATAAATCACAGCAAGATCCTTCTTGACCCATCTCCTAGAGTAATGGAGATAAAAACAAAAATAAACAAATGGGACCTAATGAAACTTCAAAGCTTTTGCACAGCAAAGGAAACCATAAACAAGACCAAAAGACAGCCCTCAGAATGGGAGAAAATATTTGCAAATGAATCAACTGACAAAGGATTAATCTCTAAAATTTACAGGCAGCTCATGCAGCTCAATAACAAAAAAATAAACAACCCAATCCAAAAATGGGCAGAAGACCTAAATAGACATTTCTCCAAAGAAGATATACAGACTGCCAACAAACACATGAAAGAATGCTCAACATCATTAATCATTAGAGAAATGCAAATCAAAACTACAATGAGATATCATCTCACACCAGTCAGAATGGCCATCATCAAAAAATCTAGAAACAATAAATGCTGGAGAGGGTGTGGAGAAAAGGGAACACTCTTGCACTGCTGGTGGGAATGTGAATTGGTTCAGCCACTATGGAGAACAGTATGGAGGTTCCTTAAAAAACTACAAATAGAACTACCATATGACCCAGCAATCCCACTACTAGGTATATACCCTGAGGAAACCAGAATTCAGAAAGAGTCATGTACCAAAATGTTCATTGCAGCTCTATTTACAATAGCCCGGAGATGGAAACAACCTAAGTGCCCGTCGTCGGATGAATGGATAAAGAAGATGTGGCACATATATACAATGGAATATTACTCAGCCATAAAAAGAAACGAAATTGAGCTATTTGTAATGAGGTGGATAGATCTAGAGTCTGTCATACAGAGTGAAGTAAGTCAGAAAGAGAAGGACAAATACCGTATGCTAACACATATATATGGAATTTAAGAAAAAAAAATGTTATGAAGAACCTAGGGGTAAAACAGGAATAAAGACAGAGACCTACTGGAGAACAGACTTGAGGATATGGGGAGGGGGAAGGGTGAGGTGTGTTAGGGCGAGAGAGAGACATGGACATATATATACTAACAAACGTAAGGTAGATAGCCAGTGGGAAGCAGCCGTTAAAAAAAAAAAAAAAAAAAAGAATGTGTGTTTATTTTTGTAACTGAATCACTTTGCTGTGCACCTGAAATTAACACAAACTTGTAATGCAACTATACTTCAATAAAATAAATTAAACCAAAACCAAAACATAAACCAACAAAGTCCTTAGCATGGCTCCCAAGAGCATCATGATCTAGACCTAATCTTTCCAGCCTTGTCCACCCATGCTTTAAACCAGCAGCAACAACTCGCAGCTTCTCCAATAAGCCCTCCAATAAGCTCTCTGCACCTCTGCTTCTGCGACGTCCTTTGCCTGATGGGCTTCTACGAATTTCTCAACATTCAGCTCAGGCATGGCCGCCTTGGGGATGCTTCTAGGGGCTTTGTAGCAGGCTTATGTGCCCCATTTCTGTTTCGTCTGTTCGCACCTCTATCACTGTGCTGGGAACGCTGCCCTTTAGTTGTCTGTCTGCTGTATAATCTACATTTCCCATGGGACTGGGGCCCACGCGTTCAGTCATTTGTCAACTATCACTGAGTCCCTACTATGTTCCAGGTCCTGCAGAACTAGTGATAAATAAGCAAACTCCTGCCCTCATGGGACTCTGCCTGGGTCCCTCTGTCTCCGTTTCCCTCTCGTTAACCCCACGTTTACTACGATGTATGAATGGATAGAAGAACATAAGACAAGTAAGGAAGGAACACACAAAATAACAGCCAGAAAGAGTAGTTACTCCATAAGGCAGGTGTCCCTCTGTAGCATTATATGCTGGCTCATCATAGAAGTTTCTTCTCTACACACGACTAGCAAGTCAGTAAAGGGGACCTGATGGAGAGTGCGACAGCTTTCTTGTCTTTTCTCTTTTTTAAAAACTTATTTATTTTTTAATTTTTTTGTATATAAGCAGGAATCCTTCCTTCCTCCCTTCCTCCCTCCCTCCCTCCCTCCCTCCCTCCCTTTCTGGCTGCGTTGGGTCTTCGTTGCTGTGCACGGGCTTTCTTTAGTTGTGGCGAGAGGCGGCTACTCTTCGTTGTGGTGCGCGGGCTTCTCATCGTGGTGGCTTCTCTTGTTGCGGAGCACGGGCTCTAGGCTCACAGGCTTCCGTAGTTGTGGCACGCAGGCTCAGTAGTTGCAGCTCGCGGGCTCTAGAGCGCAGGCTCAGTAGTTGTGGCGCACGGGCTTAGCGGTTCCGTGGCATGTGGGGTCTTCCCAGACCAGGGCTCGAACCCG
Source organism: Lipotes vexillifer (assembly GCF_000442215.2). Classification (NCBI taxonomy): domain Eukaryota; kingdom Metazoa; phylum Chordata; class Mammalia; order Artiodactyla; family Lipotidae; genus Lipotes; species Lipotes vexillifer. The sequence continues at coordinate 1,070,664 of NW_006795975.1, read as the reverse complement.
CGTCCCCTGCATCGGCAGGCGGACCCCCAACCACTCCGCCAGCAGGGAAGCCCTCTTTATTTATATTTAAACCCAGTGGGAATCACATGATTCTGCAACTTGCGTTTTCCTCTGGGCCAATATACAGTAGTTGTGTTTCTAAGATACTAGAAATAGACATAGCTTGTTATTTTTAATAATTATAGGGCATTCCTTTGCATAGTTATTCAGCATTCATTTTTCCATCCCCTACTGATGCACATTTATTGATACATTAGATTTGATTTTTTGCTATCAGGACTAGTATTACCATCTTGTATACATTTTTGAGCATAGGTTTGTGTCGTTCTGGAGGGTAGATTCTTCTAGGTGACAGTGTTGGGCCAGAGAGTACAGTACACATTGAAAATTTTTGCCAAATACTGCCAAATGGCCCTTCAATAAAAGGATGTACAATGTATCCTATTTCTGGACATTCTCCCTAACACTGCATTACCAATCTTTAAAAATTGTTTTTGTCAAGGTAACCAAAAAAAAAAAAAAAAAAAAATCCCTGTCATTGTTGTATCTGGATATAATTTGATGTCTACTGAGGTTTAACATATTCTTGTGTTTGTTCACTATTTGTATTTCTTCTCCTGTGACGTGGTTGTTCATGCCTTTTGTCTGTTTTTTCCTTACTATCGTGAAGGAGTATTTTATATATTATAAATATTAAGCATGCACTGGAAGTTCAGCTTTGGCCTCAGTATTCAGCCAAAATTGCTTTAGTCTTTGGAGGACTGAACAGACAAATGCCTCCTTTGATGTTATTTTGAGCTTTGCTGAACTTGTGGAGATCAAAGATCAGGTTACCATCATATTTAATAAATACAGATCATCTTTTGGATTATTACTAATATCTGAATACTGGTTTTTAAAATATTGGTAAGCATGATGAATGTTAACTTGGGACTGAAAATCTCCTTCAGTTGAAGACAAACAATATGACATAGAAGGAAAAGATTTGGAACCGTCTTCACATGTATTCATACAAACGCTCAAAGTGAGATGGGAGCGCAGCTATCGTAAGGGAGAAGGCTTCTGGCACAAAACAGGCCTTACGATTGTCCACTGCAGATACTAATACTGAGAGTAAAGCACTTGTAACAACCAGTGGCTGCAGGCAGAGAAAGTAGTGCATCCAATGACTGTGTGAGTCAGGAAATGAATGCAAACATATTAGAGATAAAAATTTGAGGGCAAAAGGCTTCCGTTGGCCTCTGAAATATCCGGAAGACATTGTCTTTAAGCATTTTGCACACAGCTCCGGTTTGTGGGAGGACCTGCAGGGACGCTGCACCGTGATCACCGTGAGCCAAATCTTTTAAGTCTAGGGGTTGAGGAGGTAAGTCTTCACCTTTCTGTTACCATTAGAGAAAAAAGAAAGCTTATTGACCTCATAGCAAAATCTCCACTAAGAGTAACCCACAGTGGGATAGACAGCCAAAGAAAAACATGCTTTTCATCAGGCGAAAACATCTAAGTCTTGCAAGTGTGCAGAGGAGTCTCCTAGCAGCTGCCAGTGCTAAGAAATTATACTGCGACATCATCATGACAAACTTTAAAAACATATGTAATTTTTTTTCATGAAATTAAAAAAAAATTCTTTTTTGGCCGCTCAGCTTGTGGGATCTTAGTTCTCCAACCAGGGATTGAACCTGGGCCACGGCCGTGAAAGCGTGGAGTCCTAACCACTGGGCCACCAGGGAGTTCCCTCTAATTTTTAATAATAGTATTATAGTATTACTTAAATTCTTAAAATAAAATTTCGTATTTATTCTTGTATCTGAGATCACTTTATGTTGGGAACATTCAGCATTGCCTTAGGTTGTTTATTGATTTTAATGCTGGCTGTTCAGTATTCAGCCAAAAATAAATTCAGTGCACCTCTAAGGAAAATACTATTTATCTATTATATGTGGAGGAAATATTCTCTCCCAGTCTTTTGTCCTTTAACCTAGTTTATAATGTTTCTTGCCATTACAAGTTTAAAGTTTTTCAGTACTTAAAGTCAATCTTTCCTTAATATTTTTTAGTGTGATGTCATGTGTATTTGACAAAGGCCTCCTCCACTGCAGTATTTTAGAAGTATTCTCCTATGTTTACATACAGTAACCATCTGTGCAATGCTAGCTTTATCACACAGACGATTCCCATGTGTATCTGGACCTGATTCTGTACTTGATATTCTTTCATTCGATTAATTTGTTTTTTGCTTTATTTACTCCTACTTTCTTGCTACTGTTTTACAGTATGTTTGATATCTGGTAGGATAAGTTCTCACGCGTCCCCATTTCTCTCCTTCACTAAAGTTTTACTTGGAGAACTGGAATCTTGAGGCTAAGACTTGGAGCAATTAAAGCTAGTTCACCCCAGGGTATAGGAATTTCATGTCTCTTTGAAGAATGTTATCAAGATTTAGGAATGACTGAATTCCTCAGGGTCTACTAATTAAAAATCAAGTGAGTACGACAAAGTTAAGGTTTTTTGTAGTTTGGAATGTGGGGAAACCAGACCATTAATTATAGGTCTAACCCAGACCAGAAAGGTTGTTAAGTACCCTGAAAAAAAAAAAAAATATATATATATATATCACATATACATAGAGTGTGTGTGTGCCTGCGTGTGATGCTCATGGCTCATAAAGCGATTTAGGGAGAACGTTACCATGCCTATGATTTAAACCAAGTGGTGGATGTTATCCAACTAGATTTAACTTCGAAAATGCTAAATAAAACTGCATACCAGTCTAGCAAGATATGCTATTAACTCAGAATTAATAACTAGCGATGCTAAAAGAGGAATCAAGTACCCCAACTTCTCAAGAGACATTAATACCTTCCTTCCTCAGGACTTGCTAAGAGGAGAGGAGCTGGGGGGCTTCCCTGGTGGCGCAGTGGTTAAGAATCCGCCTGCCAATGCAGGGGACACGGTTTCGAGCCCTGGTCCGGGAAGATCCCACATGCCGCGGAGCAACTAAGCCCATGCGCCGCAACTACTGAAGCCCGCACGCCTAGAGCCCGTGTTCTGCAACAAGAGAAGCCACTGCAATGAAAAGCCTGCGCACCGCAATGAAGAGTAGCTCCCGCTCATCGCGACTAGAGAAAGCCCGTGCGCAGCAACGAAGACGAAACACAGCCATTCTCAAATATTAAATTACATAAAGTTACAATTAAGTAATTTATAAAGGTAATCAATACTTAAAACTTATCATTTCTTAATTATTTTACAGCTATTATTATTTATCGTCATAGTTTTTTTTAAGGTCTTTTCTATCCGTATGGTGGAAAAACACCATGTGCTACTGTGCATCTCGTCCCGATTACACAATCAGGAAGGTCACGTAAGTAGCTTGAAATCAGCAAATGCTACAAATTAGGACTTGATTTACAGTTTTGCTGATTGTCTGTGGTTAAGAAAGTGAGGGAGAAAATGCTAATAGTGCAGATCAAACTTAAAAGTGTATCATGTCTAGATCCTTACACAGTGAAGAGCCTAAAAACTGGAGGATATATTCGTCCAGCACATGAGACCATTATCTGATTCAGAAAGAAGCTGCTCATGACACTAACCAGTGAAGTTCTGACACTCTTTTCTTTGTTTTACTTTGGTCCTAGTTTGTAACTATGTATGAAAATATCACCCAACATTCCTGTTAGAACCACACTCATTTGCTAGTTACAGCTGCAAAAGTCACTGTAAGTCTTCTGAGAATGAATCAGCTGCATGGTATCTGCAGTCAAGAGTACTGTATATTTTATTATCTGTAAACTGTGTACATTTTTTACATCAGTAAAATGTATAATAAATGTATGTACGTACATATGTGCATACAACCACCCCTTCTAGCCACTGCCCATTTCAAAGTTACCAATACCCATGGGGAAGGGCTTAGCCAAGGAAGTTGAGCCGGGGCTGGGTCTTCAACATCAGGGGACTGGGAAGTGAGACCTTGGATTACGGCACGTGAAGCAGCATTTTGACACCTGTCACCCAGAAGGCATGGACGGCAAGATGCTGCTTTGCCAAAGAAGCAGGAAATCAGGTACAGGGATGCCGCCCTCATCCTTTATCTGACCCCCACAGCCTAGGAGTCAGGCCTTGGAAAGGGAGAGAAGAGGTGTCTGAGGACCAGACCTGCTTGCTCCACCCGGACGGAGTGGAAACAGGAAATGAGATTTAAATCAGTACGAGAGGAGAGTTTAAAAACCGACGAGACTGACTTTTCCATTAACTGAAAGTAACCCGAATGCTGCTAAATATTGTTAAGGGATAGAAAAGCAAAATTCAACTAAATGTGGCCTAAAGCAGTGAATGAGAAAATTAAGGCCAGTCCGTATTAATGCCCCCTGAGTTGCGATGGCTCAACAAACAATACGAATACACTGGCTACAACCTAAACTATACTGTTGATAAAATATTTTTCCAAACGTCAAAACTTGTCCTATCAGTGTAGAAAGCAGTGCTACGTACCCTAAATCAATGTGTGTTTTGAAATAGAAAGCGTCTGTTAGACTAGACTCATCCACAGAGCAGCACAGATGGTGCATCCCTACTGAGAAGCTACTGGATTGCAATTCCAGGCTTAGTTAAACAATAATTCCTAATGAACTCTCAGAAAATATCCTTACAGTATTGGACTTGTTTAAGGCACCAGAGATTCACATTGCCGTCTCCAAAACATTGGGCTGGCCGAAAAGTTCGTTCGGTTTTAAGTAATAATAAAAGGCACTTTTCATTTTCACCAAGAACTTCACTGAACAACGTATTCGCTGACCAAACAAACTTTTGGGGCAAACCCAATACCTCTGCAAAAAGCTATGGCTGCAGCAAGTAGGAAAGAGTCAAAGATGCTGAGATATCAAAGCTAGATTTTTTTTAAAAAAGCAGCTTTATTGAGATATAATTCACATACCATATAATCCACCCATTTATTGTGCACACTTCAGTCGTTCTTAGTACATCCACAGAGTTATACAGTCACAATCCACTTGAGAATATTTTCATCACCCCCAAAAGATACCTTGTATCCTGTTCCTCTAAATCCTCCAGCCCTAGGTATCCACTAATCTTTCTGTCTCTGTCTATTTCCCTATTCTGGACATTTCGTATAAATGGAATCATTCAACATGTGGCCTTTTGTGACTCGCTTCTTTCACAAAGCATCATGTTTTCAAGGTTCATCCATGTTGTAGCATGTATCAGTACCTCGTTCTCTTTTATTGCCAAATAATATTCTATTGTATGAATATACCACATTATATTTATCCATTCCTTAGACGATGGACATGTGGGCTGTTTTCACTTTTTGGATATTGTGAATATCCAAATGCTGCTGTGAACATCTGTGTACAAGTTTTGCATAGATCTGTTTTCATTTCTCCTGGGTCTATACCCAGCAGTGGAATTGCTTGGTCATATGGGAACTCTATGCTTAACCGTTAGATCAACTGCCAAAATGCTGTCCAAAGAGAATTTCACATCCCTCCCCAGCAATGTGTGAGGGGTCCAATTCTCTATGTCCTCACCAACACGTGCTAGTATCTGAGGATGCCAGATTATAAAGACAGAATAGCTTACACCCATTGGCCTCTACCTACCAAGTGTCCAGTTAAAAAAATATATACCATATTCCCTACAAACCTATGTTCCTGCCAACCATGGAAAATAAATTCTCTGAAGTTGGAGTATTTTTCTCACGGTCTGTGTCTACGAGAGACCAAAGATTATCCTGATCCTGTCTTCCCTCTACTTCTAACCGTGATGGAAGTAAAAATGACAACAATAATCTAATGAGACTTGTTTGTAATGCACACCTTTTCTTCAATATAAAAAAATACTTTTTAATCCCACAGTCCTCAATTGTAGTCCGCCCACTAAAAACTAGTATTCGAATGTATCAATTTCCCCCTCACACCACCTCTTCTGTTCACACTGCTATTCGGTGTGGAGAGCAGGACAGGAGATTGTGCGAGAGCGGGTATGAACACAGCAGTCGTGCCCCAGATGCATCGCACATGTCCACAGTCTCCACCGCATCGGGGAATCTGGACTCGAGTCCAGAGGTATAAATAACCCAGCTCAGGGCCACAGCTGGACCAGAATGTCAGTGGTGTCAGTTGACTGGATCCTTCTGTCTGCCGTTGAGGTCTGGCAGTGTGTAGCCGAGGCGGCCTGGTCAGTCACATGGACACTGCCGCGCGGAGGAATGACTTTCCCTCAGAGTGTGGGCTTTGACTTGGGCTGAGGCCTTGCTCTAAACCTCCTCCCAACTCCTCCCTTTCCTTCAGGGTAGTTTTTGCCGTTTTTTTTTTTTTTTTTTTTTTAATTTTTTTGGGAGTATAGTTGCTTTACTATGTTGTGTTAGTTTCTACTGTACAGCAAATGAATCAGCTATATGTATACATACATCCCTTCTTTTTTTGGATTTCCTTCCCACTTAGGTCACCACAGAGTTAGGGTTCCCTGTGCTGTACGGTAGGTTCTCATTAGTTATCTATTTTACACATAGTAGTGTATATATGTCAATACCAATCTCCCAATCCATCCCACCTTCCCTTCCCCCCCCCCCCTTGGTAACCATACATCTGTTCTCTATGTCTGTGTCTCTATTTCTCTTTTGCAGTCTTATATCACAAAAACAGCAGAGTGTCTGGGGCACGGGAGATGACAGTTCAATATGTATTTGTGTAATAAATGAATTAACAAGTATTTCCACTGGTCAGGATGGAACTGGTATCAGGTTTCAGGTATCAGGTTTCTGGCTAGACATCATGCTTCCTTCCCATGCTTGAGCCTAAATGACGTTTATCCCTATGGGATCAGCAGCTCCCCAGGTCACTAACGTGAGATAGTAAGCATTTGGGCAGCCCTGGTGTAAATTTTTTTTGTGATTTAATATTTAGCTATCTCTGCTTCGAGTATAAAGCATACAATATGAGCTACTCCCTATAACTGCCCTCTTACTTTGTCTTCAAGCTTCCCTGCTATCTCCTTTTGGTCCCTGAAGCCTTCAATTCTTATTTTTTAAAACTGAGGTATAGTTGATGTATAATATATAAGTTTTAGGTGTACAACATAGTGATTCCCAATTTTTAAAGGTCATATTCCATTTATAGTTATTATAAAGTATTGGCTATATCCCCTGTGTTGTATACTATATCCTTGTAGCTTATTTATTTTACACATAGTAGTGTGTACCTCTTAATCCCCTACTTTGCCCCTCCCTTCACTGGTAACCACTAGTTTATTCTCTATATCTGTGAGTCTGTTTCTTTTTTGCTATATTCACTAGTCTGTTGTATTTTTTAGGTTCCGCATATATCATACACTATCTGTATTTGTCTGACATTTCACTCAGCATAATACCCTTCAGGCCTATCCATGCTGTTGGAAATGGCAAAATTTCATTCTTTTTTATGGCTGAGTAGTGTTCCATTGTGTGTGTGTGTATCTTTATAGCTATTCCTATATGTACATGTATATCTACCTCACATCTTCTTTATCCATTCATCTGTTGATGGACACTTGGATTGCTTCCATATCTTGACAACTGTAAAGAATGCTGCTATGAACACTGGGGTGCATATATCTTTTCGAATTAGTGTTTTCATTTTCTTTAGATATATACACAGGAATGGAATTGCTGGATCATATGGTAGTTCTATTTTTAATTTTTTGAGGAACCTCCATACTGTTTTCCATAGTGGCTGAACCAGTTTACATTCCCACTAATAGTGTACAAGGGTTCCCTTTTCTCTACATCCTTGCCAATATTTGTTATTTGTGGTGTTTTTGATGATAGCCATTCTGACAGGTGTAAGGTGATTCTAATTGTGGTTTTGATTTGCATTTCCCTGATGGTTGGCGATACTGAGCATCTTTTCATGTGCCTGTTGACCGTCTGTATGTCTTCTTTGGAGAAATGTCTATTTAGATCTTCTGCCCATTTTTAACTGGGTTAATTGTTTTTTGATAGTGAGTTGTATGTACTGTTTATATATTTTGGATATTAACCCCTTATAGGTCATATTATTTGTAAATATTTTCTCCCATTCAGTAGGTTGTCTTTTTGTTTTATTGATGGTTTCCTTCACTGTGCAAAGGCTTTGAAGTTTAATTAGGTCCAATCATTTAATTTTGCATTTATTTCCTTTGCTTTAGGAGACAGATCCAAAGAAATATTGCTGCGATTTATGTCAGAGTGTACTGCCTATGTTTTCTTCTAGGAGTTTCATGGTTTCCAATCTTACATTTAGGTCTTCAATCAATTTTGAGTTTATTTTTGTATACGGTGTTAATTTCATTCTTTTACATGTAGCTGTCCAGTTTCCCAGCACTACTTATTGAAGAGACTGTCTTTTCTCCATTGTAAGTTCTTGCTTCCTTTGTTGTAGATTAATTGACCATAAGTGCATTGGTTTATTTCTGGGCTCTCTACTTTGTCCCATTGATCTACATGTCTGTTTTTGTGACAGTATCATACTTTTTTTTTTTTTTTTTTTTTTTTTTTTTTTTTTTTTTTTTTTTGCGGTACGCAGGCCTCTCACTGTTGTGGCCTCTCCCGTTGCGGAGCACAGGCTCCGGACGCGCAGGCTCAGCGGCCATGGCTCACGGGCCCAGCCGCTCCGCGGCATGTGGGATCTTCCCGGACCGGGGCACGAACCCCTGTCCCCTGCATTGGCAGGCGGACTCTCAACCACTGCGTCACCAGGGAAGCCCAGTATCATACTGTTTTGATTACTGTCGCTTTGTAATATAGTCTCAATTCTTAAAAGATTTTTATATTTAGTCTGCATCCAGTTGTTCCCTGTTTTATTGGCATCTTGCCCAAACTTGATCCTCCTTTGTTTTAACCCCTTGGGCAACATGTTCTACCACTAGACCAAACTTTCTCTCTATATACTGCTTCTTCCATACTTCTGCTTCAGCCACGTGGGAAGGTTTATTTCTAGGATTCAAACTCCTACTGTATCCTTCTGATATAGGTAAAGAACCATGTCAAACAAATTCTAGTATGTCATAGGTAGTAAGTTGTGAACACTGTTTTCCATTTTTCTGCTAGCAGGAAATGGGGGATGGGTGACAGGAGGATTGATACCCTGGGTACCATGAACTGACTAAATAATATTCACTGATCTTGGAATGCATCCTTCTTGCCCACCAGGCTTGGCCTGGGAATCTGTGGGAGACCAGGCACAGTCAAGTTCACACAGTCACCAGTGGTGCTGTCATAGCGGTTAGGAAACCAAGTGCTGGGGATTCTGATTCCCAAATATCTTTTGGCCCTTCCCCTCTTCTACCTCCTTATGGCCTCTGTCATCTCCTCCCTGGACTGTCAAAGTACCTTCTTGAACATCTCCCTGTCTTCAGTCTTTCCACTCCCCAATAAACTAAACTTTAGTTTTTAAAGACACAAACCTGGTCATACAAGGTCCCTCTTTTAAAACCTTCTATTTCCCACTGTCCCTTCTCCCCTGCCATGAGATCCCCAGGGGCAAGGCCAACTATGCATAAAGATGCTTTTTTGCCAATAACCTGCTTGATGTCACAGATGTTTTTTACCCATTAAATTATTTTTTCTGTATCTTAATCATACTTGTATCTTCAATAGGGGCTGCTCCAATGTTTTGCCCTCTTCTTTAGTTCTTACTATTTCTGGAGGAAATAGAAGTTTTCAAAAGAGGCAAACAAGGTGAGAGAACATTATAACATAGAATAGTGTGAAATTATTGTTCACAGAGGAAGATTTTTGATTCAAAACTTTATGCTCATGAAGTGTAAAGTGCTGTCCTATGTATTAAAACAACTCATCAGTATGAAGTGGTTTCCACATTAACAGCCTTGTGAGCAGTAACTCCTGATAACAACTGGGTGAGTCTGCACTGTTGTGCTAGTCTTCCCTGGCACACCAATCTCTGAGGATGAAGACGATAGGAATCACTGATCTCATGAGGGGGGCTCTGAAAACACAGAAAGGAGGGAAGAAAGGAGGGGGCAGAAGCACTTAACCAAAGTAACTGCGTACACATTCACTCCTCCAAAATAATGAACTATTTAGGAGAATCATCTTGTCCCATATGTGGGAGGGGAGAAAAGAGCAAATTGCTCATTGTGGGACTTTTCTAATCTGCATTTTAAACCCTCGCAGAGTTAAGCCAACTTCTCTGGAGCCACATGGCCCCTATAACCTCCGCAGCGTGGAAATCCCAGCCCTCTGCTGGCCACTGCTCCCCTAAATAGGTTTTGGGTTACCCCTAACAAGACCTGTCGCACTGGCTTCTGTACCTGCTGAGCATTCTTACCTTAACACTTCTCAGCACGGCTGCAAGCCTCTGTCACCTTAAAAAAATGCCAGGCCTCTGCCGGGACCAGTACATACACCAAAACCCTCCACCTTTCTCACTCTTCAGGAGAGCGCAGTAATTCAGAATTGGGCCTCTCTCAGATGTGGAGAAAAGGGAACCCTCCTACACTGTTGGTGGGAATGTAAACTGGTGCAGCCACTGTGGAGAACAGTATGGAGGTTCCTCAGAAAGCTAAAAACAGAACTACTACCATATGATCCACTCCTGGGCATATATCCAGACAAAACTCTAATCCAAAAAGATACATGCACCCCTATGTTCACAGCAGCACTGTTCACAGTAGCCAAGACATGGAAACAACCTAAATGTCCATCGACAGAGGAATGGATAAAGAAGATGTGGTACGTACATTCAACGGAATATTACTCAGCCATAAAAAAGAATGAAATAATGCCATATGCAGCAACATGGATGCAACTAGAGACAATCATACTAAGTGAAGTAAGTCAGAAAGAGAAAGACAAACATCCTGTAATATCACTTATCTGTGGAATCTAAAATATGACACAAATGAACCTATATATGAAACAGAAACAGAATCATGGACATAGAGAACAGACTGGTGGTTGCCAAGGGGGAGGGGTGTGGGGGAGTGATGGAGTGGGAGTTTGAGATTAGCAGATGCAAACTATTATATAGAGAATGGATACACAACAAGGCCCTACTGTATAGCACAGGGAACTATATTCAGTACTCTGTGATAAACCATAATGGAAAAGAATATGAAAAAGAATGTGTGTTTATATATATATATATATATAAAACTGAATCACTCTGCTGCACACCTGAAATTCACACAACATTGTAAAGCAACCATACTTCAATAAAAAAGAAAAAGTGAAAAACCCGCACAGAATCGAGCCTCTCTCTAAGCGACTGCAGGACCCCTTGGTGAAGCAGGGGAAATCCAGCTTGTATTTGGTTGCCTCCCTCCCCGTTTGGCTAACTCCCTGGCATATTTATTTCCCCTTCCTGACACTCCCAGATCCTTCTCTCTGAGAGGAGATGACCATATATCTGACCTCAGTGTGACTGTCCCCGAATGGGTCATCTTTCCCAGGGGCGTGTACATTTTCAAAGAGAACTCCGGAGACCCCATTTAGCACAAAGAAATGAAACTAACACAAAACAGTGGGAACAAAGGACTAGGTGTATAATTTAGCTCTGTCTTTTGACTCAGAGGGGTCTGGGGTTCTTCAAATCACAGAGCTGAAAGCCACCCCGACTCTGCCTCTGACGGGACACAGTGCAGGGCGTGACAGACAACCGTGTCTTTGCCTTCCCCTTCTCATAAGCCTGGTTTTCACGATTACTCCTCATGTAGCTGGATGAGTGCATCATTTTTCGTGAAAATTTGACCCGCGTTGATGCTTTAGCTTTGCAAATGGCACTGTAACACTCATGACACTACTTTAATTCTTTCTCCAAGATACATCATGAAAAGTGAGGAAACTGGTTGCAGAAAGCTGGCTTCTTGGCTCTGACTCTGCAGACCTTTAATGGGTGGAAGAGACGATGCTTTCTACCCTGTGGAGGATGCTGACAGGACCCTCCCCCCCATCATCCCCAGGGGCTTTAACCCACCACCATATTTATTCACGATTGCTTAAACTGTGGGATTCTTTTTGGAAATAGAAAGGCCACTCTTTTTTTTTTCTTTCTTTCTTTCTTCTTTTTTTTTTTTTTTTTGCAGTACGCGGGCCTCTCACTGCTGTGGCCTCTCCCGTTGCGGAGCACAGGCTCCGGGCGCGCAGGCTCAGTGGCCATGGCTCACGGGCCCAGCCGCTCTGCGGCACGTGGGATCTTCCCGGACCGGGGCACGGACCCGTGTCCCCTGCATCGGCAGGCAGACTCTCAAACACTGCGCCACCAGGGAAGCCCGAAAGGCCACTCTTGATGCAGCATGAAATGGGCCACGCCAAGGCCCTAATTTTTAAATGCTCGTGTTGGGGACACAGTCACAGGTTCTCAGATGCAATGCCTCATTTGGAGTATTTTTTTGGAAGCTAAATTTTGGTGTTAAAATGGAATCTAGTAACAAGCAGTAAATTATACAACTGTATTTAATTTCTAAAATAGTTATTTTTACAGCAGCTTTATAAAGTTTAATTTACCCCCTTGCCCTGAAAGATTTAATGAATGCTTCAAACAGCTCCACTTATTTTTCTAGAATTGGATAATTTGTTTCCAGTGTAAATATGCTGACTAGATTTGCATAGTGATTATATGTCTAGAGCTGTTTTTTTGGGGGAGAGGGGAGCCGGGAGGCAACGAACAGACCCACTGCCCCTAGATGAGAATGTACCCACATCTGCATGAACAATTATATTTTCACTTGCAAATTAGGTACCCTTTGTACCTGTAATGTTTTCCTTGCTTAAAAAACTATTCTTTATATACACACACTGTGATTGTTTTTAAGAATGATTATAAAAACAGATACATTTTTTAAAAGGTTCAATCAACTCTCTAGACCCATTAAGTTTTACCCCATTTTGTCAGAGGCCAGTAAGCAAATTTGGGGCATTAACATATACCATGTTGTCTTACTTAGGTTTTGAAAAACCAAACACAATACACAGCCCTCTGAGAAATACACCTCAATGACTATTTGTGGCAAATAAAATTAATAGAATGGATGTTCCTTTTAATTTTATCTACGTACCAACACTTCCCTCATAGAATATATCTAGTGAGGATTCTTGCTTATAACCCTAAATTATCAATTTGAAATTTATTGAATTCTTCAAAATTTAAAAAAAAATTCTTCCAGATAGAACAGAAAGTTAAGAGCTTCAAAGAGAAAATCATTAGAGAAAATAATATGAAGTGCTCGGCACACCAGGAGAGACATCCAGCTCCATATTAAGAGGTATGGGGAGGGGAGGGGAGGGGAGGGGACGGGGGTATCTGAGACTGAACAGCCTCCCGGCCTCTAAGTGAGAACACAACCGCTACCTGCGTGAACAATGACTGTATTCTCCCTTGCAAATTAGGTCTAGCAGGTACCTATAGGGCTTTACATATTTAAATTACTCAGTCTAGGATAATCATAAAAATCAGTAACAAATCAAAATAATCCTGGAGAACTATTCCCTGAAAGATAACAAAAGAATTAAACATCATCGGCATTTAACTGAATGAGAGGTTATTTCTAAGGTATGTGGCACCAAACCACTTTGGTGTCAACTCATGTGAAATATTTTAACAGGCTTTAAAATTCTTACTGGAGTGACAAGTAGATGTTTGTGTCCTTAATTCGACATTGTACCAAAAAAAAAAAAAAAAAGGGAAGGATGTATAAACTCTTCATGGCAGGACAGACGGGGCTGCTGGTATTGGTTAAACATGACTATCTCTTATTTCAATTTTGTTTAAAATCGGAAATGAAAGTTAGCTCAGTAATTTAAATCTAATTCTCATTTGTACTAAGTTCAAGTCTCTAGTACATGATATCTGACACAGAACGGCCCCCAGGTAATCTAGTGTGGGGTGACAGGTCATGGTTAAGGCTGACTACAGGACAGAAGAACAGATGTTTCCTGCCTTCCATGACCAGTGGCTCTTTGGGACCGCCTGCCCTGGGAGTGATGTCAAATGCTTAACGAAACGCACTTGGATTCCTTAGAAGGTGCAGGGCTGTACTAACAAGCCAACCCTCAATCTATAATCAGGTTATAAACCAAGCTGAAAATGAATAATTGTATCTCTAGGGACAAGATAATGAAACTTTAGTGCTTAATTTCATTAGCTGGTTATTTTTACTCTGTCAGAACTAAAGTCTGTGAAGCTGTAAGAGGTTCAGCCCATACCTGTAGCAAGTCATCGCATTGCGCTTGTGTTGAGGCTTCCGATTTCTGGTTTATTTGACTGATCGCGTTAGAATTTCTCAGGAAGCGGTACTTAACTTATCATGGGAACGAAGGTGTCTATAGAAGTCTGGTGTTAGTGCTTGAACTGGTCAATAAATAACATGCAGATGAGCAGATTTTAGTGACCAGAAGTGCTGAAACAGGCAAAATAATACGCTCATCCTGGATGGGCAATGTCAAGCTGCTGGATGCGAGGAAACGACGGCATATTCCAAAAGTTGGCACATGCCATCCCTCTCATCCACCTACACTATCCTACAAGTTAGATTAAGGATGACAATCTATAAACTAAACACAAGTGAGTCCACCTTAGGGAAAATCTGCTGATGAGCTGGTACCCTGAACTGCCTTTTCTTGGAGACTGATTTCAGAGGGGTCCAAACCTCACAGTCTGGACTCATTTAAATAAGCCTGAGATTCTGGACTCATTTAAATAAGTCTGAGACTCTGGCATCAAACTGAAAACATATATGTATACATTTATAGATACGCCTGTGTGTGTGTCTGCTTAGGGGTATAAAAGTGTGAGGCAGAGGAGTGGCAATAATAAAGCGAAATACTGTTTGCATACTTGCATTTATCTGGGCTTTCATCCTAGACTTAGAGAATACAAGCTATTAAGTGATGTGTTTTTGAGGTCTGAGAATCGGTGTGCAGATCAGACATGGTTTGTTTTGAGATTAGCCTGAAGTCACGGTGGAGTATTTAGGCAACCAGGTTTTGTTAGGGCATCAAGCTGTCAGCGGCTTTGGAGGACATATCTCATTAGGCGGAACCAGCTCTTGGTCGGTCACTATTGTTGACATGCCTTTGATAGGACCATCTATAATATGACCTTCAAGGGGTATCACCCCAGAGACTAACAATGAGAAATGCAGTAAGACTGCCATTTTGACAGGCTCCTTTCAGACACAGCCTGACCTACTATGTTGGTGTCAAGAGAAACAAAAAGCTAGATTGACTTTCTAATGGAATTTGTCAGATCCCTATAAACTCCAAGGAAGACTGCTTAAGCCTCATTTGTAGACAAGAGGGTGACAGAGGGTACAGTGACAGGGTAACTTGCTGATAAAGAACTGAGACCTCACCTCTGGAAACAGTTATGGGTGAGGCTTGCTATGCTCTCTACCTTTGGATAATTGAGCGAATGATTAGGAAGTTGCATCTCATCAATCGTATGGACTACATAACTGATAGGTAAAGAAAGGAACAGTTTTACAAAACATACCAATTCTGTTTGTGCTATTTCAGAATCACAGAATGGTAGCATTTGTTTTAAAATTGTGTAGGAACCTTACAAGTTAATTTAAGGTATAAATTTTGATGGTACAGAGGAAAAAATGCTCGATTCCCGAGATATACATGGTTAAGCCGTCTGAGTGGCATAAAGGATAAAATTCTAAACGATACGTGTGCATTACATATTTTAAGGGTAAATCTTTAACTTCATATAAACAACGCAAGTACGTAATACTGGTTTCATCTTAAATCTAGGATCAGCTGGTTTTCAACACTGACACAATATCAACAATTCTAATCTGCTTTCTTTCCATGTTTACTTTGGAGGTAGCCTTGTCTTGTCTGGTACAGCTTTGAGAAAGCCTCACGTCTAAAAGAATCCAAAGAACTAGTGTCAATGACTGGAATTTAAAAAAAAGGACAGAGGCATTTAGAAAACCAAACCATTTCCTTGAGAAACGAATGTTGAATTTTGAATGGTGAATGTCTGGTCCACTTTAAGAGCTATGTCAGTTTATACATGTAAATGGGAGATTAAAATCATTGACCAAAACAAAGGCCCCATGGTTATGACTACCAGCACGCTGAAGAATTTTGCCAAGAAACTGAAAACACTCAGACGCTGATCTGTTATGGGAAACGGCTTCACTCCATGCCCCCAAGTTGTGAGTCTGTGCAGTTATCCTTTTTCTTTCCTAAAAGGGTTATAAACATCACGTTTATAATAGCATTGCTTCTTCTTTTTCTTCAACTACCAGGCACCATTTATTCCCTTTCTTTTCCATCCAGCATCCCTAAGAGGAGAGCAAGGACCAGAATGAATATCATTGCTTCCTGAGCTAGCATTTTATTTTACTAAAATGTGACCGAAGGCTTCTATCATTCCATAAAGAGGAAATACAGAGTGCATCGTGAGCTATGTTAAAAATGGAAACATGTCAAGTTATTTACTGAATGTGTTATATTCGTCCACATGCTATAACTTTATGATTGAAACAAAAGAGAACATTTTCTTCCCCTGGAATCATTTTCAACTTTGATCTCTAAGACCCTAGTGGAGATATAACCAAGGTGGTTATGAATCAACAAGAGGATGTCTATTAAAATTCAGAAAATAAATAACTTTTTTCTTTATGTTAAAAAAATTAAAATTTTCTATTAGTGGAAAATACCCTTAATACATTTTGGAAAATTCATTTTGCTGTAAGATGACTGACTCTTCTGGAACCATTAAACGTGTTGGTAGTTAAAAGACTGGCTGGAAGTGGCAGGAAACGGAGGAAAGCGGGCTTCTAGAATTTTAGTCAACTAGAGGTCAGTGTTTTTCTGGATGATTGATGGCCATAGCTGCTTGTTCAAGACCTTGGATGATGGCTGGAGAGCATTTCAGACTGTGCTCGCATTCATGTGGTGAAAATGGATGGAGAGGTGAAGTCAGCTAATGGAGATGGCACAGAACCTTATATTCTTAAAAAAGTACAATTTGTAAAGAAGCTATTGTAAAGAAGAAATAGTGATCCAGACTCTAGTCATAAGGAAGAGAACCCAAGTTCCTGGCTGTGCAGACACTGAGCTGCAGACTGGAAACGTCCGCACGGAGGCACGTGCTGTCTCTTGACCACCGAGTTCTTGGAAATGCAGAAGTGTCCAAACCCCAAACCTCTCCTGGGTGACCTTCCTTGTTTAGACCGTCTTGACCTTGTGCTCGATAACAGTGACATCTTAACTCAGTTAAACAGATGTTTGCCATGACCCTTTCCTAATGCTGCGTATCCTGTTAGGAGTAAGAAAGAACAGGAGGAGGAAGATCGATTCCTACCCTTATGGCTAAAATTTGAATTTGAATTTGAGGGAATCTCGGTCTCGTCAACATCCACAGTCCCCTGGGGACTGGTAAACGATGCAGAGTATTTTTACCAACATTCTGACGGGAGCTTTGATTACGCCCTGTACTAGTCAGTTCGGGCTGTCATAACAAAGTACCACAGACAGGGTGGCTTACACGATAGAAATTTACTTCTCACAGTCCTGGAGGCCAGACATCCAATCCAGTTTCTAGTGAGGGTTCTCCTTCTGGCTTGTGGACAGCCACCTTCTCCCCATGTCCTCACAGGGCAGCAAGAGAAAGAGCAAGCTCTCCGAGTTCTCTTCTTATAAGGACGCTAATCCTATTGGATTACGGCTCCACCCTTATGACCTCACTTAGCCTTAATCGCCTCCTTATAGGTTCCATCTCTAAATACAGTCACATTAGGGGTTAGGGCTCCGACACATGTGCTTTGGGGAGGACACAGCTCCATCCACAGCACACTCTTAGAGGCTGTTGCTCCTGTGCCAGGGGGCTGGTGACAGCAGCCATGTTTCCCATCTCCAGCATCCTTTCCCGACACA
>NW_006795975.1:1049063-1052509 GCF_000442215.2 Lipotes vexillifer | reverse complement strand
CCCGACGCACGGGACCCCCCCCCCCGGTCTGTCATCCTCACATCCGCATCCCCTCTTCCTTGTCCTATGCCCTCGGGATAACCCTCCCCCAGGTGCCTCATCCTCTTCAGTTGTACCCTCTCCAAGTCCAACGAGGAACCACGTTATTTCTGTACTTCCCGCATTTCTGACCCACCCTCCCTTATATTCTAAGTGGCTGGAAGAATATTCCTGCCATTGTGATTGTAGGCCCTGTAGAACCCCCTGCAGTGCCTAGTTCAGTGCTTCCCAACTTTTGACACTAAAAATAAATATCTGTTGACTCGAGTGACTGAGCATTCTCTAAAATTACAGTAATTAATAATAATTGCAAAGGCTATTAATAGGCTAATTTTAAATGACTAAAAGTGAACAGGAGCATTATTTTACACTCAGAAATCTGTGAGAATAGTTTGTATGAAGGGGAGTATGTCGAGGAATACTGTTAAAAGATTGGGGTAGATGAAGAATAATTTGAAAAGACTGCTGAGCCCTGGGCATTTGTTCACAGAGAGCCTTGCCGAGTTGGTACAATGCCGAGAGCAAGATGTCCTGTAGCTGGAGGGACCATGGAAAAGACACTGGAACCCTGGACTCAACAGATGTCAAAACTGGCAGATGTTCTGCTGAGGAAAAAGTGGACCCTGCACAGAATACACGCAGGGAGCATTTATATATCACTCCTGTTGCATGAAGGTGCCGACGTACTTCAGAACTATCAATACAGGGCTTCCCGGGTGGCGCAGTGGTTGAGAGTCCGCCTGCCGATGCAGGGGACACGGGTTCGTGCCCCGGTCCGGGAAGATCCCACATGCCGCGGAGCGGCTGGGCCCGTGAGCCATGGCTGCTGAGCCTGTGCGTCCGGAGCCTGTGCTCTGCAAGGGGAGAGGCCACAACAGTGAGAGGCCCGCGTACCGCAAAAAAACAAAACAAAACAAAAAAACCCACAGAACTATCAATACAGAGGTAGCTTCCTCTGCCTCACTCCAAACTGGCCAATCCTGAGCCCGCCATGAAAATCGTGTTCCTGGAGATTCTGAGTGTGATGTGCTCCTTTTATCACACGCATGTGAGTTTGCTGCAGTGGGCTCTTGTGATGAATGAATCAGTTAATAACAAGGTCGCGTGTGAGGGTGACTGGTCTTAACCCAGCGTCTGGGATCTTGCCCACACAGAGCTCTCTTCTTACTCCTCATGCTTTCTTTGTATAGGTCACTAGGGTCCTCTGAACAGGGGACCTCAAGGAGACAAGGCCCCTTTGTCTGGGGCAGATGGAGGGGCGGGGAATGAACTGCGGAGGTCCACCCCTTGGGTCTCATGTGTTTGGGTGTCAAGGACCCACCCTGCTCAGGGAGGCTGATGACTGAGAAAGAGCTGAGTCACTGCTCCCTCATACCCCGCCCCCCACGTCTCCACCCCCTGAATCAGCTGTGTTGTGAGTCTCCTTCCCAGCCTAAGGGGTGGACACTGTAGAAATGCTGATAAAGGCATTCTGGGCTCCCTAAAAGGAGCACCTTGTATTCCAGCCACAGGGCTGTGTGGGCAGGGAGTGGCTTCCACCTGCAGGACATCCTGGCAGAGCAGGCATCCTGCGGCAAGGGCCTCCCATCCTTGGTCACTGTGGGCCTCAAGGCGAACACCAATGCTGCTCCCAACTTCTGGATTTCAGTGATGATTCTCACTCACCTTCAGACTCTTGTACTTGAATGTCCTCAAGAGCAGGGACTTTAACCTAAGTATTTTAACTACTCCCTCCTTCCTGCTCTGGCCTTGGGCCTGAACCAGAGCTTGGTAAATGTTTGTTGGACATCCAAGTGACTGAGCTTAAGGCATCAATGTGCTGTCCGTGCAGAGAAGCTACATCTCAGCTGTGTCACACAGAGGCCATGGTTGGGGCAGTATGACCAGCTATTAGGGGCACAGGCTCTGGAGTCAAACTCCTTGAATGGAAGCCCCAGTTCTGACCCTTACCTGGACAAATCACCTAGCCTCTCTGGGCCTGTTTCTTCACCTGAAAAATGTAGGTAACATTAGTGCTCACCCCATAAGGTGGTTACGAGGATTAAATGAAAAAAAGACACTTAGGCTGCTTCCATATCTTGGCGATTGTAAACAATGCTGCTATGGACATTGGGGTGCATGTATCTTTCCAAATTAGTGGGGGTTTTTTTGTTTTTTTTTGCGGTACGCGGGCCTCTCACTGTCGTGGCCTCTCCCGTTGCGGAGCACAGGCTCCGGAATTAGTGGTTTTGTTTTTCTCAGGTACATACTCAGGAGTGGAATTGCTGGATCTTATGGTAGCTCTATTTGTAGTTTTTTGAGAAACCTCCATATTGTTTTCGACAGTGGCTACACCCATTTACATTCTCACCGACAGTGTATGAAGGTTCCCTTTTCTACACATCTTCGACAACATTTGTTATTTGTGTTTTGATTTGCATTTCCCTGATGATTAGTGATGTTGAGCACCTTTTCATGTGCCCGTTGACCATCTGCATTTCCTCTTTGGAAACAACGTCTATTGAAGCTCTGCCCATTTTTTAATCGGGTTGTTTGTGTTTTTGATGTTGAGCTGTATGAGCTGTTTGTATATGTTGGATATTAATACCTTATTGCTCATATCACTTGCAAATATTTTCTCCCCTTCAGTAGGTTGTCTTTTTGTTTTGTCAATGGTTCCTTTGCTGTGCAAAAGCTTTTAAGTTTAATTAGGTCCCATTTGTTTCTTTTTTCTTTTTTTTTTTTTTTACTTTAGAGGACGGATCCAAAAAAATATTGCCACAATATATGTCAAAGAGTGTTCTGCCGGGCTTCCCTGGTGGTGCAGTGGTTGAGAGTCCGCCTGCCGATGCAGGGGACACGGGTTTGTGCCCCGGTCCGGGAAGATCCCACATGCCATGAGTGGCTAGGCCCATGAGCCATGGCTGCTGAGCCTGCACGTCTGGAGCCTGTGCTCCGCAACGGGAGAGGCCACGGCAGTGAGAGGCCTATGTACTGCAAAAAAAAAAAATATTGCTGCGATTTATGTCGAAGAGTGTTCTGCCTATGTTTCCCTCTAGGAGTTTTATAGTATCCAGTCTTACATTTAGGTCTTTAATCCATTTTGAGTTTATTTTTGAATATGGTATTAGAGAATGTTCTACTGTCCCTGACAGATGAATGGGTAAAGAAGATGTGGTACATATATATACACAATGGAATACTACTCAGCCATAAAAAAAAACCCAATGAAATTTTGCCATTTGCAGCAACGTGGATGGACCTGGAGGGTATTATGCTTAGTGAAATAAGTGAGACAAGAGAAAGACAAATACTGTATGATATCACTTATATGTGGAATCAAAAAATTACAACTGGTTGTATCAATAAAAAAGCAGCAGACTCACAGATATAGAGAACAAACTAGTGGTTACCAGTGGGGAGGGGGG
>NW_006795975.1:1016494-1048761 GCF_000442215.2 Lipotes vexillifer | reverse complement strand
GGGGAGGGGGGAGGGGCAACATGGGGGAGGGGGAGGGACAGACTACTGGGTGTAAGATAAGCTCAAGGATGTATTGTACAACATGGGGAACATAGTCAATATTTTGTAATAACTGTAAATGGAAAGTAACCTTTAAAAATTGTATAAAAATATGTTAAACAAAATGAGAAGCACCGAATACAGTGCTCAGGACTCAGCAGGTTCAAAATTGGCCAGCTGCTGCTGCTGTTATTACCATTTTCACCACCATTCGCATCACCAAACCCAGCAAAAGAAGGGGAGAAGTCAACGGCCACTAGTCCCCTCACTGCCGCCTGGTGTTCACGCTGCAGGGTTGATTCCGTCCAGCTGCAGCGGCAGAAAGGGCTTCTCAACATCCCTCTCCTGTCTTTCCCAACCTGGGTCCGAATGTCACTCGACAGGTTAACCATTAGCGTAAGTTGTTTGGTGTCTCTAAGGAGCTGCTTTTAGAAAGTGGATGGCGATTCTTTAAAAAAGTGTTCTTATTGTGGTAAAATACATATAACATAAAATTGACCATTTAAGCCATTTTCAAGTGTGCAATTCAGTGGCATTAAGTACATTGAAATCGTTGTTGGATGGTGATTCTTGACAGGCAATGTTTCCGGGCCTCCCCAGGGACAATCTGGAGGACATTTCTTTTTCCCCTTGAGTCCAGTGATGTCCCTGGGAGATGCCTAAGGATCACCTTCGGTTCAGACACTGTACTACGTGCAGCCTTCACACCTTGGTACTAAGCAGGATTTACTGAGACCCTGGTCTAAGTTTCTTTCTGCCATAAAAACATTTATTTTCACCAGGAGTGAAATCAATCAAACAGTGGCTGGTGAAAGCCCAACTGGTCATGCATGATTAAGGCACGAAGTCAGACCTAAATTTTACCTCTTGGGCCACAAATAGAAAATCTACACTGTAAACAGATTTTCAGGGGGAGAGATGAGAGCATAAGGATCATAATGCCATCACTTATTTGGTGACTTAAACTGCATGACACCTACCGCCTCTATAACTATGTAAAGAATGTTAGATGAGAGAACATTTAAGAAGAAAACCTCATAGCCATTTATGGATTTCCTTCTTGGTGTGAAAAAAATTTTCCATCCTATCTTGTGGTTGATTACTATGATGGCAATGTTATGTCACTGGGTGCTATACTAAAATAAATATGTAACATACACTTTGGAAGTAAAAATGAAAAGTTCTGCTAAAGCATTCTAATTCTCTATTAGGAAGACCATAACAGGAACAGGAGGTTACATTTCTTCCCGATGCCCAGCAGATGGACGGTGATGCCTGTGCCTATGCTTCCTGTTCTCAAGGGGCCGTCCAGAGGAGTCACCTTGCTGACGGCCAAGAGGAGCTGAGGCGACACTTCGTTACCAAAACCCCTTGAAGCAAGTGGAAATGAATTATCCTGTAATTCTGAAATGTGTTATTATGTTTATTTCCTAATGAGTTTCTAATTCTCTGTAAATTGAACATAGTACAAGTGAGCAGTAAATATACACATTACTAATTATTTATAAAAAAGAAGTTAATTCCTCGAGACAAAGAGGGAAACTTCATAATTTTAGGAATGAATCATCAGTGACTGGAGTGAATGGAAAGAGAGTGATGCTTTAAAATTATAAAGGGTACCGGGAATGTTTACAAAGTAACCACAACTTACTGCAAGTCTGAATATTTGCACATTTCTATTACTGCCAACATAAATTTCTGACCAGTTTAACAGGTAAAATTTTGGTTCTAATTAAGCAAAAGCCATGCTAGTCAATTCTTAAGCATTTACATATGAAGAAGAAAAGAGCTGAATAAATTTGAAAATATTAATTAAAAACTACAATAATGCTTCATAAACTAACTTAAAAGGTTGCCTTTCTATGAACTAAAAATTTTTTTAAATGTTTTTTTTACTGTGGTAAAGTCACATAATATAAAATATACTATTTTAACCATTATCAACTAAAATTTAACTTCAGCTTTTCTCATTTTAATTTACCAACACTTATTTTAAAATTTTAGGTATATAAAATTTTAAATTATTCACTTAAAAATTCAAACCGTAAAACAAATGTAAAAGTAAATAATGAAAATCCTTCTCTCCTTCCTTACACCATTAAATTCTTACTCCCCAAAGAGTATCTGTTTTAAAAAAATTAATTAATTTATTTAGTTTTATTTTTGGCCTTGTTGGGTCTTCGTTGCTGCACACAGGCTTTCTCTAGTTGCGGCGAGCAGGGGTTTACTCGTCGTTGTGATGCGCGGGATTCTCACTGCGGTGGCTTCTCTTGTTGCAGAGCACGGGCTCTAGGCACTCAGGCTCAGTAGCTGTGGCGCACGGGCTTAGCTGTTCTGTGGCACGTGGGATCTTACTGGACCAGGGATCGGACCCGGACCCGTGTCCCCTGCTTTGGCAGGCGGATTCTTAACCAAGAATATCTGCTTAACCAAGAATAGTCCCAAGAGTATCTGCTTTTTAACAGTTTGGTATGTGTATTTCCACACTTTTTCTATGCATTTATAGTCAAACACATATGTCTGAGGGTGTTTATGTGTGTGTGTGTGGTTAATTTTTTTTTTTTTTTTTTTTTTTGCGGTACGCGGGCCTCTCACTGCTGCGGCCTCTCCCGTCGCGGAACACAGGCTCCGGAAGCACAGGCCCAGCGGCCACGGCCCATGGGCCCAGCCGCTCCGCGGCACGTGGGATCCTCCCGGACCGGAGCACTAACCCGTGTCCCCTGCATCGGCAGGCGGACTCTCAACCACTGCACCACCAGGGAAGCCCTGTAAGGTCAGTTTTTAAAAATAGATCGAAGTACATCATATTGTGCATTTTCCTTTTTTATGACTACATTAAGCATCTATTTAACCATACTGTAATGATGCACATCAAGAACGTTTCCAGTATTTTGGCAAATGCTGTGCTATAACAATGCTGTGGAATATTCCTTGTCTGTACATCCATGAGCACATGTGACTATTTATACAGGGTGGCTTCACCGAAGTGAGACTGCTGGCCAGGGGTTATGTGCATTTTACATTTTGACAGGTACCTCCAAATTGTCCTTGAAAAATGGTGTCCCAATCTAGAGTCCTACAAACAATGTATAATTGTGTCTTTCCTTATACACTCCCCATATAGCATGTCATTAATCTTTTTACTTTTGTCAATCCAGTGATTAAAAAGGGAAATCTCATTTTAGTCAGTATTTACTAGAGTCTGAACATCTTTTCCAATGTTTCTTTGTCACATTTCGTTGGTCTATGAATTGCTTGCTTAGGCCATTTTTTCCTACTCAGTCATTGGTTTTTTACTTGTTGATTTGTAGTTCTTCCTATATTAGGGACAGTAACTACTCTCTGCCCATGGTATATGTTGCAAGATTGGTATCTGTCAACAACTTGTGGCGTTTTTGCCATATAGAATTTAAAAATTTTTATGCAGTCAAATCTGTTTGGTTGTTTTAGGTGGGAGGCAAATCCAGTCCCTGTTATTGGAAGTGGAAGTTCCATTATTTCTTCAAATATTTTTTCTTTCCTGACTCTCTTTTCTGGGACTCCAATTACAAGTATGTTAGATAGCTTCCTGTTGTCCCACAGCTCACTTTAGCTTTGTTCATTTTCTTTTAGGCTTTTATTTCTCTTGCTTTATTATGAACAGTTTCTATTACTACATTCAATTTCACTGATCTTTTCTTCTATTGCATCTAATCTGCTGTTACTCCCATCCAATGTACTTATGTCAGATAGTGTATTTTATCTCTAGAAGTTTCATTTGCATCTTTTTAACACTTTGTTTTTCTCCTCGTCATGTTTGCATTTTCCCCTACCTCCTTAAGAACATAGAATTTATTTATAATAGCCATTGTAGCGTTCTTGCCTACTTAATTCCATCACCTCTATCATTTCTGGGTCTGGTTCTATGAATTATGATTATGGGTTCCATTTGTTTTCCATTTTCTTGCTTTTAAAATGCCCAGTCTTATTTTCTTGGATGTACAACACTGTGAATTTTACACTGTTGGGTGGTGGAATTTGTTCTGTTTCCTTAAAGAATGTTGTACTTTGTTCTAGCATGTATTTATTTAGGTAAAGTTTGATCCTTTCACGCTTGCTTTTCAACTTTGTTAGGGCAGGTCCAGAGTAGCCTTTGGTGCAAAGCTAATTTACAATGTCTTGTAAGGCAATGTCTTCTGGGGACTTCCTGTTTATTGTGAGGTGTTTCCATTCACAGGGAGTCTTGCGTGAGCTCCAGGAATCACTGTGTCTACTGCTCTGTGGAGGCTCTTTCGCTGGTCCCAGGTGGCTTCTTCTGATATATGCGCAGACTCAAATCCCTTTTCAATCTCTGGAACTCTCTCTCTGTGCAGTTTGCCATCCTATATAATGTTCTGATATGTTTTAAGCTGTCTTTAGACCTGAGACTTATATTTTATACAAGGTAAGAGCAAAGGAACATGAGGGGTGGCGGTAAAGATTAATAAAGGCTTGGGCTTGAAATAAGACAAAGCTCCCTGGAGAGTTTTTTGGTTGGATGAGGTTGCATGAGGACATACAGTTTGCGCATTATGGGTGATGGGAATAAAGAAGCAGATTTATACTTCATTTAATACATGGCAGAGGATAGCACTGAATATTTAAATTACCTGGATTATAAAGACGGGAGACTAAAGCAAATTGAAACCATTAAGTCAAGCTTGATTCCTCCTATTCAATTCATTCCTCCTATTATTTTCCTTCTAGAAAGTAAATTCTGTCACATGTGAAACTCCAAATTCACAGAACTATGAAGGAGCAATTTAAAGACTTTATTCAAGAAACAAAATTGTTTTTTTAGACATCTCAAAGGTCATCACACCTTTCAGCGTTAACATGGGCCTTCAGTTCAATACATTCTGTACGACAATACTCAGCCTTCAAAGTGTTTACAGATACATAGCCCCTTGTGTCTTTACAATAACACTGCAAGACAGTCAGGGTCAGAAGCACTGTCTTCAATTCATAAATGAGTACACTGACTTATCTAGTGAGAGAAAGAGGTGGGCAACACTCTTGTTTTCCTGACACCTTCAAAACTCGGTATAATCTGGTTCCTTTGACTTAATATTTTTTTTAACATGGCAAAGTATAACCTTCATTGTGTTCAAACATGCCATCCACACACAGGACAAAGATGTTATGAACATCAAAATGAGATCATCATGCTATGTGCATGATACTGCTTTGGCAGTGGTACTTACAGAGCATAGGACTTTGTATTTAATATATTTTCCAGACTAGATTATAAAAAGAAGCTGGTTAGCTGGAGAAAGAGGCCATGGTATTAAGAAGGTATGTACTGGCTGCGAATGGCGCCCGCTCTGACACCACTCACTGTGTTCAGACACAGTTTCAGACTTGACACGATAGCCCTTTTGAGAGCTGTCGGGCCACTCCTGCCCTGGCATACCAGAAGAACAGGAGTCACCACTTGGCACATGAAGTGAAATGGAATATTCCAAGGTTACCCTAGGCCAACAGACACTACAAGCTAAGTCATCTGGTTATAGAGATACTAATAAATAAAGCTCTTTCAAAACAAATCAAAAAGATAGTTTGGATTTCCTTCTTTTTTCATTTCATTTCTTCTTTTTTTTTTTAAATTAACATTTTGCTGGGTGAAAGAAAGGTTAAAAAAGTTAAGGGGAGGAGCAGCGCGGGGAAAAGACAGTCTCTTCAAAGAGTGGTGCTTGGAAAACTGGACAGCTACATGGGAAAGAATGAAACTAGAGCATTTTCTCACACCATATACAAAAATAAGCTCAAAATGGATTAAAGGCCTAAATGTAAGACAGGAAACCATAAAACTCCTAGCAGAAAACATAGGCAATGCACTCTTTGACATAAGTCTAAGCAATATCTTTTTGGACCTGCCTCCTCAGAGAAGGGAAAATAAAAGCAAAATAAACAAATGGGACCAATTAAACTTAAAAGCTTTCGCACAGTGAAGGAAACCATCAACAAAACAAAAAGACAACCTACTGAATGGGAGAAGATATTTGCAAATGATACATCTCATAAGGGGTTAATATGAAAAATATGCAAAGAGCTCATATAATTCAATATCCAAAAACAAACAACCTGATTAAAAAATGGGCAGAAGACCTGAGTGGACATTTTTCCAAAGAAGACATACAGGTGGCTAAGAGGCACATGAAGAGATGCTCAACATCACTAATCATCAGGGAAATGCATATCAAAACCACAATGAGATGTCACCTCACACCCATCAGAATGTCCATCATCAGAAAGATACCAAATAACAAATGTTGGCGAGGACGTGGAGAAAGGGGAACCCTAGGGGAATGTAAATGGGTGCAGCTACTACTACTGAAAACAGTATGGAGGTTTCTAAAAAAATTAAAAACAGAACTACCATGTGACCCAACAATTCCACTCCTGGGTATATATCCAAAGCAAATGAAAACACTAATTCAAAAAGATACATGCACCCCAATGTTTATAAGAGTGTATTCACAATAGCCAAGATAGGGAAGCAACCTAAGTGTCCATCAACAGATGAATGGATAAAGAAGGTGTGGTATATGTATACGATGAAGCCTTACTCAGCCACAGAAAAGAGTGAAATTCTGCCATCAGCAGCAACATGGACGGACCTAGAGATTACTATATAGTTAGTGAAGTCAGTCAGGCAGAGAAAGACAAATACTGTATGTTTTCACTTACATGTGGAATCTAAAAAAGAAAAAACAAACGAATATAATAGAACAGAAACAGCCTCACAGATATGGAGAACGAACTAGAACTAGTGGTTACCAGTGGGGAGAGGAATGGGGGAGGGGCAAGAAAGGGGAAGGGGTTAAGAGATACGAATGACTATGTATAAAATAGACAAGCTACAAGGATATACTGTCTGGCATGGGGAATAGAGTCAATATCGTGTAATAATTTTAAATGAAGTATAATTTATAAAAATATTGAATCATTATGCTGTACACCTGAAACTAACATTGTAAATGTACTCTACATCAGTTAAAAAAAAAGAGGGAGGGCAGCAGGTGACCAACAGGGATAAAAAAAGAAAAGAAAAAGAGAAGAATCAGCAGAAAAACCAAGAGGCTGGAAATACATATAAGAGAGAAGAGACCGCCTAGTAGGAAAAGGCAGAAAGGAGAAGGAATAACCAAGGAGACACCCACCACAAAGCTCCGTCCTAAAGAGATAAGTATGTGCTGGTCCCCTTCGCTTTGCCCTGCATCCAGCTCAGTGATTGCTTCGGAGGATAGGGGGGCCCTTCACGCTTGAGCGAGGAGTCAAATCAGAGCCTGGGGCCCAGGCGGCGTTTGTGCAGAGGTGCTCTGTTTTTATATCACGAAGCCCAGGAAGTAAAGTGCAGCAGAGTCCCTGGGCTAATGAGGGCGGGTCAAAGGTGAGTAAGAACGCATTTGTGAAGCTCCAGCATCTGTCTCTTTCAAAAGATGATCTGGGTTATACTACTTTTTGGATGACCTCTGATGTGGTCCGTTCTCTTCCTCGACCGCTTTTTCTGCTAGGATACCTGAAAGGGGCGCTCTTACGAAGGCGGTGATGAACAGGCCGCTGTGTGAGTGTGGCTCACCGGACACTGGCTGCTTCTGTCTGCAGGAGGAGGGAGTCTAGGGCTCTCCCTCAAGAGCATCACTCTTCCCTCCAGCACGTTCACAGAGCTGCTTCCTCAAGTCCTCTGTGCGTAAAGACTCTTTAACAGCCAGTGTGATCACAGAGGGGCCTCCCCGGTGTGCCAGGGTGGTGTCAGTGATCTCAGAGGTGGTCCTCCTGGAAGGGTCACCTGAACGGGGAATGCTTCTTCCGAAGGCGGTGATGAACAGGCCGCTGTGTGAGTGTGGCTCACCGGACACTGGCTGCTTCTGTCTGCAGGAGGAGGGAGTCTAGGGCTCTCCCTCAAGAGCATCACTCTTCCCTCCAGCACGTTCACAGAGCTGCTTCCTCAAGTCCTCTGTGCGTAAAGACTCTTTAACAGCCAGTGTGATCACAGAGGGGCCTCCCCGGTGTGCCAGGGTGGTGTCAGTGATCTCAGAGGTGGTCCTCCTGGAAGGGTCACCTGAACGGGGAATGTGACAGCCACACGGGGACTTGGGCCGAGAGAAAAGCTATCAGGGGCCTGTGGCCTCTGGGCTGAGGGGTCCTTCCGAGTGGGGGAGGCAGGGGTGGGGGGACAGTCAACATCGTGGAGGGTGTTTCACGCTGTTATCACATTTTAAACATGTATCCGCTTATAAAATTTACAGTAGGTAAAATCCATGCTATGTCATTCGTAAACCAGGTATAGGTGTTTCTGACAGTAAGTGTTAGAATGATCCCATCGACCACCAACAAGTATTAACAAACCACGACATTACAGATACGGACTGAATGGGGAGAGAAGTCTGAATTGCAAAAGAAATGAACCAACCAAGAAATAGCACTTGGAGTTTCAAAAGTGGCATATAGAGAAAAACAACAACAACAACACCCCATAACTCAGGGACTTCCCCGGTGGTCCAGTGGTTAAGACTTCGCCTTCCAATGCAGGGGGCGCGGGTTTAATCCCTGGTCAGGGAGCCAAGATCCCACAGGCTGCGAGGTGCAGCGAAAAACGAAAAGAGTGGCACATAGTGAAGATCTAAGAGAATTATACAGACTATTCCCAGCTCCGTAATCATCTCATCATTTCTACATATTCTAAGTGATAGAAAAGACACTTGGGGCCAATCCTTGCCCGGAATTAAGAGCGGGTACCTTTCCATGCGTGTGGAGACCCAGAGACCACAGGACAGCTGGACAACAGACAGAAAAAAAATACCTCTCGTTGTTGGAATGAAACCACTTAGCAGAGCCTGACGCAGTTATGTTTCTCCTGACTGAAGCTCTAAATAAAGCCAAACAGCGAGTGCTGGGTCGTTCCCCTTGGAACCTACCGGAGCAGAACTTTAATCTCAACGTTCCCCGTGAACCTACCACAGCAGAACTTTAATCTCTTATATATGCCTTACTCTGCCCAAAGAGAGTCAAATGATTTGCAATAAAATATCAATACTTATGCTCAATAAAATGATTACAACAGAAACAGAGCAAGTCATAATATAGAACATGGACAGAGGTACAGAAAAGCAGCACGTATAATTAGTACGCATATTCATTATAAGGGTTAATGCAGGGATGGTGACTAAGCATGAAATCAGTGCTGTGCTACCTCATGACCAAAGTAAAAAAAGTCGGGCATACAGAAGGAAAGGTGGCTCATTTTAAAGAGTGAGAAACTTATTACTGGTCCTAAACTGTAAAAAAACAAAACAAAACAAAAACCCACCGGAAGAGGTTATCTAGGGGAATGGGAAAGACCTTTGACCTAAAATATACAAGTCTTGCATAATTCCTTCCCTATCATTTAAAACAAATCTTGCTTTACTCTAGATTCAGGAGAATTAATGAGCCCTTTTTCCACCACTGTAATCTTTATCTTTAAATGACCTTCATTTAAGAAATAAAGAAAAAGTTAATTAAGATCTAGCCTAAAATGTTCTCGACTCTTCAGAAATTACTCAAGTAAAGGAAAGATAGTCTTTAAATCATTCTTTGGCTAAAGAGTTCGGAGTAAAGACACATTTCCATGCCAGTAAAGATGGTGTTTGTTTATACCGAGGGTCTTGCTTCACTTTTCAATTTCTTATTTGTGTTTTCAGAGCCTTTCACTGACAAGGACAGAACAGATACTTCTTTACCCAATTCCCAAAAGACCATCAGCTGTTAAAGATTTGAAGACAATTTATGGGGAGAAAAACACCTCAAAAACAGACAATTTACTAAAGTCTGACACTAAGAAATACATTCATTAATTGATTTTAGTGGAGGAAGACTTCAGTTTGGAGAGAGCGTAGAAATGGATAAGTACTGATTCAGACCACCCCATCATTTCCTCTGTGTTTCTCTAAAGAAAAAATAGATCACTGCTGATTTCTAACAAGGAAAACCCTCTAGTGACATTTTCTAAAAAGTCGATCGAAGAGAATTTCCATCACGAGTTAATACATACAGCAACTTTTTAATGAGATCAACTTCCAAACCAATAAATTACAGGTTATTATTGCAGGGACAGCAATAGATGACTTTATAACAAAATGTGTAGCAACAGCTAATCCATGTCTAGATTTATATTAATTAAGGGATAAGAAAATATGCACAGGGAATGCTAAGCAGAAGTGGGTCAAAGCCAGGGCTAAAAAGTTGAGGTCAGTGAGTCTAAATCTACACCGTATTATAATGAGACAAATTTAACTGACAAATATACTTTGCTGAGTCCCACTGAATTGGAGTTTGCAGAGCAAAGAGCCTCAAAGGAAAATTAAATACTTACCTTTAAAGGACATTTGATTTAAGAAAAAATTAAGCAGCATGCATTATTTTTACAAGAAAATACACTAAAGATATTTCCACTTGAAAAAAGAAAAAGCCACTACAGATACATAATCAAGGAGTACATGCATCTAGAACCCCCTTTTTTTTCACCTTAGATACCCTCTTCCACGATGAACACTATGAATATACCCATGGCTAGAACTGAGTTCCCCAAAGGCAACTCTCGTATGTAAATCAAAGGCTTCTTTGCCTGGTTAGAATAACTGCGACCTTAAATCACTTTTCCAGAGAATTAAACAAACAAGCAAACAAAACCCTCCCACAAACAGTAATCTTTCACTTAAAAACTTTTACTGAACTAGACACAGGCTATTTTGAGCTCAGATTGATGAATCCCAAGCTACCCACAGTATTTGTGTTGGTTTGTTTTTGTTTTGTTTCTGGCCACACCACGTGGCTTGAGGAATTTTAGTGCCCCAATCAGGGACTGACCCCGGGCCCCCTGCCGCGGAAGCTCGGTGTCCTAACCGCAGACTGCCAGGGAATTCCCTCTCCAAGGTATTTGGAATGTAACTCCATTGAAAGCACGCGTTCTCTGCAGGCTCAAAACTATTCCGGATAAGGCTGAAGTTACTATACACCAGCCCTATGTGACCCTTGCCTAGATAAAAAGCGCACACATTCCTCAGGTAAATGCACCCTTCTACAGAGGACCAGGGGTGGCTGGTACTCTTATGCGTCATTGCCCGAGTGAAGCAGGGTTATTTATTCACGCACTGTAGTTGAGTGATCTTTTCTAGAGTTTTTCTTCTAAAAACCTAACGCTGGCACCCAAAGCTCAATATACTGTAGAGACATGTCCTCTACGTCTCCATTTATCCTAATTTCCCTTATGTGTTTGAATTAGACTGTGGATGAACATGTTCCCATCACAGGAGCCAGTCTGCACAAAAGAGTCAGTCGCCGGGGTAAGGTGTGGCCACGAAGCTCTTCACTGATGTGAAGTCCCCCCAAAAGGTCCTACCTACATGCTTGCCCACTGAGCACACGGCTGGCAGGCTTCTGTCAGCTGGCCTAGGCACCTGAATATCACAAACAATATGACTAATTTGGGGAAATGCCCTCAAAGGAAAGGCAGTGCTGAATTAGGGGGAAAAAACTCTTGCATTTTTAAGAAAAAACAAATGGGGGCGTTCGTTACTCAAGTTTAAAAGTGCTTCATTTCGCTCCTCCATAGGCTGCTCTGCAGCAGAAAAGTTCTTCAAATACACCAAAAATATTCTGATTTTTAATTTCTTCCCAGGAACACACCTGTCGTGGAAAGACATATGCCTGTGGTTTAAAGGAAGTCCTGTACTGCTTGCTCAGTACAGGATTCTTCACCAACATGACACAACCAGAAATTCAACACCCATCATAAGCATGAGGCTCCAGGATCTCTTAAAGGACAAACAGAAAGAGAAGAAAAAGAGAAAGAAGTTATTGCTGTTGGGTAGGAATAATTAGTCGGACATTTTAGAAGCATCTTCTTTTTACTATAAGAATTATTGCACATGCTGTTACTGACAGCCCCTTCCCAGGCCCAATTTTGAACGGAAGGCTGAGCGAGAAAATAAGGAAAATTAAAGATGACGGCTGACCTGTTAAGGGTGCCAGACATTGGTAGGGCTACATTAACTCTTCAAATTCCCATAATTATGATATTTCTCCCCAGACAATATGATCTCAAATATCCAAATTAAAAAGGCAACTGTTAATCATCCAACGTTTTGTCCACACAAGTGCATTTCTGGACAATTAGAGGTGTTTTATTATGTTTCAGAATTCTAAAGTTTCCATATTAAAACACTACAGTGCATGGTAACGATTTCAAACGTGTGTTACTTAAATAGTTTATCGTCATTTCTCCTTAAAAAAATAAGACTTCACTCAGTGGCCTACTGTCCACAGCAACACACATTGCACCCTTCAGTAACGGATATTAATAATTGTGAGGCAACAACCCGTTCTGAAGTTGACTGTTTCATCCCTTTTAAAAAGGGTTGGGGTTGCCGTGAAAATGAATGGTGGAAAGCAATATTATCTGAGACTAGTTAGCCTGAATAAAAGAGTACTTGCTAACCTGTAATAATACCTCAACCCTAAATAAAAGTAAGTTTTGAATCTGTATTAGGTGAGGGATATATTAGGGTTCATTATAACCATTTTCTGTATTTTTCTGAATGTGAAAAACCCACTTTCACCCCTTTCCTTGGTAAAGCAGAATCTACAGGGAATCCAGTCTAAACATTTTACTAATGTTCCCTATATGTGCTTAAAAGTATTCGGTCTTCACTCATTTAAAATGTCCTACAATTCATTAAAAAATAACTAATCAGGCTGACCTTTTCTAAATTATACTGAAAGGGTGAGATTTTTACTGTACATGCTGTCATGGGACACACCAATCAGAATCCTTACAAAGGATGAGTGGACAACTCCATAATGGTTAAAAAGAGAGCGGAATTGCAGTTGCGACCCTGGGATTCATCTTCCTGCTTTAGGAACGCCAGAGCACAGCTCTTCCCTGGTCACAGCTATTCCCTAGGTCAGAGGTAAGGAAATGGAAGCCAGAAAAAAAACAGGAAGATGATAAATCCCAGGCTGTATTTTCATATTTACCACTGGGAGCAATTTCCCCAATGGCCCTTTTCTTAAGTTAAGTTATGAAGGTGAAACTTTATGGGCACATTTTAAGTACCTCTCATCCCATGTATCAACAAATATGGTAAAGTCTAGTTTTATCTTTAAAAGAACCAAACCTACGAAGGAGATATATTTAACTATGAAAGCAACAAAGCTTGTGGAGGTCAGCATTTCTGGACAATGATCTATCAAAAGAATAATAAGCAGCTAATGTTCTTTTTAACTTAGACACACATTGGCTGTTCAGGAAAGATAGCAAAGTGATGGTTATGTTAGATAAAGACTTGCCTACAGCCTATACCTGTTAAAGAAATTGAACCAGTAATTAATGACCTTCCAAAACACAAAGCACCAGGCCCATATGGGTTTACTGATGAATTCTAACCAAATATTTAAGGAAGAAATTATAACGATTCTGTACAATCTCTTCCAGAAAATAGAAGCAGAGGGAATACTTCCTAACTCATTCTGAGGCCAGCATTACCCTAATGCTAAAACCAGACAAGGACATTAAAAGAAAAGGAAACTACAGACCAATATCTCTCATAAACATTGAGGCAAAAATCCTCAACAAAATATTAGCAACAATATATAAGAAGAATTATACATCACCACCAAGTGGGATTTATCCCAAGTATGTAAGACTGGTTCAATATTACAAAATGAATTAATGTAAAACCATCACATCAACAGGCTAACAAAGAAAAATCACGTGATTATATCAATGGATGCAGAAAAAACATCTGACAAAATCCAACACCCATTCATGAAAAAAACCCTCAGAAATAGGGGGAAACTTCCTCAACTTGATTTTAAGAATCTACAAAAAAACCTACAGCAAAATCATCATTCTTAATGGTGAGGAAGTTTTCATTTTCTCACCAAGGTCAGGAAAGAGGCAAAAATGTCCCCTCTCATTATTCCTTTTCAACATTACACTGGGAGTCCTAACTAAGAAGAAGGAAAGAAGAAAATGAAAAAAACAGTACGCGGATTAGGAAGGAAGAAACAAAACTGTATTTTTTCACAGATGACATGACTGTCTAGGTAGAAAATCGGAGAGACAAAAAAATTCTCCTAGAAATAATAAGTAATTATAACAATGCTACTGGACACAAAGTTGATGTACAAAAGTCAATTACTTTCCTATATTCCCGTAATGAACAAGTGGAATTTGTAATTAAAAACACAGTATCATTTACATTAGCACCCGATAAAAGGAAATACTTAGGTATGAATCTAACAAAATGTGTACAAGACCTATATGAGGAAAACTACAAAACTCTGATTAAAGATATCAAAAAGGAACTAAATAAATGGAGCTATTTGTGTTATGGATAGAAAGACTCAGTGTGTCGAGATGCTAGTTCTTCACAGCTTGACCTATAGATTTCAACACAATCCCAATCAAAATCCCAGCAAGTTATCAATATTTTGTGGATATTGACAAACTGAATCTAAAGTATATGGAGAGTCAAAAGACCCAGAATAGCCAACACAATATTAAAGAAAAAGAGCAAAGTCACAGGACGGACACTTTCCAGCTTCAAAAGTTACCATAAAGCTACAGTAATCAAAACAGTGTGGCAGAATAGATAGCCAGATATAGATAGAAGAATAGATAAATAGATCCATGGAAAATAACAGAGAGCCCAGGTGTCCTTTAGTAGGTGAATGGATAAAGTGTGCTACAACCGCACAATGGAATATTTTTCAGAGCTAAAAAGAAATGCGCCATCAAGCCATGAGAAGACATGGAGCAACCTTAAATGCATATTACTAACTGAAAGAAGCCAATATGAAAAGGTAAATACTGTATGATTCCAACATATGACCTTCTGGAAAAGGCAAAACTATGGACACAGGAAAAAGATCAGTGGTTGCTGGGGGTTAGGGATGAGAAAGGGATGATCAGGTGGTGCATGGAGGACTCTTAGGGCAGTGAAGCTATTCTATGTGGTGTTGTAACAGTACATATCATCATGCATTTGACATAACCTGTAGAGTGTACAACACCAGAAGTGAGCTCTAACGTAATCTACGCACACTGAGGGATAACCCTATATGCAGGTCCATTGACTGTAACAAATGTACACTCTGGTGCAGGATGCTGACAGTGGAGGAGGCTGTGGGTGTGGGTATATGAAAACACTTTGTACTTGCTGCTCGATTTTGCGGTAAAACTAAAACTGCTATAAAAATAAAGTTTATTTTATGTCTACGGCCAGGAAAAAAAAAAAAAAAGACTTGCCTACATGAAGCATCAACAGAAACACCAAAGGCTGATTAGGACACTTGCACCTCTGTTTCTCACCTACACACTAAAGCCCCCAATCCTTACCTGGCAACTCTTTGTCTCAAAGAGGAATCCTTTTCCCTTGTTTCACTACATGGCAATCCAAAGTCTGAACCCATGATCAGGTAATTTTAAGTTTCCTTTATCATTCTATATTTCCTAGAAAATCATCCTTTGACAAAATGTCACAACTGGATCTTTCAGTTTCATTATTATATGCCAGTATACCTTGTAAGATAACTATAAAGGGTTTCTTTTTACAGAGTGACAAGGTAGGGAGACAATCCTTTTAATAGCATTCAAGAGTCACAATTATAAATATATAGGTCAAGGTGAATATCTCAGAATTTCTATTTTCTGGGTTTTTTTAAACCTAATTTATGATGGTATAGAATAATTTCTGTGAAACTTCTTTCATTCGCAAAACTGAAACGTCATTTTCTTTAATGATGCACATTCCCTGGTTTTATTCATCCTTCTCAATGAAGCCTCAGTTCTTCTAGAACCTCCACACCCTAGACAGCATATTTCCAAATTGATCTGAGTAAGCTTATGGGCACCGATGGGGCAAGACGGGGCAGTGACCCCAGGAGTCTACAGGGAACTCTGAGCCAGAACCCAAAGCCCTTTATACACTTTTTTGGTCCCCATTTAACTCCTGGTATTTAAAATACCAGGTAGTTTAATTAACTACACATAACT
This sequence comes from Lipotes vexillifer, assembly GCF_000442215.2. Classification (NCBI taxonomy): domain Eukaryota; kingdom Metazoa; phylum Chordata; class Mammalia; order Artiodactyla; family Lipotidae; genus Lipotes; species Lipotes vexillifer. Next base: position 1,032,662 of record NW_006795975.1, on the reverse strand, counting down.
ACAGCTTACTCTTTCTTGTATAAGGCGTCAGGGAAGATAAAGGACTACAAATTATAGTTTATTTACATCTATATTTGGAAGTACTGATTGGAATGGCTTTTGGAATTCAACATGTAATATTCTAGAAGAGAAACCAATTCTTCACAAACAAGGAAAACAGCCTGAAGTTAGCTGTAATGTGGTATCGTGTATTTCTACATTATAAGTTTCTCACTTTAAAAAAAAGTCATAGGTATCAGAAGATATCTGATGTCTACGTAGCCATCTGTAATGTCTGTTCTCGAAAAATCAACGTTTTTTTTTTTTTTTGCATTCCCGTTAAGATAGCCTGCTTTGAAAACAGGTAGGCTTATCACTTCCACAGCTTCCCCTAAACTTCAGTTAAATAAATTGTTCTCTGCCGGCTCTCAAGTGTAGGAGTAGAATGGAGTATGCGGAAGCAGGGTTTGCGCTGCTGTTGTAAGCAACGGAATTCTCTTAAATTCCATTTGTGTACCTTGCATCAGCCTAAGAGCTCACAAACTTAGTGTAAATAATCCACACAAATACATTTGTGTTGAAATACCTAATCCTATTTTATGGTCCCCACCCCTCAGCAGTCACTGTCAAGAAGTTTAATATTTAATAGTAACACAGTTTACTACGGAATCATAACCAGGGCAAAGACAAGCAATTGGTAACAATCAAAGTTAATGTATCTGAGACAATTGGTGGATAAGGATTGTATTAGTTGTTTAAAAACAGGCCATAAGAGATCTGGAGCTAAGGGCTGTGATGCTGGGGGAGGAGGAGGCCATTTGAACCCTATCAAAGGGTCCCGGGGAGCAGATTCCTCCCTCCGTTTGCTGCATCTGGGAAGAACGGAACTCTCACCAGGGAAGCTGCAGCTGCGTGCACCCTTGGCTTAATCGCTGTGTAAGGCGGAGGGTTAATTAGCTGCCATTCTTAGCTCCACTTGTTGTTCTAATAAAGATCTGCATAAATCTGAGACTGGGAGTAACCGATCCTTGATTTCATTTGGCAGATGATGGTGGGGGAGGGGAGGAGTGTGAAGATTGTGGGTGTGCTCAGAGCATCTTCAAGTGACCTGGCCTGGGGCGTTCTGCCTGCTTGAAAAGTGGTGGACGAAGACCTCTCGGCTGTTTATGGACGCGGGACCCTGCTGGCCAGGCTCACTGCAGGCAGCCTGGAGTGTGAAGCAGATTATCAGGGAATAAAATACACAGAGTGTATTTGCAAAGCACTCAGTATGGATCTCTAAAAGGAGAGGACAGATAAAAAATTCAGCATCACAATTCTGTTTTATTATGCCTAAAAATTTCTGGCAATCATTCCTCAATATCCAATACTTGGTTTTCCAATTTCCGATTATCTCCTAAGTGGTATATGTTTTGGGGGGGGGGGAATTTTTGCATGATACAGTGTCAGAATCACAATCAAACAGTTCACAAGATCATAAGAATCTCATGATGTCTCCTAAGGTAGGCACTATCATTATGCCTATTTTACAGACCAGAAGGCTGAGGCAGAGAGGAGTTAGTAGCCTGATGGTCACAGTCAGAATGAAGGGGAAAGCTTAGCAGCTCAGTAGAGATTTGCAGCAAAAAAAAAAAAAACAAAAGGCCTGGATGGTTCTATTAAGAACACACCACAGAAACAGAGGCTTAGGTACAAATGAACTGAGAGTGTGGAACAAAAAAGTTTATAACCACCAAGTTGTCTTTTCAGAATTTCCCCATATTATGAAATGCCAACATCTTCCATTTCAGCACTTAGGGAACCACCACCACAACAAAAGAATCAAACAAGTTCATAACACTTTAGAAAGCAACAGCAGTAGAGCAGAAAGAACTGAGATTAATGATGCCAGATGTTACGCAGATTTATGAAAAAAAATTAGTAATATTTCTGGACATTACTCTGTGAATAAAACATTTGGGACAGGAAAACTGTTGACCTTATTTTATCTCATAACTGTCAGTGTTCTCAGGATAGTTCATTTTTATGAGGGAAAATACCCATTATTAATAGGCCTGAAGACCGTTATATAGGCAGATTTTAAATAATAAATCAACAGATTTCATATAAAGGATATGCTAAAACAGCTAAGAGTTTGAAAAGGCAACCACAAAACAGCAAAAACAAACTTTGAAAGATGACATTAAATAGAACAGAGCTTAAATTTTATATACGCTTGAGAAGAGAGTGTTTACAAATAGGAGCTCTGCCATGAAAGATGGAAATGTGTTTACTACTGTAAACTTCAGCAATTCATGGATTAAATCATGTTCACCAAGCAGGACCACAGTCAGAGGATCTGGGAGGCTGGTGCTGACCTTTTGAGCCCATCAACCTCCTCTCCTCTGGCTGTCCCTTTGCCCCCAGCAGTGTGTCACAGCCATACTCTGGCAGCCAGCTACGCCTGACTAAGCAGAGTGTCACGGCAGGCCCAATAAACACCCCTGTGAAGTGTGAACAGGGAGCCCTGCCTAGAACAGACCTGCTGGGAACAGAATAGTTACCCCTGGTACACCCGTCAACTGGCTGGTAACGGTTGGACATCTGCCACCTGACAGATAATCCTTCCCAAGAGGTAATACAGTCTCGGCACTACTAATTCAGGACTAGGCTTTTTTTCAGATTAAAAAATCCAAGGGGGTCCATGCTGAGGAGGTGGTGTTTGTTAGAGATTATTTAATACTATCTTCTCTCAGTTAAATGCAGCTGAGTGGGTACTTATCACATCAAATGGATGCCCATTTGGAGTCCTAAATATTCCGAAAGATAACATCAAGAAGAATCCATTATGCTTACAGAGGGCTTTTCACATACACCATCTCATTTTAAACTCACAGGAATCCTATGATTTAGGTACAGCTGAGGATAATGTTTGCTTGATATAATGAACGGAGGGTGAGGAAAGTTAAATGGCTGGTACAAGGTCACACAAGTAATAAACAGTGGAGCTGGTTTTTAAATCTACATCTGCTGACTATCAATACCATGCAAGAAAGGGTGTGTAGCCCCACACTGAAACACAAAACATCTGTTTCTGAACGGACCAAAAATTCTTGAAAGAGACAAATGTAAATTATGAGAAAAAACATGAAAAAACGCCCCCAGTTCATATAGGAACAAGAGTGGGAGCCCTTATAAAGTTGGTTAAATCTGTGTCTTCATGCAAAGCCTACTTCTGAGCTGACAGCATTTCTGGTGTTAAAATAGGTCTGCAGATTCAGTGTAGGAAAATCTTTATTCATAGTCTATCAAACTTACATTTGTGACTGTTTGAAAACAGGTTAGATTGAAGTTTAACATAAATCTAGGGAGAAAAATCAACAGAGACTAGAAGGAAGTGTACCAGAAAACAGTGTGAAATAAATCCACTGAACGAAACAATGGACTTTTTGGACTTGTTTTTGATAACTTTGTTTAAAACCCCAGAAGTGTGAATGTACCTGTAAATGATGTGCCGATTAGAAACCTTTTTTATGTGTGTTAAAGTATGAACGCTTAGTTTGTTACCATGTATTTTACAGAGAGTATTCTATTCTTATACCAGATAGGCTATCTCTAGTTGGTGACACTTAAGGAACATTACTAGCTTTAGGTTTTTTCTTACTATTCATAGCATAATTTTCAAAATCTATTTTATCCTATTTATGTGATTTTGCTTTAGCCAGGGGTGATTTTTTATTTCTTTTGCAGAATGTGTCTTTAATTTTCTGAGACACAGAAAAAACTCTAACTTACGGAACAGAAACCTTTCTTGACTGCTGAGAGAAGGCTCTGGTGGAGCGCAGGGTCACCTCCATAGAGAAGAGAATGAGGTGATGGGTCCATTTCAGCTCACGTGGTTCCCTCTGGGGTAAGGACTGCCTCTCAGCACCAAGTTTTCTCCAAGTGTGAAGTGACACCTTATTCCACGTATAAGAAGTGAAGACTTCTTATTCATCTTGTGTGAGGCTCAGAAGTGCCTCATAAATAGTAGAGTCTCAGAAGTTTTTTTTGCTTTCTTCCTTTTTTCCCCAGTTTTATGGAGCTATAACCGACATATAACACTGTGAGTTTAAGGTGTACGGCATGGTAACTTGACACCAAAAGTTTCCTGAATAAGTGACTTACCTCTCAAAATAAAGTTTTTCTCTAAAAAACAGAAAAAACCCTCCTCTCCAAATTTCAGCAAACCCCAGAAGTATTTTTTGGAGAGTGGGGAGGCAGATGTAGTCCCACGTTGCAACATTTCCAAAAGGAAATATCACACACACAAAAAGCCTTTTAAAGACAAGACCTCCAAATGAGGTTATACAGCGTCACAGAGACAAATAGGATTGAAATAGGAATAGTGAGACTGAAAAAACAAAGTATGTGTCATTTAGTTTTAAATTAGTACACCATGATTGAACTTCACTATCTGGCATGAAGTATGAATTAATTTAAAAAATATTTTATAATGATCTTGCACAACTATATTTTCTTTTTGGCGTTAAAACCATTAATTTGTTATATATAGTCTACATATATCACAATTTAATTAGATTGTTTTTAAATGCCTTCACTAAAAAAATTTTTATTACTGAAAAACAACAAACATACAAAAATGGAAAAGATGATAATTTCTTTACGTTTTATTAGCCAGCCAGGGACCTAAGAGAGACCTCGATTCCCATTTGCCATTTCTCTCATCTAAAACTTCACTTATCTAGTGAGTTCATTCCTGAACATGGTAGATGGAATCTCAAAAACATTAAGACTATTAATTAACTACTCAATGAAGAATTTCTCATTGAGAACATCAATGAAAACGCCAATGAAAAACCTTTGGATTTTTGTATTTTCCAAAATACACCCAAATATGTAAAAAAATTGGCAGTTGGTTAGTCTTTTAGTTAAAAGAAGCTGGTCAAAGACATGTAATTGTGCATGTAGGAAGACAGGAAGTAAGAATTTTCAGCATTAAGCATACCAGCAAGCCTCAAGGGCTTGGCCATAGGCTCTTTTCAGGTTTCCTGGGAAGCTGTATCTCCTCGTTGACTTTTTGGGTGTTTCCTAGTTCAGGAGTTTTTTGGCCCTAATAGCTTGTAAGGATGCACGATTACTGAGATGCGAAAATGGTGACGTCTGTGTGGTGCTGCCTGGTGGCTGTCGGATTTTAATAGCCCACGTTTCCCAAATGAACATCTTCTGGTAGGCACCTAATTAAACATCTAGCTATTCAATTTGAATTTTTATTATCAGCGCAGGCCCAGCGGCCATGGCTCACTGGCGCGGCCGCTCCGCGGCATGTGGGATCTTCCCAGACCGGGGCACGAACCCGTGTCCCCTGCATCGGCACACGGACTCTCAACCACCGCGCCACCAGGGAAGCCCCTGTAACGCATTCTTTAAATGCACTTCCCCATCTAAAATGATTTTTCATTCATGCTTGTCACACTATGCTTTTTCCTTCTTGGAAAATAATAAGTTTTCGAAAGATCAATGACCAGACTGAATTGAAAAAGAAAGCAGTTACAAACTATGAAAATTTAAGATCAATAAGAATAAAAATAATAGTGCTAGTGGTAGTCCTGGTGGTGGTAAACAATTTACTAAGGTCTGACATTCAAGCCTTGAGTAGCTCCAATTCTTCACTGGATTACGAGTCTCTTACCGGGATTGCAGTCTGTAAGAAGAGAGCAGATGGACAGGAGAACTTTAGAAATGGTGAGGGCTGGACTCCAGTTGTCTTTCAGGATGTCCAGACAGATCACGCCTTGGCTGTTAATATTACAGTGATAGATTCTGGTTCGGAAGGTAACCTAGAAGAAAATGTAAAGTTGATATAAACAGACACACTATTTATTCATAAAATTTTATTATAGTTGATTTACAGTGTTGTGTTAGTTTCAGGTGTACAGCCAAGTGAGTCAGTTATACATAAACATATATTCACTCTTTTTCAGAGTCTTTACCCATATAGGTTATCACAGAATATTGAGTAGAGTTCCCTGTGCTATACAGTAGAGGTCCTTGTTGGTTATCTATTTTAAATATAGTAGTGTGTGTATGTTAATCCCAAGCTTCTGATTTATCCCTCCCTGCCCACATTTCCCCTTTGGTAACCATAGGTTTGTTTTTGAAATCTGTGAGTCTGTTTCTGTTTTGTAAATAAGTTCATTTGTATCAACTTTAAAAATTAGATTCCACACGAGTGATATCATATACTTGTCTTTCTCTGTCTGACTTACTTTGCTTAGTATGTTAATCTCTAGGTCCATCCATGTGCCTGCAAATGGCATTATTTCATTCTTTTTTGTGGCTGAGTAATATTCCATTGTATATATATGTGTGTGTGTGTACACACACACACACACACACACACACACACACACATATATATACCACATCTTCTTTATCCATTCCTCTGTTGATGGACATTTAGACTGCTCCCATGTCTTGGCTATTGCAAACAGTGCTGTAATGAACACTGGGGTGCATGTATCTTTTCAAGTTATGGTTTTCTCTGGATATATGCCCAGGAATGGGATACTGAAAATACGAAAAGCCAAATTAACAAAATCAAGGTACTGAATGAAGATGGAATTCCATGCTCAACAACTAAAGGATACTTATTCTTTTCCAAGCACATACGAAACATTTATAAGAACTGATCACATGCTAAGCCACAAAGAAAGCTTAACATACTTCCAAAAATTAATAAGACTATTAAGGTCCCCCTTCATACGTTTGCAAACTGAAAAATACATTTTCAAGTAATTCTTGGATCAAAGAAAAAAAATCAGCTATGTTTATAACTGAGTGACAGTGAAAATGCTGGGTTGCCAATACCAAAATCTGTGATTTGCCTAAAACAGTTAATGAAAGAGAAAATCTACAGTTTCAAATGCATACATTAAAAAGGAAGAAGTTTCCTGAGTTGTGCCCAAAGGAAGAAAAAAGAATAGAGTAAATCCCATGAAAGTAGAGAGGAATGGGCAGAAATTAATAAAATAGAGAATACCTGTGATATTAAAATTCTGCAGAGAAGTGAGAGTACCTAGCTGTTTAAGTGCTAGATGAAAAGACAAAATACTTTTATGATCCAGTGTAACGTGATAAGTGGCTTTTTGTCTATAATACCATATTTTAAAAACCTATCTGAGTAGAGTTCCCTGTGCTATACAGTAGATCCTTGTTGGTTACCTATTTTATATATAGTAATGTGTGTATGTTAATCTCAAACTCCTACTGTATAGCACAGGGAACTCTACTCAATACTCTGTAATAACGTATATGGGAAAAGAATGGATATATGTATATATATGTATAACTGAATCACTTTGCTGTACACCTGAAACTAACACAACATTGTAAATCAACTATACTCCAATAAAATGTAAAAAAAAAAGAGAAAAACCTAGCTCAGACTACTCTGAGCCAGTTAATCATCAAAATGAGTAAAGGCAGGAAGTATTATTATTGTACTCACTTTAAAAAGAAGCTGTAAGTATGTGAGGTTGGTAGATGCTAACTAAACTTACTGTGGTACTTATTTCAAAATATCTACTTACATCAAATGAGTGTGTCGTACACCTAAAATGAATACAATGCCATATGTCAATTATATCTCAATAAAACAAAAAAAATTTATTAAATAAAGAAACTGAGGAATCTCCATGCTGTTTTCCATTGTTGCTGCACCAATTTATATTCCTATGATATGATCCGGCAATTCCACTCCTGGGTATTTATCTGAAGAAGATGAAAACACTAATTTGAAAAGATAGATGCGCTCCTATGCTCATGGCAGTATTATTTACAATAGAAGATACGGAAGCAACATAAGTGTTCATCGATAAATGAATGAATAAAGATATAGTGTACACACACACACACACACACACACACACACACACTGGAATATTACTCAGCCATAAAAAAGAATGAAATCTTGCCATTTGCAACAATATGGATGGACCTAGAGGGTATAATGCTAAGTGAAATAAATCAGACCGAGAAAGATAAATACTGTATGATTTCACTTATATGTGGAATCTAAACAACAAAACAAATGAACAAACTTAACTAAGCAGAAGCAGTCACAGATACAGAGGACAAACAGGTGGTTGCCAGAAGGGAGGTTGGTGGGGAGAGGAGAGAAATTGGTGAAGGAGGTTAAAGGTACATGATAAACTTGCAATTACAAGATAAATGAGTCACAGGTATGAAATGTAGAGTGTGGGGAACATAGTCAATAATAATGTAATATCCTTTGTATGGTGACATATTGTAACTAGACTGTGGTGATCATTTTGAAATGTATAGAAATACTGAATCACTATATTGTGTATTAGGAACTAAGACAGTGTTGTAGGTCAACTATACTTCAAAAACAAACTCACAGAAAAAGGATCAGATTTGTGGGCAGAGGGAGAACAGGATGAAGGCAGTCAAAAGATACACACTTCCAGGGACTTCCCTGGTGGCACAGTGGTTAAGAATCCCCCTGCCAATGCAGGGGACACGGGTTCGAGCCCTGGTCCGGGAAGATCCCTCATTGCCGCGGAGCAACTAAGCGCATGCACCACAACTACTGAGCCTGTGCTCTAGAGCCTGCAAGCCACAACTTCTGAGCCCATGTGCCACAACTACTGAGCCCGTGTGCCACAACTACTGAAGCCCACGCGCCCAGAGCACCGTGCTCCGCAACAAGAGAAGCCACCACAATGAGAAGCCCGCGCACCGCAACGAAGAGTAGCCCCCACTCGCCACAACTAAGGAAAGCCAGCACGCAGCAACGGAGACCCAAGGCAGCCAAAAAAAAAAAAAGAAAAAAGAAAAAAAAAAAACAAAACACACACTCCCAGTAAGATACATAAGCACTAGGGACATAATGTACAACATGGTAAATATAATTAACACTGCTGTTCGTTATGTATGAAAGTGGTTCAGAGAGCAAATCCTAAGGGTTTATGAAAATAAAAATACATTTTTTTAATAAAAATTTTTTCCCCTATTTCTTTAATTTTGGATCTATAAGAGATAATGAATGTTCACTAAACTTACTGTGGTAAAAAAAAAATGAAGAAACTGAGGCACAGAGAGGTTAAGAACTGGCTCATGGTCCCACAGCTGGTAAGTGGTGGAGCTGGAATTTGAACACAACCTTGTTGATCCAAAAGTCCATGCTCTCCTGTTCAGCCTCAATGCCTGTTCTTTTATTTTTTTTAAAAAACTTTTAATTCTGAGCTAAGTACAGATTCACATGCGGTTGTAGGAAAGAATACAGACAGATCACCTACATCCTTCCCCCACTTTCCCCCAATATCACAGGAGAGTGATACCGACACAGTCCGCTGACCTTCCCATACATCACCAGTTTTACATGCACTGATGGATATATGCGTTCCTATGCAATTGTACTACGGGTAGATTTGTGTGCGCACCACCGCTGTCAAGACACAGAACAGTCCATCACAAACATCCTTTGTGAGACCCACAGTCCTCCCCCCACTTCTGAATTCCCAAGAAACACAACTCTATTCCTCTCTCTATAATTCTGTCATTTCAAGAATGCTATATAATTGAAATCATACAGGATGTAACTTTTTGAAATTGGATGTTTTCACTCTGCATAATACTCTTGTGATCCATCTAAGTTGTTGCATGTATCAAGACTTTGTTGTTTTACTGCTGAGTAGTAATCCACGATATGGATGTACCAGTTTGTTTAACCATTTACCCACTGAAGGACAATGGATTGCTTCCCATTTTTAGTTATTACAAATAAAGCTGGCATGAACATTTCTCTGTGTTTGTGTGAACATAAGTTTTTATTTCTCTGGGACAAATGTCCAAGAGTGCAATTGTTGGGATGTATGGTAAACTCATATTTAGCTTTATAAGAAACTGCCAGACTTCTTTCCAGAGCAGATGTACCATTTTACATGCACGCCCGCAGAGTAATCCAGTTTCTCTGCATCCTCATTGGCATTTAGTGCTATCAACATGCTTTATTTTAGCCATTCCGATAGGGTTTAGGGATACCTCATTGAGGCTTTAATTTGCATTTCCTTAGCTGCTAATGATGTTGAACACTTTTTCATGTGATTATTTGTTATCTGGATACTCTCTTCCATGAGAGAGGATGTGTATGTTTTCTGCCAATTTCTAATTACAGTTAAGTCCCTTATATAGAAACGGAATGCGTTGGGAGATCCAATAAAGTTAGCTTAGGTACCCCACTAACACAACTGGCTACACAGTACTGTACTGTAATAGGCTGTAATACTTTTCAAACAAATAATACATAAAACACAAACACAAAAAATAAAGAAAACATTTTTAATCTTACAGTGCAGTACCTTGCAAAGTACAGTGCTGCAGTACAGCAGCTGGCATCCAGGGGCTGGCATCGAGGGAACAGGCAGGAAGAGTTACTGACTGGAGGAGGGAGGGGAGGGGGGAGATGGCAGAGCTGAAGGATCGTCAGCAATAGGGGGCGGAGGGCCAGCTGCAGTGTCACTCAGGCCTGACGCTGATGGCGCAGGATCTGGTTCCTTGCTGGATTCAATTCTATCCACCCTCTTGAAAAATCGACCCAGTGATGCCTGGTTAGTAGCTCTTTTTTTCTCGTCATAGATGACTCGGTAGCACTGGGTTGCATTCTGAGCAGCTGCTGCAGCCTTCATGTACCGTTCTACCTTCAGGTCCTGTACCTCAAAAACTAACAGCGCCGCCTCAAATAAAGAAAATCCCCTGCCATTTCCTGCGTCGTGAATCCCTTCGGTTCTTCAGTTACTTCTGCTTCCTGTTGTGTCTCTTCGTCCTTTCTCTGGGCCCCCAATTCCACCAGGTCTTCATTAGTAAGCCCCTCGTGTTGCACAGTAAGGAGTTCCATGAAGCCGTCCTCTTGCAGATCTGGCTCCGGCTTCTCGCTGAGGGTCACTACGTTGCTGACGACCTCTTTGGACTCCTCATTCACCTTCTCAAATCCACGAAAATCGTGAACAAACTGCGGGCAAAGGTTCTTCCAAACCCCATTCACGGAGACAGCCGTAACCTCACGCCAAGCAAAGTCAATGTTTTTTATGGCCTTGCAGATCTTATAGTCCATCCAAAATTATCACAGGGTTGTTCCTGCCCTTGCATTTACCACTGTATTTGAAGCTCAGCTCAATACTGATGTTTTACAACGGTAGCCCTCAATTCCTCAAGGACAGGGAAAATTATACTGAGGATCCCGTTTTCAAAGACAGGAAGACAGCACATTTCAGACATTTTCCATATACTAAGAAAGTTTTAAAACATGATTTGCATATAGTGATACAGAAAACTAATTTATCCAGAACGGCTAATTCCCAGATAATTCTGGATGAGAGGGGTCTTAATTTATGTGTGATACCCAAACAGGCATATGTGTGTGTGTGCACGCATGTATGTGTGTGTGTGTGTGTGTGTGTTGGACAAAATAAAGTCCTATTGCCCCCAAAGATGTCCCTGTACTAACCCCTGGAACCTGTGAATATGCTACTTTACAAGGGACTTTGCAGGTGTGATTAAGTTACCTTGAGAAGGGGGGATTACCCTGGATTGTCCGGTGGGCTTGATATAATCAAAACAGCTTTATAAGAGGGAGGCAGGAAGATCAGTAGGGGATGTGATGACAGAAGGAAGGAGTGATGTGAGGGGAGAGGCCTAAGGGATGAGCTAAGGGATGCCGTTGGTCTCTAGAAGCTGGAAAACGCAAGGAAACAGATTCCCCCTGAAACCTCCAGAGGGAATGCAGCCCTGCTGACACCCTAGGTTTCGTTTTCTGACTTCCAGAACCGTAAGAAAGAAACTGCAATTGTTTTAAGCCACAAAGTTTGAGTTAATTTGGTACAGCAGCTACAGGAAAAAAAACACATGTTTGTATATATAGTTTCCAGTTGCCTCCTTCCTTTATCTAAAAAAAGGTACCTAAAAAGCTCTGTTACTTCCATCCTTCACAGAATCACCTCTATAGAGAACAAACTAGTGGTTACCAGTGGGGAGAGGCAACTTAGGGCAGGCGAGGGGGAGGTACAAACTATTCTGGGTGTAAGATAGGCTACAAGGATGTACTGTACAACACGGGGAACATAGCCAACATATGTAATAACTGTAAATGGAGTGTAACCTTTAAAAACTGTATATTAAAAAAATAGGATCTGAAGTCAAACAAAAAAATAAAGATGAGGAGACTGGGGCTTATTACAAAAATAATTTTAGAAACAGTTAATAAGATTCTTTGTGTTGACTACAGCACAAAAGAATGCTACTAGGTAGCGAATGATCTCGGGTAAGTTGCTTGCTACTCTGAGCCTCTATTTCCTGACAAAGTGAGAGACTTAGACTAGATGATTTCTAAGGCCCATTCCAGTACCAAGATCCAGGAGCTGTACTGTAAAAAGAATATATGGTTTTGGGAGTAGCTGGACTTGGGCTGGAATCCTGACTTTGGACAGATCAACGTAGCATCTCTGGGATTCAGGTTCCTCATGTGCAAAAATGGGGAAACAACAGCTATCCCCATAGGGGCTGTGATGACTGTACTACAAGGTAACTCTTAACACCAGGCCTGGCCCCCCCAGCAGGAGCTGGAGCAGTGTGAATCCCCTCTCCCTCCTTCACCTCTCCTAGTTCTACAAGATCATTGCAGGATGCACGTGTTCATGCAATAATTCCCCGTCACCCGAACTTTAAACATGCTTTCTTTCTCCCATGCCCCTGCTCTAGAGCAGAGATAACATGCCATCCACAGACAGAAAGCTGTTCTGAACGGGGAGAGAGGTCATGTAGGGTACGAATAGAGATAGAGAAGAAAATATTTTAAGAAAGTACTTCTGTCCACCGGAGTCTACACATAACTTAGAAAAATGTCGTAAAGCAAATAAACACCTCAAAGCCGGAAAGCTGATAACGACAGTAAAAATAATCAATTCAAATAAGATTTCAGTAATAACCTCTATTTTTAACATAGCTTCCATTTTTCAAGAAAATGTTTTGATCAGGAGATAAATGGCACTGTGATTTTACTGAGGAAGTATGAGATCAGTGAGAAATACATTCCTCTTAAAAAGACTTTCCATGGAGACCCAGAGAGGAAATATTTGGAGCCCCTGTGCCATAAATCAGTGAATCATGTAACAAAGGTCCCAAAATAGCAGGGTTACCATCACTCAAGTGGATCTTGGCCACAGACTCACTATGAAACTCTTTATCTGAACAGTTTTTAGTGCACATTTTAAAATGTTAGTCCTACCACCCTCCTAGAGATCTCAAGTGCTCTTTTCTTAAAACCGACCTAAGAGCACTGTCCCAACAATGAACACATCTTAAGATTATTTTAAAGTATTAGCGGCAAAATAAAAACTGGAAAAATCCATTCTAAGGGAAGGGAATCACAAATCGTAAAGACACACTAAGAAATACACATCAGCAAAACAAAACAAAAACCCTCCCTGAACTAAAAAACAAACAAACTGGAAGTAGATTTCACCTTGAATAACTGGCAGTAAGGGAATGAAAATGAAACATCACCTAGAAACCACGATGTGTGAACATGATCCCCACCCTGCTGTGACTGAGACCACAGAGCACCAGCTCCATTTGGCTGTGGGCCAGAGCTATGTTGTAAAAGCTTCAAGCACAATTTAAATGATTAAAAATAAAAACACTTTATGCCATAGACACTGAAGTTTAAACAGGTCTTTCTCAGTTCCTTGGAAGTATAGATGTAGAAAAAGATGCAACTAGAAACTTTCCCCCATCCTGAGCAGCAAATCTACTGGGAGTTGGGACACCGTATTCAATTCCCAATTTCTAACCACACAGCAATGGATCACTCCTACCTCCTGCAAGGCACGATGCTTGCAATGACTTGCTTAAGGACCAATCATTAGACTCCTTCTTATAAAAATCCAGTTTGTGTAGAATGCTTCAGGAACATACCTATAGTGAATAAGGCGCAATTTGGTTTTTCACATTTGTGTGTTCTTTTTGATCAGTGACTTGTTCTTTCACTGTGCTTTCTTTTCCATCTTGTACTCCTTAAACAATTATCTTGTCTCTTTTGACTCGTTCCACTGTCTCAGGTTTCAGTAATGGTCTCCAGCAGATTCTCCTTTACGGCAGGATTGTATCAGAGTGTGGATTGTAACTGTTGAGTGTGAGTTCATCCTCCGTGCACATTATTTATTTTTCTGTAGAAATCCCATGTGCCTTGGATGGTGGAGTGTTTTGCATTTGCTTCTTCATGGTTTTCAAGGACAACACTAGTTTGAGCGCAGATTGTATTATATGTGCCCAAATGTAAAGCAAATAAAGTCACCGCTTAGGAAGAGTGGACTTACAGTCAAACCTTTATTTAATGGCGATGGAGTTTCAGTTTCGGAAGGTGAAAAATTCAGGAGGTGGATGATGGTGAGAGCTGTGAATGTACAACGTGAATGTACTTAGTGCCACTGAACTGTACAGTCAAATATGGTTAAAACAGCATGTTTTATATTATGTGACTTTTACTACTGTAAAAAAAATTTTTTTTAAGTCTAAAGGAAAAATCTCTTACATTCAGTGTCTCAATTATTTTACTTTGAACAGGATACTATCTGCTAAAGATGCAGTAGCCTGAAATCAGCTCAGTCAATTCTTGTTTGGCATATGCACATAGAAGTTTCCTCCCTCAAAGCAGTTACAAGAAAAGGGAAAATACAGAAATTTAACAATGCTCTAGGAGGAGGACATTCCTAGGAGTACAACTTTACCATGTGAAGACTCGGATTTTAACAGCCTTTTAAACATCACTGAAAAGAGAAATACAGTACTTTCGAACAATTAAGAAACTTCTTAAAAATCTGTTTGAGTTTTCTACAAATGGGTTTTCATGGCTTGGACAAATTTTCCAGTCATCCAGTCATATATGGATTCCCAAACTGCTGAATCCCAAACAGTTGAGGGGGAAATGAAGATGATCTGGTATCTAAACAGAAACGTATGCCCAAAGTATCGCTTAAACGTTCCCACTGTTTTCATTCACTGAGCACATACACACAGTAGATACTCAACCAATGCCTGAGGGTCCATCAAAAGCAGACCCCAAAGCTCTCTGAGTTGAGTACTCCCTTAAGAGGCATCACCTCCCACCTCTTTTTTTTCTTGATGTGCTACCGTATGCTTTTTAATGTCAACTAAAGTATGTGCTGCTGTCCACGGGTAGTCCCCAACTCTTTGATGGGGAGAACGTGGCCAGGCCTAAGGAGATCCTTTTCGGGGAAAAACTGTGTCCCGCTGGGGCGCTGAGTGTGCCTGGCACCATGCTGAGGGCTGTGCCGGTGTCTTCTCAAAGACAGTCCCCGCGGGCTTTCCAGCAGCCTGCTGGTGGGAAGTCCTCCTGCTGTCTAGCCTAAATCCCACAGGCTGCTGTTCCTGAGGACACTGAACCTCAAACCATCGTGTGGGGCGATGTTGACCCGAACCTACACTTGGAAGACAACGTGATTCATTTCTGCTTTAAAACTGCAAAAGTGTCTCTACATAATGACAATTCATTACGAAGCATAACAGCTGAGATACTTAACGGGGTCCATGTATAGTGTATAACAGATGACCAACCATATGACAGCTGCTGTTAAATTAAAGACAGTGACATGAACGTAAACATGAGAAGAATGCCCTCTTTTGTATTTTGTTTACATTTTTTACAGGACTCACATTACCTGAGGCAATTCTATGAGATGTAGCCTATTTACAGATTTGCTAAGGGTAAAATGGAAGTAATATACAGACTTCCTTTATCCTCTGGAAAAGAAGTAATAAATTTCATGTTTGTAGACATATGAAGTGGCAGTTATTTATTTTAAGAGATTAATAATTCAACATACATACAACACAATACAAAGTATTCATCATCGCTAGCTGGAAGTGGCAATTTGTTTTTTCATATAGCCCACAACAGTCTAGAAGTAAACTATATTTTAACAGTCTAAAATGAAACAATGACTAATTCTGTTAATGATACAGTAAATTAACAGCAATTATAGAGTTGGCTGAATGCCCACAATCTCAGTGAGTGCTACATGACACACACGAGACGTCCTTTGAAAGTGGCAGAGTGTTCATAAATACCACAGAAGTTCCCGAACTTTGCCTGTGTACTGGGGGGGGGGGG
>NW_006795975.1:1010732-1016290 GCF_000442215.2 Lipotes vexillifer | reverse complement strand
GACTGGGGGGGGGGGGGTAACTGGTTCCCTATGTTTGTACCATGAAATTAAAAAGTATGTCACGTATATCACAGAAAATGATAACTACAACTACTAAGAATAATAAATTAGAAACAGCTAACAATGTGCCAGGTACCGTTCTAACTGATGTGTGTTGATTACATAATCAACCTGTGAGGTAGGTATTAGTATTAGTCTCATTTTACAGATAAAGAAACTGAGACACAGCTTTGGAGGAATTCAAATGCTCCTCGCTGAGGCAATTCCAAGAGAAAGTAAAGAAGTTACAAGGAGGAAGGAAATAGGAAACAGATGAAAACAAACCAAAACAACCACACACAAGAAAACAACCCACACCCCTAAGAGTTTTTGGAAAATAACAGAAGAAAACAGGAAGAGGATAAAGAAACTTACATGAATTCTAAATCTCAACAGTCTGACTTTAGACAGAAAAGCTAATGATACACGGTTTCAATAGCTTTTTCGGATCAAGTTCTGGTAAAGTGAGAATTCATGTAAAGTGCTTTCAGCAAAGAGAAGAAAAGCGATGTTATTATCGTGACTGCTCTTATTCTGCAAACTGACCTGTCATCTCTGTGAGATTACTGAAGGCAAGAAAAACCAAGACAGTCAACAAAAGATAAACAAATGTTTTAATATGACTTGAAAATTGTCACTGAGATTTATCTAATTTTTGAATAATTTACATCTCACCATTTAGAATATCCTAGTGAGTATTCTTCAAACATCTGTGGGGAACAGATGTAACGAAGGGGCCTGATACTTGTCATACTGTACCAGGTAACTTACCTGAAAAGTAAAATATGACTGAGGCCTGTTTGGAAGGACAGGGGAGCTGGGTGTTCAGAGATAAAATAGGGAGCTGGTCTCTTCTGTAGGTTTTGATCAGAGGAGCGCCATGATGACAGGGGATTGGAGAATTTGTAATAGGGTTGTTACAACAGCATTTCTTCTTAAACTAGCCCCGTGTGGAACGAATCCTTTACAGTTGATGACACTGACTTATTCCTAAGTTCACAAAATGGCTTTTCTATGATCAACAGTGCAGAAGCTGTTTTTGGCATACTGTCTGAACAGCTGACCAAATCAAGAGAGAAATAGATATAGGTGACAAAAAAAAGAGGTGGGAAGGGAGGAAAGGTGGGCAGCTCGGGCCACAATCTGAAGCAGGTCCTTAGGAAAGCAGGGACCAGCACTGCTGTCAAAGAACCAGCAGAAATGGCTGAAAAACCATTTCTGATCATGGCCTTCATCACCCGCTGGAAGCCTCCTGCTGAGGCAGAGACAGAAAAAGAAAGATGGTACATATCTCATAGCTCAAGGTTAACCCTGCTTTTTTTTTAATTTAAAAATTTTTTAAAATTGAACTATACTTGATTTACAATGTTAATTTCTGTTGTACAGCAAAGTGATTCAGTTATACACACACATACATTCTTTTTTCACATTCTTTTCCATTATGGCTTATCACAGGATACTGACTACAGCTCCCTGTGCTACACAGTAGGACCTTGCTGTTTATCCGTTCTATATATAATAGTTTGCATCTGCTAACCCCAACTTCCTGCGCCAACAATTCTTACTCTGAGTGACCCCTGGGTTGAGGCATCCTCAGAAGGATGGATATTGTTTCCCTTATACCTCATTAAGTCTAGGGGAAAAAACCCAACTGCTCTTTAAGATTTCCTGATTCCCTGTTCCCACCAGCTTCCCTGCTCCTTGCCCAGAAGGATGGATATTTGTTTCCCCCCCCCCCCCCCCCCCCCCCTAAAAAAAAAAAAAAAAAGACTATCAAGAACTGCAGGGCTACCAGCAACATAGCTCTTCTGGCCTTCCTGGCAAGCATTCAAGAACTACTTGTAAGTTTTACTGAAGGAATGTTTTGTATTATGAGGGATTCCTTACATTTTATTTCTATGTTTCCTTTTCAAATTTTCATGCCTGTTTTCCTTTGACGCAGGCAATCTCTCCCCTTCTCCTCTGTCCCACTCCCGTTTTTCCCCGTCTACAGTCTAGTCTTTGCTACAATCTGTGATTCCTGACACTGTCCCTTCACTCTTTAGTTCTACCTCCTGGGTTATCTTCTAGCTTCACACCTCAGGGCTCCTGAAGCCTGTTGCTCTGGGTTGGTCTTTTTCCCTCTGGTATTCTCTGTAAGATGACTTCCCTAAAAAAGTCAACACGTTTCATAGATAGGTTCATTTGTGTCACATTTTAGATTCCACATATAAGCGGTATCGCATGGTATTTGACTTTCTCTGATTTATTTCATTCAGCATGACAATCTCTAGGTCCATCCATGTTGCTGCAGATGGCATTATTTCATTCTTTTTTTTTTTTTTTACAGCTAAGTAATACTCCATTGTATGTACGTACCACATCTTCTTTATCCATTCATCTGTCGATGGACATTTAGGTTGTTTCCATGTTTTGGCTACTGTGAACAGTGCTGCTATGAACACAGGGGTGTATGCATCTTTTTGAATTATAGTTTCGTCTGGATATATGCCCAGGAGTGGGATTGCTGGATCATATGGTAATTCTATTTTTAGTTTTCACAGATATAGAGAACAGACTGGTGGTTGCCAAGGGGGAGGGGATTGGGGGAGGGGTGAAGTGGGAGTTTGGGATTAGGAGATGCAAACTATTATATATAGAATGGATAAACAACAAGGTCCTACTGTATAGCACAGGGAACTATATTCAATATCCTATGATAAACCATAATGGAAAAGAAGACAGAAAAAGAATATATATATATATATATATATATATATATATATATATATATATGTATAACTGAATCACTTTGCTGCACAGCAGTAATTAACACAACACTGTAAATCAACTATACTTCAATAAAAAAATAAATTGTATCTTAATTTAAAAACAACCAACAGGTTAATTTTCCCTAAGGCCGGGTGGAAATCTATCTGCTAGAAGAGATAACAGCAACAAACACGAAGTCAAAAAATAGCAATGATTCAGAATTGTGTGGGAAAATACCCTCCCATTTTCTAATGTTCTATCCCAGCTGCCTGAATCTCCTATCCCTGGAAAAAATTCTTAAGTAGCATCTTAAATAAAAACTCGAGGGACTTCCCTGGTGGTCCAGCGGTTAAGACTCTGCGCTCCCAATGCAGGGGGCCAGGCTTCGATCCCTCGTCAGCGAACTAGATCCCGCATGCGTGCCGCAACTGCGAAGTCTGCATGGTGCAACTAAGACCTGGCGCAGCCAAATAAATATTTAAATAAATAAATATTTTTGAAAAAAACCCCCAAACCTCGAGGCCCTTTCCCTATAATTTGCAACATTCAACTCTGCACTGTAGAAAATTGGCTTCTGTGATTTAACAAATATTACCTTTTAAAAGCAAACAACAGCACCGCATATACGTGGCTTTCTTATAAACAGTGCCAACTTCATTTAACAAAACTGATAGCTGTACGCATAGTTAAATAAAGCTTTTAGAAATGAATTTTGGTAGACGGCCTAACAACGAATGTTTATCTACAAAGGGAACAAATTTATATAAGGTCCTTAAGAACAAGGATTTTATCTGATACTGATTTTTATCCTATACAGGGGTGTGTAGGATGTCAACATGTATTTATTCAGTAAGAAAACGAATTGAAAATATAGAATATTTACATTTTAAAAGGCCATACATACCATAATTAAAAATGACAACTGAGTGAGAACTTCTGATATGCCAACAGTTAGGTTTACAGAGCCTGACAGATGTGTAAAGTTGATAAAGGGAAATGTGTTGTTACTCAAATTTTGATTTAGGGCAAATTTCAAAGTCTTGTGATTAATATTTTCATCAGTAGAGACTGTAACAGTCTAAATATTAATTGTAGAGTTAGGATTAAGAAGAAATTCTTCAAATTAGAAAACAGAACTGAAAGACATTCCAGAAGTCTGACACATAGTATTACGTTGTGTCTACTTCAAATAAACAGTACGAAGAATTAAAAAAGAGGAGATGTCTAGGTAAAAATGACTAACAAACTGCCTTTTTCCCCTTCATAACAAGATTCATATATTTTTGTCACGACAATATTAGAATTTACTTTTCTTTAAAAGCCTATTTGAGTCAGGTTTTCATTATTTTTCTCCCTTTTTTAGTGATGTGTAGGTTAAAAGGACAAAGCAATCGGCCTCCTGTTAGTAGTAAGAACTAACATCTCATCACAGTAAGGTGGTTACATCAGCCTCGCTGACAAATTCTGAGGTTTCCAAAGACACATGTCATCAGAGGTCCCATGACTCCAACTGATGGATGGATTTACCTTCTAAGATGTGGTAAAACATTAAATTAAGACAATTTATTTCTCAGATAGGTACTTAAAATCTGTATTATACTTTATAGTCACATGGTGGGATATTTTTGGCCTGGTTAGGAGTAATTCTATTCCTCACTGACCATAAGAATCAATTCATGAAAGAGGTTAAAAAGAGAGGATACAAGAGTAAATTTCATGTTTTATCCAAATTTCTAATTATTATCACATTTTCCCTATCAAAAATTTTAAGTGAACTCTTCAGTTTTTTGTTATAATGCAGGAGGAGTATTTTCCCAAGCACTGCTGACTGTTATAATACACATTTACTTATTTTATACCTAGCTCAGTGGAGGAACAAGATATTTTTGGTTAGAGATACTGCAGTGTAAGATTCTACTGCTATAGTTATTTAGCTTTTCTTCCTCTAGAAACTGAGGAAGGTAAAAACGTATCTCCCCTTCAACAATTCGTCTTACAGATTTGGTCCCCACGGTGATAATGCAATTTCATGGAAGTAATCTCACAAACTGAAGTTTTATGTACTGCTTTAAGAAGATGCTTTCGAACATTTTTGTGAGCAAACTTAATGCAATTGCCCTGATTTTTATACAGGTACACTTCAGAAATATTGTGCGTTCAGTTCCAGACACCATTAATAAAGGAAACATCACAATAGAGTGAGTCACATAAATTTTTTGGCTTCCCAGTGCACATAAAAGTTATGTTTACACTATACTGTAGTCTATTCAGTGTGCAATAGCATTATATCTACAAAAACAAGGAACATACCTTAATTATAAATAATTTATTGCTAAAAAATGCTAACTATCATCTGAACTCCCAAAAGCATAGGTTCCTCTAAGGTTTCTTTTTTTTTTTTTTTTTGGGGTACGCAGGCCTCTCAGCATTGTGGCCTCTCCCGCTGCGGAGCACAGGCTCCGGACACACAGGCTCAGCGGTCATGGCTCACGGGCCCAGGTGCTCTGCGGCATGTGGGATCTTCCCGGACCGGGGCACGAACCCGTGTCCCCTGCATCGGCAGGCGGACTCTCAACCACTGCGTCACCAGGGAAGCCCAAGGTTTCTTATTTAATAAGAAAAAGGCCAACCTTCAGACACATGGAAAGGTATTATTCTCATTCATAATAAGAGCAATGCAATTATAATTAAACATACTTCCTTATCTATTAGATTGGTCAAGGTCAGATATTTGGTGGTGCCTCATTGCCTGGGTAAGGATGTAGGGA
>NW_006795975.1:982768-1010634 GCF_000442215.2 Lipotes vexillifer | reverse complement strand
TAGGGAAAAGCAGATGCACCTAAGTTGGGAGTAGAACCTAGGTACAACTTCTTTGGAGAGCAAGCTGGATAATATCTATTACAATTGAACATGCATACATTCTTTGTTCTAGCAATCTAGAAATTCTAGGAATTTGTCCTACAGCTATATTTATACAAGAAAGACAGCAAGTACAAAGATAGTCCGTGAAGCATTATTTGTGATGGCAAAACAGTAGAAATAACCTATACGTCCACTGTAGGGAACCTGTTATGTAGACTATGAACATTCCTGCGATGAAATAACATATCATTATAATGGAGCTGATCTACATATATGAATAGGGGAGAATCTTGAAGATAAATGAACAAAAGCAAATGCAGAAAAAAAAATGATGTCTTTGGGAGGGGAATGAATGCCAAGCAATGGGGAGGAAGACAGTTTTACTGCATACTTTTTGTGCTGTTTGAACTTTTTACTGTGTATATGCATATCACCTATTTAACACTGTTTTTAAAAAATGAAATAGTCTGGTTAAAGACAAACCACTAAAGAAGAGGTGACGTTTTAAATTGAGAAAGAAGGAAGATAAGAAAAAGTGTGGAAATGAAGAAAATAACTGGAAATAATCTGAAATAAACACATTTCTTTATGTATTATTACCTTGTTGTAGAAACTATTGTTTTATATAATCTATAGGGACAGAGTTTAAAATAAGTTGGTAGCCAAGTAGACAGGAAACATAAATATACAGTACGTATACAGGTTTATAACTTGGCAAATGCCCAAACAAAACCCCATATCTAACCTAATTCTCCACAGAAAGAAAGGCAAAAAGGATGTTCTCCATTGACTACACAAAAGAATGCAATGGGGTGATGGAAAGTATGGCTGTTGTCAATAAACTGAATTATTGTGTGTTTAGCAAGATCACAGCTCAGCACAGCTCAGCTACTTTAGGTGTGAAAAGTGTTGGACTGGAAATCAGGAAGCCAGGAGTTTGAATCCTGGCCCTGGCACTTATTAGCTATGTGATCCTAATCCCATAATTTAATCTAAATTTTAGCTTCCTGTGATAATGAAACCTGCCTCTCAAAGTGAGAGGACCAAGTGGGATAATGAATGCAAAAGTACAGTATAACATTAGTATAAAATACAGTATGATGTCCAGTACCCGATGCTCCACGACCATCATAATGTCAACAGAATTGGAAACAAAGCCCCTAACTGTTCTCCTTCCTTGTCTCCGTGCTTCCTGGGGTGCCTCTTACTCATGTCTATATATGGAGGGCCTGGAAAGTAGTAAGGGCTCAATGAATCTCTGCTTTATAAATTAGTCTTAAAGTAGACGTTTTAAAAAGCAACCAACTTCTAAGCATTTTTGGCAAGTTTCTCCCGATATACTGATACCATCAGAAGAATGTTATCTGATTGCTTAGAATAGCTACACCCGTATGAATAAATCACTGTCACTGTCTGATTCTCAATCTATTTCACTTACAAGCTTTAACTTCTGACTTTGTTTCTTCTTATGCTCTGCAGGGTGAGACCTGTATAACACCTCCAAGGGCCAGCTGACGGTATCTTTCCCCTAACTCAGTGACAAGTCATAATTACATACTGACTTTTTGATCTTGACCAACTGGGAACTGAGAACATTCTTTTCTCCCAAATTTTCCTTGGACCTGCTTGAGCAAATCTCTGAGTGGCTGCTATCTCATCAAGAGATCGGGTTTCAACTCTAAGGGGGGGGAAAAAAAATCAAGGAAATGTGATCATTTGCCATAATGGGGTGATATTTGGCTGGAAGTCCTAAAAATTAACTCAGACCTCCCCACTCTACCCAAACTTGAACAAAATAACATTATCTATAGCGATCCAAACAAAAGTAACACATTTACATAAAGTAGATAATATTACAATTTTTTTTCTTACACGTAGAATACCATTTCCCCATCCCATTTCTCAAGTGGATGTGATCTGTTTAAAAATTGACAAGACATTTAATCAACCCAGGGTGTCTGTTCCATGTCTTGATCTGGTCCCATCAGGGGCTCTTTCCTACAAGGTTGGAAAAATGTCCAGTTCGAAGTTGCTTCTGGTGCAGTCACGCAGAACCACTATTCCTTCAACATCATCCTTCTGTCCTTGAACTTTCCATGGGTCATGGTGTTTCAGAGTTCCCAGTGCTGTTTTCTGGGACTAGTGGGTCCCTATCCTTTGATGTTTGGGATCCTGAAAACTTCATCCTGAAGCGGCTCCACCCTTTTCTTTTCAGAAAACCCATGAGGAGAGGGTGTCACTTGTCTAGATCTGTGAATTTTTCTTTGGAAAAATCTCTCTGATAAACGAGTTGCCATCTTTCCC
Source organism: Lipotes vexillifer (assembly GCF_000442215.2). Lineage (NCBI taxonomy): Eukaryota > Metazoa > Chordata > Mammalia > Artiodactyla > Lipotidae > Lipotes > Lipotes vexillifer. Next base: position 1,008,288 of record NW_006795975.1, on the reverse strand, counting down.
TGGCTGTGACGGCAAGAGAACTCCTTGTTTTCCAAACATGCGAATGTCTCACTCCAGTTTCCTTTGTTCATTTAACCTCCCTGGAGAAGAATAACCTTTGTGAAGAGATGTAGACCTGCCCACTTCTCCCAGATATGCTGACAGTAATATCCACAAACAGCGACTCCCAACTGGAAGGAGGGCACACTCCACAGAGAAGGAATTCCAGAGCGTGGAGGGACATAGCAAAACCCTTGTTCGAAGCCCCCACATCTACGGCCAGGCTCTGATGGGGGGAGGATGGTAGATATCAGAGGGGCTGATCACACACCACCTCCATCAGAGTTGGGCAAAGGTGTCGGTGGTTGAGTTGATCCAATCTGAAGAGATTAAGTTGGCTTGGGCAATAAGCATTTCAGAGGAGACAGTGGAAAATCAAAAGTCTTTCTCCAAAGTTTGTAACTGCATCAGATTCTGGAAAGCTAGGGAGAAAGGAATCCACCCAACATGTGACTAAATTGAACTTCCTGTCAGCCTAACGGCTGATTTCCTATTAGCTTATGGGCATATTTGGTTTAGAACAAATAAAGTTGGTATTCCTTGCCCTCAAAACAAACAAAATCCAATCCTACTTTCAGTAACTCTTATATTGGTGGTAGCTGGGGCAGTTGCTGCGCACACAGATGGATACAATGTACCTTGTTTTAAAAGCAGGAAGACAATGACCACTGTTTTGCTCTATTTTTATTCACCACATTGATTCTGAAATTTCTCACAACATTAAAGTATAGCACGGCATTTTTAAAAGGTTTATGAAAAAGGAGAACGAACTAAAAAGACAAATTACTGACTCCTGAAATGTAAGCAGTAGCCCAGTCATGATACTGAGGATATAAGGCTGTTTCGGCACTAAGTATGAAATTGACCTGTGAAATGTGAAATGATTTCTTTTACTTTTTTAATTCAAAGACTATTCTAATATGTCAGTTATCCCCCAATTAATTAACAGATTCAACAAAATCCCGTCAGGATTTTTTGCGGCAATTGAGAAGTTTATTCCAAAATTTCTAGGCAAGTGCAAAAGACTTGGGTAGCTAAAAGAATCCTGAAAAATAAAAACAAAGTGAGAGGACATATACGACCGGATTTGAAGACTTAGTGCAAAGCGACAGTCATCAGAACAGTGGGTGTTGGTTTAAGAATAGACTAGAGATCAGCCAACTTGCTTTATAAAGGGCTAGATAATAAATATTTTAGTCTTTGAGGCCATATAGTCTCGTTTACAACTCCTCAACCCTGGTGCTGGAGCAGGAAAGCAGCCCCAGACAACATGTAAACGAACAGGCATGGCTATGTTCCAGTGAAGCTTTATTTACAAAAGCAGGCAGTGAGCTGGCTTTGGCCCATAGGCTATAGTTTGCTGACTTCTGGGATAGACTGAGAGAACAGATCAGAACGTCCAGAAACAGTCCCATACTTATAAAGGCTAGTTTTTGACAGAGGGGCTAAATAATTCAATGGGGGTGATGGGGGGAAAGAATGTCTTTTCAACAAGCAGTGCTGGAACAACTAGATAACTGTATGGAACAAAAGGAACCTTGACCCCTACCTCAAATTTTGCACACAAATTTATTTGAAATGGCTCATACATTTAAGTGTAAAAGCAAAAATTATGATACTGTAAAAAAAATTGGAAAACAAACAGATGAGTGGAAGGGGGATCTACTATGTACAATCTACAAGGACTGTAATTTCATAAAAGAAAGGACATTTTAACAATAAAATGGCAAAAAGCTGTAATGTCAGTATAAAAGGCAGGCCTTTAAATTGAAAAAAAAAAAGAAAAAATATTGGAGAATATCTTTGCTTCCTTGGGAGTGTCAAAGGTTTCTCAGAATGCATAAAGCACTAACCATAAAATAAAAAATTTGATAGAGTACATAAAAAACAAAAACCTCTGCCCACCAAAAGATATTTTAAAAATGAAGAGGCAAGTCCCAGACTGGGGAAAAATATTTGTACTACATAAATCTGACAAAGGATTTTTATTTAAAATATGTAAAGAGTGCCAACAAATCAATGTAAAGAGACAAACAACAATAAAAGTGGATAGCGAGCTTAAACAGACATTTCAAAAAAGATATATAAATGGTGTATAGCACATGAAAAGATGTGTCCTCTTTCAGGAAAATGAATACTATGTTTCAGGTGTACGCGGTGTAGGAGTCAGGGTTAGGGAGAAGCTTGACTTTGCTTTATTTATCTTGTTTGGCTTAAGTGGGGTTTAATGAGGTGTTTATGGGTGCCGAGTTGACAACGGTAAACGGTGATGAGTCTGTAAAGTGCCAACCTGGTTAGGCTGAACTGCGCTGCGCAGAATTCCCTTCCATACGTGTGTCTGGTTAGGTGGGCACCAAGAGGCATTGTGCACAAGAGTTGGTGGTTGGAAAGAAGGGAGCAGAGAGATGGTTTCTATGTGTGGAAGGCTGGTGCCGGGGCATCAGGGTGCTCATAGCTGTTGCTGCTTCTCTGTAGGCCCATCTCACTGGCGTAGGGCTCTACCCTCCCCGGGATACTCCTTCAGCTCCTCCGACCCCTGACCTGGGGGCGTATTTATTTACCTCGATGGCGCCGGGAGCCACCTTCTTCTGCAGAACTCCTGTATCATCACAACCGCAGGCGATGAGAGACTGACATGAGTTCCCGACAGTTCTCGTGGGTTTTAGCTCATGTTCCTGGGTTCTAGCTTGCCCTGCAGACTTCAAGCTCTAGCACCAGGCAACAGCCTCCCAGAGACAATTTAACCAGAACCTACCGCTGTGTGGGGTCCTACAGATACATATGTATCTCCTTACGCAATTGTCTGTAGACTCTCCTATGAGTAAACAGTATTCCCTCGGTAGCCACAGGGCATGGGTTCCAGTAACTCCCGGAGGACATGACAATCTGAGGAAGCTCAAGCCCCTCCTAGTTGGCCCTCCCCATCCCTGGGCTCTGCATCTGTGGATTCAACTGACTGCAGATCCTGGAGTATTTCCGTGGATGTGGAGAACCAGCTGCACCACTGCTCTGACTGAACCCTGCTTGATACAGAATCACTGCACGAACCTGTTTCCTGAAATCTCCACGGTTTCCTGAGGAAGGCTTCCTCCACTGTTCCTCACCCCAGTTATGTCCTCCAAAGTCCCCTGGAGAACCAACCCGAGAGTCTCTGATGCCTCGGGTGCCTAAAGGAGCCAAAGAAAAAGTCAATGATGGGGTTGGTGCTGCTGTTAAGAGACAGGATCATCTGGTCCTTCTGAGATAATACAAGAGCAGATTGGAATCATTTGGAATCCGGCGCAGCCAAAGGGCAGGCCGAAGAGAAGAAAGATCAGCCTTGTGAGTGGAATGACCACGTGGAGCCCAGTCACCGCATCTGCTGGGGGCTACAGAGGACCCCGACAGCAGGGCCAGGCTGGACCTGGAGAGAACCACCAGTACAACAATCAGCCACGTGGCAGTGACGAAATCAGGCACCGGACACCAAACCCGGTCAGAACCCCGACACAGGAAGCCCCAGCAGTTCCCCCCAGAACACTCAGCAGGGACGGGGCCCAGAGCAGGGCACACACGACAGCTGGCATGTGTGTCGGGCGGTGGCAGTGGTACCAGATGGGCCACGAGACCAAAAGGCAGTGCTCAGCGCTAACGGTCCTGAGGATGCTCAGGTCTGTGGCGACACCGTCGTGAAAAGGCTGAGGATAGAGATGAGGGAGAAGGGAAGGAGTAAAGGACTCCCTCCAGGGAATGGATAATTTGGCAGCAGAGGAAGAGGAAGTTGGTCCCTGGCAGGTTGAGGATGGAGATGCAGGAGTTCCAGAGCCAGAGCAGAGCCCAGTTTCCTGCCAGCTCAACTGGGCAACGCTGAAGACCAGCCAGGCCAGGGTCAGGGTCTCCACGTAGAAAAGTTGTCAGTTCATCCATCTATCTACCCATCCATCTATCCATCCATCATCTATCTACCTATGCATCTATCCATCCATCCATCCATTTATGTATGTATCTATCCATCTATCCATCTCTCTCTCTCTCTCGATCTCCCTACCTATTTGAATAAATTTGACACGCAACACTGTATAAGTTTAAGGTGTAAAATGTATTACTTTGATAAATTTGTATACTGTAACATGATTGCCGATGTAGCTATATTTATCAATTGTATAATTATAATACAATATTTGGTCTATATTCACTATACTGTGCATCTCTATGGCTTATTTACTACTCATTACAAGTTTGTACCTTTAAACACCATTACTCTTACCCTGCCGCCCAGCCCCATCCTCTCTGTTAGCCACCGTTTTACTGTTTTTTACACGTTTAATTTTTTTTAGATTCCACATATAAGTGCTATCGTTCAGTATTTGTCTTTCTCTATCTCACTTAGCATAATGTTCTCAAGGTCCACTCATGTTGTCACAAATGGGAGGATATTTTCTTTTCTCACAGATGAATAATATTCTGTTGTGTATATGTATCACATCTTTTTTATCCATTCATCCATTGATGGGCATTTGGGTAGTTTCTGTATCCTGGCTATTGTCAATAAAGCTGTGATGAAAATGAGGGTGCATATATCACATTGAATTCCTGTTTTCATTTCTTTTGGGTGTACACTTAGAAGTGGAATTGCTGGATTATATGGTAAATAAATCCATTTTTAATTTTTTTGAGGAACCTCCATACTGGGTGGACCTATCTGCATTCCCACCAGATAGGGACCCCTTTTCACCACATCCTCACCAGCACCCATTGTCTCTTGTCTTTTTTGATTACATCCTTTCTGACAGGTGTGAGGTGATAGTTCGCTGTGGTTTTGACTTGCATCTCCCTGATGATGGGTGATGTTGAGCATCTTTTCACATGCCTGTTGGCCATCTGTGTATCTTCTTTGGAGAAATGTCTATTTAGTTCTTCTGCCCATTTGTCAATCGGTTTTTGTTGTTGTTGTTATTGAATTGACTGAGTTCTTTATATATTGTGGACATTAACCTCTTACCAATATGTGCTTTGCAGAAATATTCTTTCATTTGGTAGGCTGTCTTTTCATTTTGTTACTTGTCTGTTTTGCTGTGCTGAAGCTTGTGGGTTTGATGTGGCCCTATTTGTTGATTTTTGCTGTTGTTTGTGCTTTTGGTGTTGTGCCTCCCAAGTTACTGCCAAGACCAAAAAGGATGAGCTTCTTCCCTATGTTTTCTTCTACAGGTTTTAGGGTAACAGGTCTTATGTTTAAGTCTTTGATCCATTTTGAGTTGATTTTTCTGAGCGGTGTGAGACAGGGGTCTAATTCCATTGTTCTGTGTGTGTTTCTAGTTTTCCCAGCACCATTAGTTGAAGAGGCTATCCTTTCCCCACTGAGCATTCTTGGATCCCGTGTTTAAATATTAGTTGACCATATAGTTCTGGGATGTCTATTCTGTTCCACTGGTAGATGTGCTTATTTTTGTACCAGTATCTGTTTTTATTACTATGGTTTTGTAGTATAGTTTGAAATCCAGGAGCACGATATCTCCAGTTTTGTTCTTTTTTGGCTATTCAGGATCTTTCATGTTTCTGCCCAAATTTTAGGACTGTTTCTTCATTTTCTGAAGAATGCCTTTGACATTTTGACGGGAGCTGCACTGAATCTGTAGACGGCTTTGGGTAGTACGGCCATTTTATCAATATTAATTCTTCTGATCCACGAACATGAGATGTCTTTCCATTTGTCTGTGTCTTCAGTTTGTTTCAGCAAAATTTTATAGTTTTCATTGTACTGATCTTTCACTTCCTTGGATACATTCATTCCTAAGTATTTCATTGTTTTTTGATGCTATTGTGAATGGGATGGTTTTCTTTATTTCTTTTTCAGATGCTTCATCATTAGTGTAAAGGAATGCAATTGATATCTGCATGTTGATTTTGCATCAACATACGCTTTACGGAAATCATTGATTAACTGCAACAATTTTTTGACTAACTCTCTGGGATTTTCTCTACACAGGATCTCACATCATCAGCAAATAATAACAATTTTACTTCTCCCTTTCTGATCGGGATGCCTTTTATTCCTTTGTGTTGCCTAACTGCTCTGGCTAGAACTTCTTGGACTATATTGAATAGGAGCAGTGAGAGTGGGCATCCTTGCCCTGTTCATGGTTTTAGAGGAAACACTTGCAATTTCTTCTCTCCAATGAGGATAATGTTAGCTGTGGGTCTGTTGTATACGGCCTTTATTATGTTGAGGTATGTTCCTTTTATACCTAGGAAATGACTTCTCCTTTAGCTTAGGGCTAGCAAAATCCAGAAATCAGTATTTACTGTTCCACACAGATTGAATACTGCAGAGTCTGCTAATTAGGAACTCATTGGTGAAGAGCCCCAGGTGCCTTTGGCAAAACTGCAAGGGACTCAGAATCTCTTTGTAGCATTCTTCCCTCCCTGGATCACCTCTTTCATCTCCCTCCCAAAAACCTGTTTTAGAGAATGACCTAATGTAGTGAATTTACACCAGAGTGTAAAATCCAAGAACAAGTGTGCCTTCTTCCAGGATTTAAGTAATTTAGCTTTTCTCTATACCTGGGGAATGACAGGTTCAGTTGAGGACTGGGTTTGAACTCCAGTTCTGCTACCTACTTCTTATGTGACCCGTGTGCCATGTGACCTCCACGGGCCTCAGTTTTCTGATCTATGAAGTGTGTGTGGGAGGGTAAATGCTATCTCCACGGCAAAGTTGTATGGATTAAATTAATTCAACACATTTTTATTGTAGGCCTACTGGATCGCCAGGCATTGTTCTAGGTGCTGGGAATTCAGAAGTGACATAAACATAGACAAGTGCCTGTGCTCGTGGAGCTTACATGCTAACTAGAGAAAGGGAAGCATCACCGACTCATAAACAGAGAAACACAGGATGCCAGGAGGGAGAAGTGCTATGGAGAAAAGCCACGTTTGCAGGTGGGGTAGGGCGAGTTCAGGAGCATAAGGTGGTTGGGGGCTGTCACATGAGACCTTCCCTGGAAGGTGACACTGAGCAGATACCTGCAGGGAGGCAGGGAGTGTGCCACGTGAGTTTCTGGGGGAAGACAGTACAGGCGGAAGGAAGAGCAAATGTCAAGGCGCCATGGAAGGAGCCTGCTTAGAGTACTGGAACCAAGAGTGACAGCTGGCGATTTCAGCGTGATTCTGTAAGGTCTTGCGTGCTTTTACTTAGCGAGGTGAGAATCATGGAGAGTTTTTAGGCCAAGAATGGACGTACTCTGATTCACACTCTAAATGGATCATTTGATGCAGGGGTATACACTGCAGGAGGGATAAGGCAGAAGCAGTGAGATCACATAGGAGACTCCACAGTAATCCAGGGGACGGAAGCAGCTGATGGAGGCTGGGGCCAGAGTGCTACTACTAGAAAGAGTATTACTAAATGGTTAGATCTGGGTTTATTCTGAATATTTATTTCGAGCTGGTGAGACGGGATCTGGCTAGGCTGTGTGAGAAGAGTCAAGATTTTAAGCTTTAGCAACTAGAGAAATGGAGTTCCCATACATTGAGGTGGGGGCACTGGAGGACCTGGATTGGCAGGAGGCGGGTGGGTCGTGTCATCAACAGTTTGGTTTGGGACCTGACCGCTGGGTGTTCAACTGGACATGTCAAATAGGCAAGCCAATCCGTGTGAAAGCACCTGATCCGTGGCCAGGCTTTGTATGAATGTATGAACGCAGGTTAGAAACAGGTGAATTCATGTCGCTCCATGACAACTGTGTGCTCTCTCTCCGAGACCAGAGTGAATGAGCAGGCAGTTGGTTTACACATGTAAACCACTGCTCTCTCTGAAAATGCTGCGGGACACTGTCAGCTTTCTTCTTTGAGCAGCGGAGAAGCAGCAACGACAACAAAAGCAAGTGAATAATAATAACCTGGTTAGAATAAAATTATGGAAATCCCTGATGAACTACAGTTTCAGACCTCTCTCTGGCTTTCAAATGCTGGGTATTGTTGCTTCTTGTGTAACTAATTAGCTACTTTATTCACAATTAGCCTCGGCTTATCAATTTAAGAAAATGAAAATTTTGAAAATCTAAGGGACCTAAATTATCTATTTCATTGTGTGAAAGCAATTAATACCTTTCCTATTAACTGACTTTTCCTTAGTAAGCAAACCACAGTTAATTTCATAAAAAAACAAAACCAAAGCATAAAACATAAAATACACTCTGAAATGATCTCTAAGTTAAGATTTATTTTAAAATGTATTTGATGCAATTGGTAATGGAGGAACGCGCTCTATTGAAAAGCTTTTAGAGACTGCTAATACTAACGAGCTTTTATTCTCAAACAAATATATATGCCTGTAGTTTTTCTGTTTATTTTTTTAAACATCCTAGGCACAAATTTTATCATTCCTTTTTGGAAAATACCTACTGGCAGATACTGTCCTGCCATTACCACGAAAACAATCCTTTCCAGTAACAGATATGAGCATCAGTACAGTGCATCTCACTGGGGCGTAGGTGGCCCGAGGTACTAAAAATAAACAACAAGCACGTTTGATCCTTCTACCGACCCACTCTTAGGTCTACGTAGAAGGCCCACTTATTTATTTATCTTATAAAATATCCAGATCCACAGGGAGACAGAAAAAGCCAATTATGAATAGGCTATGTCTATGTATTTCTAACCACAAAAACACAGCTCTGACCTGTTACCTAACAAGACCCCTTATCCTTAGGATGAATGTCATCAGAATCTCTAAGATACGAAATACCAGACACAGTGTGTCACGATCTTTTCAAAGGGTTTTTAGCAGAAAAAAAAATACTATAGGAATGAAACATATTCCATTATTTTGCTTCTGAATTTTCCAAGTACACATGAAAATACTTACACATTAGACTATTTAAAAAGTGCTGCTTTTGAGCACAGGAGTAATTATCTATGATATGAGTGTGCAAATGTAATACCCAATAAGATATAAAACAACTCCTACTTTACAAATAAATAGACATCTGAATTATAACATTAAAATGTATGTCTACACTGAAAAAGAAATACAGTATTAAAAGACTTTGGGACATACCAGTGATTTATTATGCTTTTCTTTCTTTTTTTTGATCAAAAATATTTTAAATATTTGAGTGTGGTTAAAGGCTCCACAGACAACGTTATGGGAGTATTATGCTTTTCTTTCTGGCCATATATATATTATTCCTGAATAAAGTTTCACCAAACAGATATTTTCTCAGAGAAATGACATCACTGGTGGTTAAGTATTCAACTAAAGACTTGGCATCAGAGACAACTATCAGTATCCTACAAACAGACATGCCGTGCATCTAGTAAAAGAGGCAATAAACATATTGATTAGATAAAAGAATCAGTGGACTGAAAATCGTACTGAGATACAGCATTTGAAAGTACAACTAGTACCTGACTGATTTAAACTAGCAGACTAAGTGTAATGAACATTACATACTGCGTGAAAAATGTGCTTTGCTTGCCTTGTTAGAAGTTAGGTGAGCTCCGGAAGGAATGATCGGAATGGTTCCTCTGAAAGTGTGAAAAATTAGGTGCTGGAGTGTGGGATATTCGAAAAGTCCCTGTGGCAAGAAGAGGCATCCAAGCCACTCCACTGCCCTTTAAGTGACAGATTTGAGCACGATAGTAGTTAAAAGTTCTCAGCAAGGATTCCCAGTCTGAGAGTTTGGGAAAAGGGATCTCGTGGATTCACTGGCACAACAGACTCATTTTATGGTAGATGTTTGATAACGATTAGATGGCCAGTCAGGTTGATCTGTGAACCTCTGCTCTCATCAACGATTCTCTCTGACACCTACAGCTACCCTGGTTCATTCTTCAGAGCACTGGAAAATGCTGCATGAATCAAAGTGTGTGGTGCCTAAGGTTACTGGAAGAAGAGCAAAGGATGAAGGAAATAGAGAAATTAAACCAAACTTAATCACAAATACGGACTATTTAGAGTAACAGGAGACTAGAAAGCATGGGCGTGGTACTTCCAAATTATTAGTAAGTCTTTGTTTTAGTGAACAGTTTTCAAGACACTCGCAAACTTTCCCCTTTAGAGTAACACCTCTGTTTACAAAATCCGATTTCCAAAACTGATAAATTAGGTGGTGATAATTTGCTTTGAAAACTTCCCATGGGTTTCTAATAAATGTGCATTTAAATGATAATTTGAGTACCAAAGTTTGATTTTTCTTTGTCCTAATAGACTGTCTAATCAAATTTATCCACTGGAGGGATTTAGCTTTTTTTCTGGCAGTACTCTTGACAGGTTCTAATTCAGCTTTTTTCTTTGAACACTCCCAGGAAAGGGAAGCCCGGTCTTAGAGGCAAAGCTATTCAAACGCAGACTGTCCGGCAATGGGTCAGATTTTCCTCACGTGGAATCGAAATCTTCCCTGTAACTGACACCCTTCTGCTTCTATTTTTGTCCCATCCAGCCATCCAGGAAGGAGCAAGTCTAACCCCACACAGTTTCTGAAACATCAGAGAACAGCTATCACGTTCCTCCTAGGTCCTATTTTTCCTAGTAAACATCTCCAGGCTAACTATGTATAATTCAGTGGGAAGTACATGGTCCCTGGAGGCCAAGTTCTGTAGATTCCTGGCTGTATATTATTAGAAAACCTCTCCAAACCTCATCTAAGTCTCCTTCTCTGTGAAAGGGAACATCCCAGCCTTATTAGGGTGTTTTGGAGGAGAGATGGGTTCACACAGCAGACGCCCACTCCAGTGAAGAAACTCAAGAAAGCTAATAGTTCTTTCCCTCCCCAGCTTATTCCCGTTTGTCCCTCTGAAAATGAAGAGCTCAGAAGGGAATGAGGCACTCCTGATACCGTCCGATGGGCTCAGAGTTCCAGAGATTGTGCTCCTAAAAATATCTCCTTAAGGCTTCAAGAACTTCAAGTTCCCACAGAATTGTACTCAGTCAGAAGGCCACACATTTTATTCATATGAAAATAAAGCAAGTCTCTCTTTCCTATCTTGTATCATGATTTCTTTCTGAATTTTCAATGAAATACTATACCTTGAGCCGTTCACGTTCCACCTTGTTAGTTTTGGCCAATCCTTTGAGTCCATCAAGGAGGCCTTTTCAGAAACGGAATGATTTTATCTAACCTATGAATCCACTTTCCCTCCTGGGTTTGTTTAATCTACACATTTCTGTCATGCAGAAGCTGGAGAAGCGCACGCATTTTGTGAGATGTGTGTTCCATAGAACAGATCATACCAGGCTTATAAGCAGCACAACTGCCTGACCTGAGTTTTCCCTCCTTCTCACCACCTGTGCTTCCGTTACTGATGGGGCTGCAGAGGAAGGTCCTCACGTCACCGGCAGTGCAACAGGTAAAACCAGATGACTTATGGGCTGGTCCAAAGTAGAAGGGAAGACGTAAGGTTCCCACCCAGTAAAAGGAGAAAATAAAGATTAGTTATACTGGGGCTTCATCACTAAAAACCGACCAAATACAGCCCTGGGGGGGTCCCAGTGCCACCAGCTCTGTCATCTTGGATAAAATGTACTGTGTAATGTAGTAAGGAACACAGGCTTTGGAGCCAGACTTCCTGGGTTCAATCCTGATATCATTTGGATTACGCTGGGTAGTTACTTAGTTTCCCTGTGGATGGGTTTCCTATTTGGTAAAATGATAGTTATTACTTTTTTTTTTTTTTTTTGCGGAACACGGCCCTCTCACCATTGTGGCCTCTCCCGTTGCGGAGCACAGGCTCCGGACGCGCAGGCTCAGCGGCCGTGGCTCACGGACGGGCCCAGCCGCTCCGCGGCATGTGGGATCTTCCCGGACCGGGGCACGAACCCGTGTCCCCTGCATCGGCAGGCAGACTCTCAACCACTGCACCACCAGGGAAGCCCAGTAGTTATTACTTTTTGCTTTGATACCAAAACAAGATCCAAACCTCAATGGAAAGGAAGGAAGAAAGGAAGAGAGAGGAAAATAAAAGAGGGGAGGTAGGAGCCAGGGAGGGGGATCACAGGAAGGTGAAGGTCTAGTCTGAGTCTTGCTTTTTAAATTGTTCACTCCAACCGACAACTCAAATAGGTTTTACTTCCCTCTACATTGAGAAGTTAAGCCAGATGAAACAGGAATTCTGCTTGGTGGCCAACAGACAGAGTCAATGCCCTCTGGGTCTCTTCCTTTCCAAAGTGCAGGATGACTGCTATATTTAGAACAGATAACCAACAAGGACCTGCTGTATAGCACAGGGAAGTCTGCTCGATATTCAGTAATAACCTAAATGGGAAAATATTTTGAAAAAGATAGATATATGTATATGTAAAACTGAATCACTTTGCTGTACACCTGAGACTAACACAACATTGTTAATCAAAAATGCTCCAATATAAATTAAAAAAAAGAATGAATTTAAAGTCATCAGATGACCGACTTACAGGCAGTAGAAAGTTATGTGAAGAATTCTTACAGGATATAATCTTGTCTTAAGTAAGTGAAAATTCGCCCATGTTCTGATGACACTGCTCTTATACTTTCTTCAGTCATTTATGTGTGGCTTTTCATTAATCCATCATTTTTCTTAATGGACTATTATAAATTCTTCTTTATTGCATTTTCCTGACATGATTTCTCAGTCTCTGTGGGTCACACTCTCCACTCTAGTGCATGTGGCATTCACATGGGCAGCTGAGCCCTGGAGGCATCAAACTCAAAGCTTGCAGCTGGCGCCTGAATCCTGGCCGTGGTGGGCTCCCTCGCCCCCAGGTCAGGTCTGGTTCCCCTGGCTCTAGGGCTGGCACCAGCCCACCCTCTGCCCCTACTTCCACCCATAACATGCTGCCTTATGTTACACGCAAACATGTACCACAGAAAGGCGACATGAGGAAGGATGAAAAAAAGCAACGAAGTACGCATAAAGGGCTGGGGTGAGGGAATAAACAGTTTTTCACATTCTGCTTCCATTTACATACAATCAGCCCTGGGAAGTTGCCTATGCTAAGAGAACAGACATGAATTCCTAGGTATGTACACTGAAGAATATGTATATATATATATATATATATATGTATATATACACACACACATATATATATATATATATATATATGCATGCAACAAAACACATTGCTAAAAATGGATGAATACTTCATACTGACCTTGGGGGGTTTAAACGGATAGTCTGGTGAAAAGGTAATGTCAAGAAAGAACACCCCTCCTTCATAGACAGATCCTGGGGGTCCCAATATAGTTGACCTCCATTCATAAATGTTGTCTCCTTTGGGTCCAGCACTGAAATAAGACATACAAATAAAATGTGCTTAGAGATCATATAAAGCTTGGAATTTAAAAAATATCTATTTACGGTAACAATAAATTGAGCCATTCCATAAAAACACACCGAAGTTAACAGATTAATTCTACATAAGGAGTCACTTGTCAACATCATCAGTATTCTATAAATGGAATATGTTGGTATTACTAAATAAAACAGAACCAAGAAGATTCTGTTTTGCCATTCATAACCCTAAACTTACGAAACTAAAGATTCCAAGGACCGTAGACCAGAGGTAGGAGCACAAATGTTTGATAAAGCATAAAATTATTTCTGAGATCCTGAAAAGGGTGATATAGTGTCAAAAAGATAAATTTTCAAAGCTACAAGGGACCCTAGAGAAAAAAAGATACTCTAATCCTTTGTTGACTAAGAACACAAAAGAGGTTCATGGAGATCAGTAAATGTTCATCATCCATAAGACTCAGCTCAAGTATCATTCCCATCTGAATCTTCTTTTCTCTCTCCACCCAAAGATTCCTGGCCAATGCCCACACCCTCCAACTAGTGTGGTCTGTAGAGGAAAAGATGCATCCTTTTGTTTTATACCTGTGTTGTGTAACTGTTTGCTTTTTCCATCCCTCCCTGGAAGTTCTTTGAGGAACAGATTTTGCCTTGTCCTCAGTGCCTAGTAAGTGAATGTTTATTGGATGACGATGCTGGGTTAACAGTGAAGCAAGGGAAGCCACATGGCTACTAGCAGCAAACATACGTCCCCCAGTTGCAGAGAAACTCACTGAGGAAAATAAGACCCACACAAGTCAAGTCAACTGTGTTAATTCTCCCAGGGTAACAGAAGGCAAAGCGAGATTATAGTTTAGCTCCAGTGTTCCTCTTGCCCCATCAAGCTAATATGTACATCTAACAGCCAGAAATTCCCCTCACACCCTGTAGCAAAGTGGGAAACCCTGTTAAAGTGCTTGAGAAGATTTTATTGCCAACAAAAATTTCTCTTCTTTCTTATTTTGAAATTAGTTCATATCTACGAAAAATTCATTGTTGAGCAGTATATCAAAAAAGCATGCATCTTATCTGTGACAAAGGAGGAAAAATATACAATAGGGAGAAGACAGCCTCTTCAATAAATGGTGCTGGGAAAACTGGACAGCTACATGCAAAAGAATCAAACTGGACTACTTTCTCACACCATATACATGATTAAACTCACAATGGATTAAAAACTTAAATGTAAGATCTAAAACCATAAAAATCCTAGAAGAAAACAAAGGCAGTACACTCTTTGACATCTAAGATTGACATCTTAGCAATATTTTTTTGTATATGTCTCCTCAGGCTAGGGAAACAAAAGCAAAAATGAACAAATGGGACTACATCAAACTAAAAAGCCTTTGCACAGTGAAGGAAACTATCAACGAAATGAAAAGGCAGCCTACTGAATGGGAGAAGATATTTGTAAATGATACATTCAATAAGGGGTTAATACCCAAGGTATACAAAGAACCCATACAACTCAACATCAGAAAAACATACAACCTATTAAAAAATGGGCAGAGGGCCTGAATAGATATTTCTCCAAAGAAGACATACAGATGGCCAACAAGCACATGAAAAGATGCTCAACATCACTAATCATGAAATGCAAATCAAAACCACAATGAGATGTCACCTCACAGCTGTCAGAATGGCTATCATGGAAAAGACAACAATTAACAAGTGTTGACGAGGATGTGAACAAAAGGGGAAGAAGCCTTGTGTACTGTTGGTGAGAATGTAAATTGGTACAGCCACTATGGAAAACAGTATGGAGATTCCTCAAAAAAGTAAAAATAGAGCTACCATACAATCCAGTCATTCCGCTTCTGGGCATTTATCTGAAGAAATTAAAACAGTTATTCGAAAAGTAACTGAAAAGATATATGCATCCCAGTGTTCACTGCAGCATTAGTTACACTAGACGAAATACAAAAAAGCAACCTAAGTACCATCGATAGATGAATGGATGAGGAAGATGTGGTACATATATATACACACAATGGAATATTACTGAGCCATAAAAAGTATGAAATCTTGCCATTTGGGACAACATGGATGGACCTTGAGGGTATTATGCTAAGTGAAATAAGTCAGACAGAGAAAGACAAATACCACATCATTTCACTTACACGTGGAATCTGAAAAACGAAACAAAAGAATACATGTAAGACAACAGAACAGACTCACAGATACAGAGAACAAACAGGTGGTTGCCAGAGGGGAGGAGAGGTTGGTGGATGAGAGAAACAGGTGATGGAGATTAAGAGGTACAAACTCGCAGTTACAAAATAAATGAGTCACAGGCATGAAGTATACAGTCAATAATTAAGGATCATTTTTGTATGGTGACACCAAAAAAACCCCCAAAACCCCAAATCCAAAAAAGTATGCATCTTAACCAAGTTCGGATTATTCTGGGAATGCAAGGATGGTTTAATAGTAGAAAATTATTATTGTAATTTACCTTATAACACATTAAAGTAGAAGAAAATGATAATCTCTATAGGTGCAGAAAAAGCACTACATAGGTGCTTTTTTTTATTAAAAATGATAGCTATTTAAGATAAAAACTCCTAGCAAAATTAGAATAGTAAGAAACATCTTTAACCTGATAAAAGGCATATACCAAAAACCTCATAGCAACTATATATTCAATGGTAAAATATTAAAGCACACCCTTTAAAAACTGAGGAACATGACAAGGATGCCCACTATATCCATTTCTAATCATTACTGTATTAGAGCTCATGTTCATCGCGGTATGAAAGGACACAGGAAAAAAACCGAAAGATTTATGGATTGGGATGGAAGAAATAAAGCTGCTTGCATTTGCAGTATTTATGTAC
This sequence comes from Lipotes vexillifer, assembly GCF_000442215.2. Taxonomy (NCBI): domain Eukaryota; kingdom Metazoa; phylum Chordata; class Mammalia; order Artiodactyla; family Lipotidae; genus Lipotes; species Lipotes vexillifer. The sequence goes on along the minus strand of NW_006795975.1, from coordinate 992,122 downwards.
ACAGAAAAAACCTCCCCAAATCGATACACAATTTATTAAATTTAATAAAAGTTTAGCAAAGTAGCCGGATGTAAGATCAATAGGCAAAATCAACTGCATTCAACACACCAGCAAAATTTGAAAATGTATTTTAGGGCTTCACTGGTGGCACAGTGGTTGAGAGTCCGCCTGCCGATGCAGGGGACACGGGTTCGTGCCCCGGTCCGGGAAGATCCCACATGCCGCGGAGCGGCTGGGCCCGTGAGCCATGGCTGCTGAGCCTGCGCGACCGGAGCCTGTGCTCTGCAACGGGAGAGGCCACAGCAGTGAGAGGCCCGCGTACCAAAAATAAAAAAAAAAAGAAAAAAAATTATTTCAAGATACCTTTTATAAATAGCACTAAAAATATAAGAAACTTATGAATACATTTCATAAAAATATGTAAGATTTTTATGGAGAAAATTATAAAACATACTGAAATACACCCAAGAAAATTAAATATCAATAGATGAAGACACCAAGTTTATAGGTAGGAAACCCAGGATCCTGGGTATGTCAATTTCTCCCTGATCCAATGCAATTCTAATCCACAGTCCAACAGTTACTTAAAAAACGAAACTTGACACGTTGATTCTAGAATGCGTTTGGGAGCTCCAAGAAGCTCCTGAAACTTTTCTACACACATATGAAAATCTGATATAGGTCAGAACTGATGGGGTTAAGAAAACAGTTCTGTCTTTGGGCAGCAGAGAAATTTGATTTCTACCTCAATAAATATGTAAAACTCTGTTGCAGATGGATTAAACACTTAAGTGCAAAAATCAAAAGTTTTGGAGTTTGACTAAAGAGAGTGACAAGGCAAGCCATAAACTGAGAAAAGATATTTGGATCATATAAAACTGACCATAGTGTCCATAATATACAAATTCCTATCAATCAATAAGGAGAAGACAAACTATCCATTAGAAAGGAAAAAAGAGGAAACACGAATGGCCATCATCATGTGAAAAATGCTCAATCTCATTAAAATAAGAGAAAGGAAACTTAAAATTACAATTTAATATTATTTCACAAAATATATAGGCAAAAATGATGAAGATGTGGAAAAATAAGAACTATCCATTGCTGATGAGCGTGCCAATCACTCTGAATGAGGACGTGGACTTCCCTAGTTCAGTTGAATACAGACAGTTCTATATCACAACACAGGAATTGCACTCCTAGGTACATACCCCAGAAAAACTTTTACACGTGCACCAGGAGACATGTACAAGAATGTTCAGGGATGCACTACTTGTAATAGCAAAATGAGAAACAACACAGATGTCCACTGACAGAAAAATGGACACATTCACCCAAAGGAATACTACACAGCAGTGAAAATATATACACCAAGATTGATAAATCTTAGAAATAGCATATTGGATAAAATGTAAGTCTAAAAGGAATATATACGGTACGATACTATTTCTATGAAGTTTAAAAGTAAACAGGAAAATAAATTATGGAGGGACATACACAAAAAGTTCCAGAGAGGAGTCTCCTGGGCAGAATCAGAGGGTGAAGCAGCAGCCCACAGGAGCTTCAATGGTTCTGGGGATGTGTTCTGCTTCTCAGGATGTGTGGTGGGTTCAGGAGTTATTTGTTTTATTACTAGGTTTCACAACTCACTTAGCAGTTAGATGTCTTCTTAGATCTGTATCACATTTTCATATTAAGATAAACTATGCCAACAGCAAGTTGTAGCACAAGTACAGTGTGATCCTACTATAGAAACTAGAAACATATTAATAAAACATTTTATAGCATCTATGGATACAAATCTATGTCAATGTCTTTCAGGAAATGAACTGGAAAAATACACCTAATTTCAAGATGGTAGCTGTGCAAGGAACAGGGGAGAATCGGAGCGGGTGAGGGGATGAAATCGGGACATAGAGAATGAAGGAGAGTTCAATTTTATTTCTACAGTTTGATTTCTCTTATTTAAAATAAGATGTAGTAAAGGAAAAGAAAAGAAAATCACAGTTAGCCAAGTTTACGGCCAAGTACTGAAACATGGTGCAAGGGACCGGGGTGCAGCCTCCCTGCCCCACGTGACCACTGACCTCCCTCTCCTGAAGCAGACAGTGAGGCAGACGGAATATTCAGGCCAGATGACAGCAAAACCTTGCCAACAACAGCCCTTGTTGCCAGACAAGCTCACTCATTTAGATGAATAATACACATGGTTACGCCCGGAGCTATAATTAGACGCAATACACACAGATAAGTTTATTAGAAGGAAGGGCTTAAGAGTAAATTACAGGTTTGTACTTACAACATTACTTCAAGGTAGATGAAATTTAGTTTAAAAAATGCACACAGGAGAGCATACAGCTATGAAACAGTGTGCAGAGACACATTTCCCAAATCTGAAGATATAATTTGTGAGTCACTTTGAGGAATTTTAAGACGATTTTCCAAGAATGGTCACCACAGTTAGTTATATAATGTCGGCTAATTAAGGAGTCACCAATAGTGCCACCAAAGAAGGACCTCGAAAGCACAGGGCAGGAGATACTGCACAAGCTGGGCCGTGTCTGCAGATAACGTATATTCCACTTGTGCCCATTCCAAGTTTTATCTGGCTCTCAGTCAGAACTCCAAATTTTATTGCTTCTTTTAAGTCAGTAAGCTGTCCATGTACTTATTAACAGTGGATTAAATAACTCAGTTAACAGTATCACTCTGAGTTGGTTTGTGCTGCCAAAATGTGTCTTTTTGAGAAATTACTAGTAGTGACAACCTATCTGAAAAACAGATGGGTGCTTTATTTTTACTTTTTAATTAAAAAAATTTTTACTGGAGTATAGTTGATTTACAATGTTGTGTTTGTTTTTTTCTTAAAACATCTTTATTGGAGTATAATTGCTTTAAAATGGTGTGTTAGTTTCTGCTGTATAACAAAGTGAATCAGCTATACGTATACATATATCCCCATACCCCATCCCTCTTGAGTCTCCCTCCCACCCTCCCTATCCTACCCCTCTTGGTGGACACAAAGCACCGAGCTGATCTCCTTGTGCTATGTGCATGCTTCCCACTAGCTATCTGTTTTACATATTGTAGTGTATATATGTCCATGCCACTCTCTCACTTCGTCCAGGCTTACACTACCCCCTCCCCGTGTCCTCAAGTCCATTCTGTACATCTGTGTCTTTATGCCTGTCCTGGCCCTAGGTTCTTCAGAACCACATTTTTTTTTTTTAAGATTCCATATATATGTGTTAGCATATGGTATTTGTTTTTCTTTTTCTGACTTACTTCACTCTGTATGACATACTCTAGGTCCATCCACCTCACTAAAATAACTCAATTTTGTTTCTTTTTATGGCTGAGTAATATTTCATTGTATATATGTGCCACATCTTCTTTATCCATTCGTCCGTCGATGGGCATTTAGGTTGCTTCCATGTCCTGGCTATTGTAAATAGAGCTGCAATGAACATTGTGGTACATGACTCTTTTTGAATTACGGCTTTCTCAAGGTATACGCCCATTGGGATTGCTGGGTCATATGGTAGTTTTTTAAGGAAGCTCCATACTGTTCTCCACAGTGGCTGTATCAACTTACATTCCCACCAACAGTGCAAGAGGGTTCCCTTTTCTCCACACCCTCTCCAGCTTTCTTGTTTGTAGATTTTTTGATGATGGCCATTCTGACCAGTGTGAGGTGATACCTCATTGTAGTTTTGATTTGCATTCCTCTAATGATTAGTGATGTCGAACATCCTTTCATATGTTTCTTGGCAATCTTCTTTGGAGAAATGTCTATTTAGGTCTTCTGCCCATTTTTGGATTGGGTTGTTTGTTTTTTTGATATTGAGCTGCATGAGCTGCTTGTATAATTTGGAGATTAATCCTTTGTCAGTTGCATCATTTGCAAATAATTTCTCCCATTCTGAAGGTTGTCTTTCCGTCTTGTTTATGGTTTCCTTTGCTGTGCAAAAGCTTTGAAGTTTCATTAGGTCCCATTTGTTTATTTTTGTTTTTATTTCCATTTCTCTAGGAGGTGGATCAAAAAGAATCTTGCTGTGATGCTGTGATTTATGTCATAGAGTATTCTGCCTATGTTTTCCCCTAAGAGTTTTATAGTGTCCAGCATTACATTTAGGTCTTTAATCCATTTTGAGTTTACTTTTGTGTGTGGTGTTAGGGAGTGTTCTAATTTCATGCTTTTACAGGTAGCTGTCCAGTTTTCCCAGCACCACTTATTGAAGAGGTTGTCTTTTCGCCACTGTATATTCTTGCCTCCTTATCAAAAATAAGGTGACCATGTGTGCGTGGGTTTATCTCTGGGCTTTCTATCCTGTTCCATTGATCTACATTTCTGTTTTTGTGCCAGTACCATACTGTCTTGATTACTGTAGCTTTTGTAGTATAGTCTGAAGTCCGGGAGACTGATTCCTCCAGCTCCGTTTTTCTTTCTCAACATTGCTTTGGCTATTCGGGGTCTGTTGTGTTTCCATACAAATTGTGAAATTTTTTGTTCTAGTTCTGTGAAAAATGCCATTGGTAGTTTGATAGGGATTGCATTGAATCACTGCAGATTGCTTTGGGTAGTACAGTCCTTTTTATAATGTTGATTCTTCCAATCCAAGAACATGGTATATCTCTCCATCTGTTTGTATCATTCTTAATTTCTTTCATCAGTGTATTATAGTTTTCTGCATACAGGTCTTTTGCCTCCTTAGGTAGGTTTATTCCTAGGTACTTTATTCTTTTTGTTGCAATGGTAAATGGGAGTGTTTCCTTAATTTCTCTTGCAGAATTTTCATCATTAGTGTATAGCAATGCAAGAGATTTCTGTGCATTAATTCTGTATCCTGCTACTTTACCAAATTCATTGATTAGCTCTAGTAATTTTCTGGTTCCATCCTCAGGATTCTCTATGTATAGTATCATGACATCTGCAAACAGTGACAGCTTTACTTCTTTTCTGATTTGGATTCCTTTTATTTCTTTTTCTTCTCTGATTGCTGTGGCTAAAATCTCCAAAACTATGTTGAATAATAGTGGTGAGAGTGGACATCCTTCTCTTGTTCCAGATCTTAGAGGATATGTTTTCAGTTTTTCACCATTGGGCTTTCTCTGCATCTATTGAGATGATCATATGGTTTTTCTCCTTCAATTTGTTAATATGGTTAATCACATTGATAGATTTGCGTATATTGAAGAATCCTTGCATTCCTGGAATAAACCCCACTTGATCATGGTGTATGATCCTTTTAATGTGCTGTTGGATTCTGTTTGCTAGTATTTTGTTGAGGATTTTTGCATCTATGTTCATCAGTGATATTGGCCTGTAGTTTTCTTTCTTTGTGACATCCTTGTCTGGTTTTGGTATCAAGGTGATGGTGGCCTCGTAGAATGAGTTTGGGAGTGTTCCTCCCTCTGCTATATTTTGGAAGAGTTTGAGAAGGATAGGTGTTAGCTCTTCTCTAAATGTTTGATAGAATTCGCCTGTGAAGCCATCTGGTCCTGGGCTTTTGTTTGTTGGAAGATTTTTAATCACAGTTTCAATTTCAGTGTTTGTGACTGGTCTGTTCATATTTTCTATTTCTTCCTGATTCAGTCTTGGTAGTTTGTGCATTTCTAAGAATTTGTCCATTTCTTCCAGATTGTCCATTTTATTGGCATAGAGTTGCTTGTAGTAATCCCTCATGATCTTTTGTATTTCTGCAGTGTCAGTTGTTACTTCTCCTTTTTCATTTCTAATTCTATTGATTTGAGTCTTCTCTCTCTTTTCCTTGATTAGTCTGGCTAATGGTTGACCAATTTCATCTTCTCAAAGAACCAGCTTTTCGTTTTATTGATCTTTGCTATCGTTTCCTTCATTTCTTTTTCACTTATTTCTGATGTGATCTTTATGATTTCTTTCCTTTGGCTAACTTTGGGGATTATTTTTGTTCTTTCTCTAATTGCTTCAGGTGCAAGGTTAGATTGTTTATTTGAGATTTTTCTTGTTTCTTGAGGCAGGATTTTATTGCTATAAACTTCCCTCTTAGAACTGCTTTTGCTGCATCCCACAAGTTTTGGGTAGTCGTGTATTCATTGTCATTTGTTTCTAGGTATTTTTTGATTTCCTCTTTGATTTCTTCAGTGATCTCTTGGTTATTAAGTAGTGTATTGTTTAGCCTCCATGTGTTTGTATTTTTTACAGAGCGGTACGTGGGCCTCTCACTGTTGTGGCCTCTCCCGTTGCAGAGCACAGGCTCCGGATGCGCAGGCCCAGCGGCCATGGCTCACGGGCCCAGTCGCTCTGCGGCATGTGGGATCTTCCCAGACCTGGGCAGGAACCCGTGTCCCCTGCATTGGCAGGCGGACTCTCAACCACTGCGCCACCAGGGAAGCGCGTGTCTCTATTTTTTACAGATTTTTTCCTGTAATTGATATCTAGTCTCATAGCATTGTGGTCAGAAAAGATACCTGATATGATTTCAGTTTTCTTAAATTTACCAAGGCTTGATTTGTGACCCAAGATATGATATATCCTGGAGAATGTTCCATGAGCACTTGAGAAGAAAGTGTATTCTGTTGTTTTTGGGTGGAATGTCCTATAAATATCAGTTAAGTCCATCTTGTTTAATGTATCATTTAAAGCTTGTGTTTCCTTACTTATTTTCATTTTGGATGTTCTGTCCATTGCCAAAGGAGGGTGTTAAAGTCCCCTAGTATTATTGTGTTACTACTGATTTCCCCTTTTATGGCTGTTAGCATTTGCCTTATGTACTGAGGTGTTCCTATGCTGGGTGCATAAATATTTACAATTGTTAGATCTTTTTCCTGGATTAGTCCCTTGATCATTACGTAGTGTTCTCTTTGTCTCTTCTAATAGTCTTTATTTTAAAGTCTATTTTGTCTGATTTGAGAATTGCTACTCTAGCTATCTTCTGATTTGCTTTAGCATGGAATATCTTTTTCCATCCCCTCACTTTCAGTCTGTATGTGTCCCTAAGTCTGAAGTGGGTCTCTTGTAGACAGCATATATACGGGTCTTGTTTTTGTATCCATTCAGCCAGTGTGTGTCTTTTGGTTGGAGCATTTCAACCATTTACATTGAAGGTAATCATTGACATGTTTGTTCTTATTACCATTTTCTTAATTGTTTTGGGTTTGTTTTTGTAGTCTTTTTCTTCTCTTGTGTTTCCTGCCTAGAGAAGTTCCTTTAGCATTTCTTGTAAAGCTCGTTTGGTGGTGCTGAATTCTCTTCGCTTTTGCTTGTCTGTAAAGGTTTTAATTTCTCTGTCCAAACTGAATGAGATCCTTGCTGGGTAGAGTAATCTTGGTTGTAGGTTTTCCCCCTTCATCCCTTTAAATATGTCCTGCCACTCCCTTCTGGCTTCCAGAGTTTCTGCTGAAAGATCAGCTGTTAACCTTAAGGGGATTCCCTTGTATGTTATTTGTTGCTTTTCCCTTGCTGCTTTTAATATATTTTCTTTGTATTTAATTTTTGATAGTTTAATTAATATGTGTCTTGGCAATGTTCTCTTTGGATTTATCCTGTATGGGACTCTCTGTGCTTCCTGAAAGTGAGTGACTATTTCCTTTCCCATATTAGGGAAGTTTTCAACTATAATCTCTTCAGGTATTTTCTCAGTCCCTTTTTTTTTCTCTTCTTCTTCTGGGACCCCTATAATTCGAATGTTGGTGCGTTTAATGTTGTCCCAGAGGTCCCTGAGACTGTCCTCAATTCTTTTCATTCTTTTTTCTTTATTCTGATCTGTGGTAGTTATTTCCACTATTTTATCTTCCAGGTCAGTTATCCGTTCTTCTGCTTCAGTTATTCTGCTGTTGATTCCTTCTAGAGAATTTTAAATTTCATTTGCTGTGTTGTTCATCATTGTTTGTTTGCTCTTTAGTTCTTCTAGGTCCTTGTTAAACATTTCTTGTATTTTCTCCATTGTATTTCCAAGATTTTGGATCATCTTTACTATTATTATTCTGAATTCTTTTTCAGGTAGACTGCCTATTTCCTCTTCATTTGTTTGGTGGGTTTTTACCTTGCTCCTTCATCTGCTGTGTGTTTCTCTGTCTTCTCCCTTTGCTTAACATACTGTGTTTGGGGTCTCCTTTTTGCAGGCTGCAGGTTCGTAGTTCCCATTGTTTTTGGTGTCTGCTCCCAGTGGCTCAGGTTGTTTCAGTGGGTTGTGTAGGCTCCCTGGTGGAGGGGACTGGTTCTTGTGCTCCGGTGGATGAGGCTGGATCTTGTCTTTCAGGTGGGCAGGACCGTGTCCGGTGGTGTGTTTTGGGGTGTCTGTGAACTGTTACGATTTTAGGCAGCCTCTCTGCTAATGGGTGGGGTTGCGTTCCTGTCTTGCTGGTTGATTGGAATGGGGCGTCCAGACCTGAAGCTTGCTGGTCATTGAGTGGAGCTGGGTCTTAGCATTGAGACAGAGATCTCTGGGAGAGTTCTCACTGATTGATATCATGTGAGGCCGGGAGGTGTCTGGTGGACCAATGTCCTGAACTCGGCTCTCCCACCTCAGAGTCTCAGGCCTGACACCTGGCTGGAACATCAAGACCCTGCTGGTCACACGGCTCAGGAAAAAAGGGAGGGAAAAAGAAAGAAAGGAAAAAATATGTATAGTTATTAAAATAAAAAATAAAAAATATCATTAAAATAAAAGAATAAAAAAGTAATAAAAAGAAAAGAGCAACCAAACCAATAAACAAATCCACCAATGATTACAAGCGCTAAAAACTATCCTTAAAAAAAACCCCCAAAATGGATAGACAGAACCCTTGGACAAATGGTAAAAGCAAACCTATACAGATAAAAGCACACAAAGAAGCATACACATACACACTCAACAAAGAGAAAAAGGAAAAACTATATATATTTTAAAAAGAAAATGGAAGAGAGCAACCAAATCAATAAACAAATCTACCAATGACAATAAGCTCTAAACTAAAATAAACATAAGACCAGAAACAAATTACATGCAGAAAGCAAACCCCAAGTCTACAGTTGCTCCCAAAGTCCACAGCCTCAATTTGGGATGATTCTTTGTCTATTCAGGTATTCCACAGACGCAGGGTACATCAAGTTGATTGTGGAGCTGTAATCCGCTGCTTCTGCGGCTGCTGGGAGAGATTTCCCTTTCTCTTCTTTGTTCGCACAGCTCCCGGGGTTCAGCTTTGTATTTGGACCCGCTTCTGCGTGTAGGTCGCCTGAGGGCATCTGTTTTTCACTCAGACAGGATGGGGTTAAAGGAGCCGCTGACTCGGGGGCTCTGGCGCACTCAGGCCGGGGGGGAGGGAGGGGCACGGAGTGCGGGGCGGGCCTGCGGCGGCAGAAGTCGGCGTGACGTTGCAGCAGCCTGAGGCGCT
>NW_006795975.1:980061-982746 GCF_000442215.2 Lipotes vexillifer | reverse complement strand
GCGGGGTGTGGATAGTGACCTGTGCTCGCACACAGGCTTCTTGGTGGCGGCAGCAGCAGCCTTAGCGTCTCATGCCCGTCTCTGGGGTCCGCACTTATAGCCACAGCTCACGCCCGTCTCTGGAGCTCATTTAGGCGGTGCTCTGAATCCCCTCTCCTCGCGCACCCCAGAACAATGGTCTCTTGCCTCTTCGGCAGCTCCAGACTTTTCCCGGACTCCCTCCCGGCTAGCTGTGGCGCACTAGCCCCCTTCAGGCTGTGTTCACGCCGCCAACCCCAGTCCTCCCCTGGGATCCGACCTCCGAAGCCCGAGCCTCAGCTCCCAGCCCCGCCCGCCCCGGCGGGCGAGCAGACAAGCCTCTCGGGCTGGTGAGTGCCGGTCGGCCCCGATCCTCTGTGCGCTTTGCCCTCGCACCCCTGTGGCTGCGCTCTCTGCGGCTCCGAAGCTTCCCCCTGCCCAGACCCCGTCTCCACCAGTGAAGGGGCTTCCTGGTGTGTGGAAACTTTTCCTCCTTCACAGCTCCCTCCCAGAGGGTCAGGTCCCATCCCTATTCTTTTGTCTCTGTTTCTTCTTTTGCCCGACCCAGGTACGTGGGGAGTTTCTTGCCTTTTTGGGAAGTCTGAGGTCTTCTGCCAGCGTTCAGTAGGTGTTCTGTAGGAGTTGTTCTACATGTAGATGCATTTTTGATGTGTTTGTGGGGAGGAAGGTGATCTCCATGTCTTATCCTCTGCCATCCTGAAGGTCCCCCCAGAATATTTTTTTAATATGTCAGAATTATTTGGGTCTAGGGACTTGCCTGGTGGCACAGTGGTCGAGAATCCGCCTGCCAATGCAGGGGACACGGGTTCGATTCCTGATCCGGGAAGATCCCACATGCCGCGGAGAGACTAAGCCTGTGCGTCACAACTACTGAGGCTGAGTTCTAGAACCCGTGAGCCACAACTACTGAGCCCATGTGCCACAACTCCTGAAGCCCGCGCACCTAGAGCCCATGCTCCGCTACAAGAGAAGCTACCTCAATGAGAAGCCTGCACACCACAATGAAGAGTAGCCCGCGCTCGCTTCAACTAGAGAAAGCCTGCGTGCAGCAACGAAGATCCGATGCAGCCCCAAATAAATAATAAATAAATAAATTTATTTTAAAAAAGCATTATTTACATCTATACAAAACGGAAGAATGGGCTTTTATACACTCTGACTGGCCCAAAAAAGTGAGAAGCAGATGTTGCAGACTGTTTTACCCTTTAAACTATCCCTTCTTTTCTTAAATTGGTCAAATAGAGGTTGGTGCCAGAGGACACTTGTAGTACAGCGGGGAAGCCCGTGGACAGGCTCTGAGTCAGATTTGCTTGTCTGACTCCCAGCCCTCCCGCTGAGCACCTGTATGACCCTGGGTAAATAAGTCACCTCTCTATGTTTTAGTTTTCTCGTCTGCAAAATGGGGCCGTTACAGCACCAACCCGGAGGACCAACTGTGAAATTTTAGTGGAACTGCACTCACAGAGCTTGGAAAATGGGTCTATAGAAGTCCAAATGGTAAACCTCCAAATGTTAGCTGCTATTGTTGTCGCAGTTATGCCTGTGGGTGGCACAAAAGTTCACCAACACACTCAAGAGGTTATTGCCTGGTGGTTTTCTAACAAAGGTTTCAAGATACCAGGACTAGAAAGCAGGAGACCAAGACCTGTGCACAAATAATGGCAATCACCTTTCTCTTCATCATCACCCTGCCATCTAATCTTATGATGTGTATTTAGGGCGAAACTTTGGAAACCATTAGAATTCATAGCTGCCGCTCCCAGGAAGCCAAATTTTGCATTAAGTGGAATGTTTATTTACAATCAGGATTTTTAGGTATGAAGTTATTCTATTTAGCAACGCTTTCCCACTTGCGGTATTCTTAATGTTCAATACCCTTAATTTTCTTTAATTTTCAGATTTTATTTATTTTTAAAAATGTATTATTGAAGTATAGTTGATATACAACGTTGTATTATTTTCTGCTGTGCAGCAAAATGATTGAGTTATACATATATATACATTCTGTTTCATATTCTTTTCCATTATGGTTTATCACAGGATACTGAATGTAGTTCCCTGTGCTATACAGTAGGACCTTGTTTATCCATTCTCTGTATAACAGTTTGCATCTGCTAATCCCAAACTCCCAATCCTTCCCAACCATCCCCCCAGCTCCAGCAACCACAAGTCTCTTCTCTATGTCTGTGAGTCTGTTTCTGTTTTGTGGATAAGTTCATTTGTGTCATATTTTAGATCCCACATGTAAGTGATATCCTATGGTGTTTGTTTTTCTCTTTCTGACTTACTTTGCTTAGTATGAGAATCTCTAGGTTCATCCATGTCTCTACAAATGACCCAATTTCATTCCTTTTTATGGCTGAGTAATATTCCATTGTATATATGTATCACTTCTTCTTTATCCATTCATCTGTTGATGGACGTTTATGTTGCTTCCATGTCTTGGCTATTGTAAATAGTGCTGCTGTGAACATAGGGGTGCATGTAACTTTTTGAATTAGAGTATTGTCCAGGTATATGCCCAGGAGTGGGATTGCTGGATCATATGGCAACTCTATTTTCAGTTCTCTGAGGAACCTCCATACAGTTTTCCATAGTGGCTGCACCAATCAGATTTTTTTTTGCGGCGGCGGGGGGGGGGGGGGG
>NW_006795975.1:973221-979997 GCF_000442215.2 Lipotes vexillifer | reverse complement strand
GGGGGGCGGGGCGGGGCACGGCACCGCTTGGCTTGCGGGATCTCGGTTCCCCGACCAGGGATTGAACCCGGGCCACTGAAATGAAAGTGCCGAATCCTAACCACTAGATCACCAGGGAACTCCCAGACTTTATTTTTTAAAGAAGAAAAATAAACACAGTTTGTTAAAGAGTTAAACTGCACATAAAAGACAAATCTATTAAAATGCAAATATCAGTTCACAAATTACTAATTGGTTGAAGGGCCAAAGTTGCTGCTTGGAGAAATCCTTTAGAGAATCAGTGTTATAAACTGTTTGGCTTTAAATGCTGTTCTCTACAGTGGAAGAGCCCTTATGTATACAAGAAACGTTACACATTTACAATAAAACTGATGAAAAGGAAGGACTAAGTGCTCACTGTATTTAAGATCGTAAGATGCCTTAAATATATCTGAATACTTTGAATGTGCTGTGCCACAGTTGTGACTCTGAGACTGAGAGTTTTTGGCTGTGCCTGCTGCCTTTTCGTTAATGCTGACTCCAAGCCAGGTAAAGAGGAAGGATGCCTGGGCTCCCCAGGACAAGGAACCTGCCTTTGGAGAGATTCTCTGATGTGCCAACACTCATCTGAAATCGATGGGGACAGGGTAGCAAGGAGAAGACGGCACAAGGGGACCTCTCAGGAGCTCTGGCAATCTCTGCTTATACAGCAGACTCCATGGAGCTGAATTCACCCCTTCCCACTGGGAGGCACATCATTCACACACTAATGATATACTGCACCCATGTCCAAAGTCCCTTTGCGACTAAACAGCTGCAGGCATTTCGAGCTTCTGGGGTTACAACATAATAAATAACATGTGTTTCTCTAGTGTCAGACTGGAAGGAAAGGGTAGTTTCTAGTTCCCATGTGTTGAAAGAAAATATAAAGGCAAGGCGCAGATCAGCTGCAGATAAGGATAGTAGGAAAGGCAGCTAAAGAGCGGAAAAGCCACACAACTGTCTGAATGAAATGAGGAAAAACATGTGGGCGTGGGGAGGCTTAAGGGGGAAAATGTTTTCAGCGCTCTCAAGGTCATACACGGACCTATTTGTTGCTTGCTTTTTGTCTTCATTTTACTAAAATTCTCCGTAGCTCTGCCCCCCGCCCCGATTCCTGAGAAGCTCTCTTCCCCAGGTATCTAAGAGCCTTCTCTGATACGGCGCCACTCCGACGTCTCTGTCCTCGTCAATGACACCTCTTCAGCGTCTGCCTCGCTGGGGGCTCTACCCTCGGCCACCTTGTTTTCTCACCTTCCGTCTCGGGATCTCATCATCCACCTTCGACAGTCAACCTACCAAACACTGATGGAATCTCTAACCTGGTCGGAAAGCTGACCGTCGATGGGGACCATGCTTCCTCCTTCCCCTCTAAGTTCCCCAAAACCTGGTGAATCGTACTCCATAGTATCTTCCTAACCCGTCTACTGGCTGCATCCTCTGTCACTTTCATGATGGCACCAGCATCCTCTGTGGTCTCCCTGCTTCCAGTTCCGCTTTCCTCCAATCCTTCCACTGAAGTGCAGGTAGGGCAATCTCCAGGAAATCTTTTAAATGGGATCGTTTCCCTGTTTCCTCTGACTTCTTAATACCTTCAAGATCAAGCCCCGATTCCTCTGGAGCACACGAAGTCTTCCAGAAAGATCTGGCTCCAGCTTGCATCTCTGGCCTCATCCTTTGCAGCCCCCTCTCCCTCCATCCTCCAATCATACTGGAATCACCTGTAGAACCTGCACGGGGACTGGGTTCTTCCTGGGCTTTTGGATAAGAGGCTCTGCAGGTCTGACCATTCTACTTGTCCTTGAGACCTTAACTTAGCTGCATTCTCCTCCAGGACATCTTCCTTACCCCCAGAGGCAGGGGGGTAACATTCTATGCAAACGTGACATTATAAAAACAGTTACGAATGGCGCCTTTAATACTGGGGAAAGAAGAAATGTTAAGGAACAACATTCTCTGGATCACAGGAAAGAAGAACTCGCTCTGATGGTGAAAGGGCATCCCTGACCACCAAGAGGGTGTTGAGAAAACAAGCCAGGTCTGCAGCTCTGGAGAGGACAAATAGAGAATGGTGCCTCACAAACTCCTGGGGGTCCCTATGTTTGTATTCAGTGATTTTTTCTAAAGAACCAGGACCACTGAAGTCCACCATAACATCTTAGGAAGCTAGGATATAACAGTGCTGAGTATGGAATAACTGAATCACTTTGCTATACACCTGAAACTAACACAACATTGTGAATCAACTATATACTCCAATATAAAGAAAAAATTTAAAAAAAGAATCAGGCAAAAGGGTGAAATCCTAAAAGAAAGGACAATTAAAAAAAAAAAAAGACAAGATCCCTTGTGTACACTAAGCTCCAAGCAGAATTGGACTGTTACTATTTCCTCCAAGTACCGTTTCATGCAGCTTCTTTCCAGCTCACAAGGATATGGTGCTTATCTCGAGGTAGTCCAAGAAAAATAATTATTTTACACTTTTTGTGAATGAGTGCTTTAATAAATGGGAAGGACCTTTGTCCTCAATCACCCTTTTCAGATTTGAGATGCAAAGATGAAAAAAAAATTTCATTTGACTATAGTTATCTTTTACCAAATCTTAAAAGTCATTACTTTCATCTACTTTGGACGCTTTGTTAACAGTGTCAATGACTGGGCTGAGAGGAAGAAAGAGGAGGAAAATAAAATTTTAAACACAAAATAAGTACTGCTTAAGAATCATAGCACTTCCTTTGCCCAGGGCAGGCAGTAGCTGAAAAGATAGTATGCTAAGTCATAAACTAACCTTCTAGAAGTTACCGAGGAAGGCAGTCTCTTTCAGTTATATTCATGACAGCTTAGACATCCTTGCTTCTTTCTACGTTACATAATACAGGAGTGTGTGTATGTGTTTAATTTTCCCAATAGGTGATATATTGCACTGGGTGAACAACTTTGCAACAGACATGATTTTAAGAGACGTAACTATGAAATAGCGAGGAGGGAAAAGCAGAGAAACTGGGAAGCAGGAAGACCTCAGGGAAAAAATGGTATATTCTCCCTTTCCCTTCTAAGCTACATCTCCCTAAGACGCATTCACTTGTAAGCACAAAGATAAGTCGCAGAGTCAAAAGGGACCACATCCTATTTTATATACGTGGGTTGTCAGAAATAAGGTTATAATCATAAAGACTCTGGAAACCATCTAGTTTAACTTCTCCATCACACAGAAGCAAGCATAAGAACTGGACTGGAATTCCACTGAGTTAGACCATTAGGCATAACACCAATCAGCGTTACTTAAAATACTGAATTACAGAATTTTTAATCCTTTAGGGAGCTGAAAGGCCTCCAGCAATAAGGTGATGGAGTTATTCTCAGTCTTTAAAAAATCTTTTTCGGGGCTTCCCTAGTGGCACAGCGGTTGAGATTCTGCCTGCTAATGCAGGGGACACGGGTTCGAGCCCTGGTCTGGGAGGATCCCACATGCCGCGGAGCAACTAGGCCCGTGAGCCACAACTACTGAGCCTGCTTGTCTGGAGCCTGTGCTCCGCAACAAGAGAGGCCACGATAGTGAGAGGCCCGCGCACCGCGATGAAGAGTGGCCCCCGCTCGCCACAACTAGAGAAAGCCCTCGCACAGAAACGAAGACCCAACACAGCCAAAAAAAAAAAAATCTTTTTCAATGTACCTTCGCCTTGAGGAAAAAACAACCCACTTCAGCAGTGACGCTCAGCATGTATATGGGGGTAGGGCAGGGGAGGGAATAATTTGAAAAAATGCAAAAGCTCTTTTCCCACTGGGAATCCCTTCTATTTCAAAGCCTTCATTTCAAAGGTGATAAGATTAAGGGTCAGAAAAGTGAAGTAAGTGCTTTGCCCAAGACCACACCTGGACACACCTGTGCCCTCTGACCCCAAGAAGAGCTCTTCCTGAGTCACCACTGCTGCTAATCAGACAGCAAGACTCAACTGGAAAAGCCGCGTGGCTACCATGACCATAAACTGCTCTGCTCCAGACAGGAGACCAGATGGCAAGACCAACATCCGGACTGTCTTCTGCCTTCACATCCTGGGCACGTTTCAGGGTAGCTTCAGAGGTTTGGTGAACAGCCATTTTTATTTCAGCTCCCAAATTCTTTTTTTTTTTTTTTTTTGAACTTTTCAAAGTAGAAATAGCAACTTTCTTCATTTCTTCAGGAAATCTACCATTTCTTGCCACCCCGCTTTTGTTGCTCACCTCCCACCTCAATTCCTGTGCATTTTCTCTAGCTTGTGTGAGAAATGGAAGCTCTCAAGGTCCCCAGGCCTGTAGAATTAGCCCTCTCTTACCTGCACTGTAAGAACAATTTTGGAGCTAGCCCATGTGGCTCGTCATGTGTCTTTATTATTTAAAATCCCCACTCCACCCCCAAGTGTTAGACAGGAAGGCTGTAGAGCTGTAATGCATCTCCTGATCTTATCTGCAGGTTGAACAAGCCTTTGACAAGCAGACAAGCCCCTGCTGTCCCTGCTCAGTTTTCAGGAAGCCAAATCCTTCTCAAAACGTTTCAACTCTCCAAAATGTTACCACGCACTGGGGACAGAATGTAAGATCCCCTGGTATCATTTCAATAGCAGCTCTATGACTTTCTGACATTTATACTATACCAAAGTAAAAATTCTATTCGAATGTTAGGGCCAGGTGGACCTTGAGGACAGCTAACTATTCTTAGGAGAGATAAGATTTATTTGTTTGTTTGTATACAGAGTTACTATCAAGGCAATTTTGTTTCTCAAGTAGGTTAGATACCTCCAATATACTCGATACACTTCTCACTGGCTGAGAATCTTTGTTTCTTTCATAGGAAAGTGGTAAGCAACAATTTCCTCACAGAGCTGCCTCATTTATTCCAAAAAAGGTCAGCTGTGATATCCTACAACCTGCATGGTTTTCTTTGTATCCCTGATGCTGCTCTCTGGCCCCAAGATTCACCATCACCGTTTTCTTCCACCTGGCTGCCTGGAGGCCAAGGTTAGCCCAGAGGAGCGAGAGGAAACAAGTCAACCAAAAGACTAATGGCAGAGCTTCCCAGGTGGCGTAGTGGTTGAGAGTCCGCCTGCCGATGCAGGGGACGCGGGTTCGTGCCCCGGTCCGGGAAGATCCCACATGCCGCGGAGCGGCTGGGCCCGTGAGCCATGGCCGCTGAGCCTGCGCGTCCGGAGCGGCCATAGCAGTGACAGGCCCGCGTACCGCAAAAAACAAACAAACAAAAAAAAGAGACTAATGGCAAAAGGAAACTGCATGCATGATACTTCATAAATGCTTGTTGAAAAATAACAAACATCTGGGGCAGAAGACTAGTCTATTAGTACAGCATAGTGGTAAAGGAAGTGGGCTTCACACAGAGAGGCTCTGTCTGAATCCCGGCTCTGCCACTTACTGTGTGAAAGATCAAGTCGATTCCAACAGGTACAGGAAGCTTGGACCTAGCAGGTGAAATGCACTGCGTGGAAAAAAAAAAAAAGCAGGGAGGCAGAAGTGGGTTCCCTGCTGGGAGAACAGCAAATATGCAGGTGACTGAGGTGAGGCAGTGTAGGGCCTTAAATGATATGATAGGAATTGGATTCTGGAGACCTGTGGTTTTCAAATGTGTTGGTTCTAGGAGCTGCAGGGCGCTCCACCGAGGTCTTTTGGGAACCATTCATCTCTCTGCTCCCTCCCACCTGAGATTCAACCAGAGAAACTCCACTGTGTATATATATATTACACACACACACACACACACACACACACACACATTTAGTGAATAAAGGGAGCATGTGAATACAATGAGTCTAGTGCTTTAAAAAAAGACTGAACTAGAACTTAAAAAAAAAAGCCTGGGTCCCAACCCAGGACCAGCTGAATCAGAACTAAAGAGCACCTGGGATTGAGAACCACTATCACAGATAATGGATTCACCGCGGGCCTTGAAGTATATGGTCCAGAGAGTAGCAGCGTCACGCAGACCTACTCAACAGAACCTACTTTTACAAAAAGAGCTACAGAGGGGGGAGGGATGAATTGGGAGTTTGGGATCAACACACTACTATGTATAAAATAGATAACTAAGAAGGACCTACTGTATCGCACTGGGAACTCTATTTAATACTCTGTAATGACCTATATGGGAAAAGAACCTAAAAAAGAGTGGGTATACGTATAGGTATAACTGATTCACTTTGCTGTACACCTGAAACTAACACAACGTTGTAAATCAACCGTATTCCAATGAAAATTAATTTAAAAAAATAAATTAAAAAAGAGCTGCAGATGATCAGTATGGACATTAAAGGTTGACACTGATGGAAGTTTCTAAGTAGGGATCACACAATGAAATCCTCGTGT
This sequence comes from Lipotes vexillifer, assembly GCF_000442215.2. Taxonomy (NCBI): domain Eukaryota; kingdom Metazoa; phylum Chordata; class Mammalia; order Artiodactyla; family Lipotidae; genus Lipotes; species Lipotes vexillifer. Next base: position 973,628 of record NW_006795975.1, on the reverse strand, counting down.
TAAATAAGAGCTCCATTTACTGAGACTCAGACACTGTGGCAAGGCCTTTTCCACACTGCTCTGTAAAAGGGAACGTTGTTTACCTTGTGAGGGCTGTCAGAGGAACTAAATACATGTAGTGTCAAGTATAGCTCCTGGCAGAGTTGGTGTTTTAAAAAACGGTAGCGATTACCCTTAACATATATCCCTTCAAATTACTGCCACTCTGCAAACTTATTGTTTTCTGAAACTCAGGCTCAAAGAAGGTCAGTGGCTTGACAAAGGTTACACAGTGAATGGTGGAACTGAGCTTCAAACCCTGGATTGTCTCATTCAAAACCTCTTCTCGGGCTTCCCTGGTGGCGCAGTGGTTGACAGTCCGCCTGCCGATGCAGGGGACGCGGGTTCGTGCCCCGGGCCGGGAAGAT
>NW_006795975.1:961612-973121 GCF_000442215.2 Lipotes vexillifer | reverse complement strand
CATGCCGCGGAGCGGCTGGGCCCGTGAGCCATGGCCGCTGAGCCTGTGCGTCCGGAGCCTGTGCTCCGCAACGGGAGAGGCCACAGCAGTGAGAGGCCCGCGTACCGCAAAAAAAAAACAAAAACAAAAACCTCTTCTCCTTTTCCCCCAGTGCTCTGACAGCGGGGCTCAGCGTAAAACGAGAGCAGGAGAAATGCAAGACGCGGTAGCCCTGATAATAAACTAAACGGTGTCGGCACAGCTCCCTACATTTCTGTCGAAGAGACGAGAATCGGCTAAAATGACAAACAAGTACCAATAAAAAGCAGATTAGAGTCATTACGGTCTGAAGAAAACATGTAAAGTGCTAACATCCTGTAAATATTTAGCAACTTAGTTAACAATCTTTCTAGTAATATTTACTTAGGATTTAACAATCTTTCATCACTGGACAGGTTTAGAGCGTGCACAAAGCACTTTCACATGCATCATCTCTTTTAACCTTCACCACAACTATGTGAGATGGGATTATTCTTCTCAAATGAGATGACGCCAGTTACTTTTTTCCTCCTTAAACCCCCGTCGAATCTCACAAACCAAGATGTCCTACTACCCTACACTGGCTTTCATGAAAGAATCGGGCTTTGTGTTTAAAAAAAACTCTGGATTTTCTGTGACATGCACACACTTCAACGTCTGTCATTCTTTCTTCCCTTCAGCCCATCAGCAAAGATGAGAAGACAGATGAGGTTTTGGTCCCAGGCAGTAAGAACAGGGAGGTAGTGTGGGTCCACTGTCTTATGTGCTCCGTAGAGAGGGGCTGGAAGGGACGTGACTGAACTCCGGGGGCTCTTGGCACAAGTGCTGCCCCAAATGGAGGTGACTTTTTTAAATTTAATTTTTATTGGAGTATTGTTGACTTACAATGTTGTGTTAGTCTCAGGTGTACAGCAAAGTGAATCAGATATCTGTCTACCTATTTATCTATTCTTTTTCAGATTCCTTTCCCATATAGATTATTACAGAATATTGAGTAGGGTTCCCTGTGCTATACCGTAGGTCCTTATTAGTTACCTATTTGATATATAGTACTGTGTATATGTTCATCCCAATCTCCTAATTTATCCCTCCCCTCACTTCCCCCACTTTGGTAACCATAAGTTTGTTTTGCAAGTCTGTGAGTCTGTTTCTGCTTTGTAAAAAAAAGTTCATTTGTATCATTTAAAAAAAATTAGATTCCACATATAAATGATATCGCACGATATTTGTCTTTCTCTGTCTGCCTTACTTCACTTAGTATGATCATCTCTAGTGAATTTTTTTTCGGTACGCGGGCCTCTCACTGCTGTGGCCTCTCCCGGCGGAGCACAAAGTGAATCAGATATCTGTCTACCTATTTATCTATTCTTTTTCAGATTCCTTTCCCATATAGATTATTACAGAATATTGAGTAGGGTTCCCTGTGCTATACCGTAGGTCCTTATTAGTTACCTATTTGATATATAGTACTGTGTATATGTTCATCCCAATCTCCTAATTTATCCCTCCCCTCACTTCCCCCACTTTGGTAACCATAAGTTTGTTTTGCAAGTCTGTGAGTCTGTTTCTGCTTTGTAAAAAAAAGTTCATTTGTATCATTTAAAAAAAATTAGATTCCACATATAAATGATATCGCACGATATTTGTCTTTCTCTGTCTGCCTTACTTCACTTAGTATGATCATCTCTAGTGAATTTTTTTTCGGTACGCGGGCCTCTCACTGCTGTGGCCTCTCCCGTTGCGGAGCACAGGCTCCGGACGCGCAGTCTCAGCGGCCATGGCTCACGGGCCCAGCCGCTCCGCGGCATGTGGGATCTTCCCAGACCGGGGCATGAACCTGCGTCCCCTGCATTGGCAGGCAGACTCTCAACCACTGCACCACCAGGGAAACCCTCTAGTGAATTTTTAAGAGACCAGCCACACAAGATACCCTGATGGAGAAGAGAGAATGGGGAACCAAACAGAAGACTAAGAAGTTACTTTTCGACGTCTGGTGTGTTCACAAAATCTATGGAGTTATGCGCCCTTTACCCTCCACATCATTTGTGGCATTATGTCTATCAGGCATCCTTAAGAGTCTACAAAATTCCTGATTCCATAGCTGTAAAGAACACACGCTCTTTTAAAAAAGTTTTATTGGCGCACAGCTAACTTACAATGTTGTGTTAGTTGCAGGTGTCCAGCAAAGCGAATCAGCCCCCCCGCCCCAACATATATCTATCCATTCTGTCCCAGACTCCGCCTCCACACAGGTCACTTCAGAATACTAAGAGAAGAACACCCATTCTTACAAGGGAAGCCCATGAAAAGCTCTGGAAACATTCTGCTCCCCACTTGGCTCCTGGGGTCGGGTTAGGATTGCACTTCCATACTGCTCAGTTGTCTATGGACATTCATCATGCCCCCCACTTTCATGTGAGACTCTGCAGTCTGCCCTTGTAAAACATTTCTGGAAGGGACTTCTAACACTCAACTTGGTGATTTAACCTTATACGAAGTTCATTAGTCATGGTATCTACATCCATTTACTACAGAAGCTATGATTACCTTTCCGAGTTCAGCCACTGCCTTCTCTCTCTGTAAGTGAAACGCAGATTTTACTTAAGAACCACCAATTTATAGTATCCCTTAATAATGCTTGTCAAAGTAGGCTATCTTAGAGGGATTTTGTGGTTTTTGCTTTTCTTTTGGCAGTGCCGCAACGGTGGAAATAACTTACACTGTCCACCCCCATCTTTCAGCGTCTGCTAATACGAAGCGTTGCCGACTGCCAAGCAGATTTAATTTACCTACTTCTCAGTTTGCATTAACCTTTGAATAATAAAGCACAGCTGAGGCTGCTGTAAGAAACAAACCGAGGAATGAATAATTTAAAACACCTTCTCAGCCTTGGAAAGACCAATCCCTAACCGTCAGGAGAGTTTTAATTGTGACTGAACTAAGCATTAAAAAGGCTAATTGTGTTCTTTATAAATGGAAACAAACGCTAAGGACATAGTGTGACTACAATATATATAGTACATATATATACATGAAAAGCAACGCTCTGAAAGCGCCTGGTAATTAGTTCCAATGAAAAAAAAGCAAGAGGAGTCTGAGTCTGAAGAAAAAAAAAATACTTCTAAAGATGGGTGCTCTCATTATCCAGGAACAGAAAAAAAAACTGCTACTTCTTATAGAAAGCCATTATTCATTTGATGCAGGTGGATTGGCTGGAATAGCACTTAAAAAAATAGAAATGTTAAAGCTGAAACAAAGGTTGCGAATCGAATATATTACAGGCAAACCCTATCTTCTCTGAATCTGTCAAGTGCTTCTGCCAGCTGGGATTCTTTTTTGCTTTTTGATGGATTTAATTTTCCTTTGGGAACCCAAATCCAAATGTACTGTCAGATTTATGTGTTAGGATCACAAAACAGTCACTGATATTTTACAGTCCTGCTAAAATGTTGTTAGTATCTAATATTGTATTCAAACCAAAAAGTACCCTATTTATCTGAATAGTTGGAAACAATTATCCGTTTCTAGACCTCCAACAAAGGGCAGGACATCCCCCTAAATCAAAGAGGGTGGTTTCCTTCTATTACTGACTTTAAAGTAGTTATGTTTAGTTTTTCTTAAACTAGGAAATTACTTGCTTATGCTTCATTTTATTTTATTTTGCTAAATTTAAGGTTTTTTCCATCTACTTCTGCTCAAAAGACCGTATCAGTGCCCTTCTGATAATAACCTTTCCATTACTGGAAAGTTAGGCAGATAGAATTCTTTTTTTCTGTACAGAGCAATTTTATGGCTTTTAAAATGGCCTTTAGTTTCCATTTTTATGCTTCCTTTGCTTCTCTGAATCTTCCCTAATTTTTTGTATATCTAACTTAAAGACGATTCTCTGCACGTAATAGATAAAAGGATGATCAAATGAGATCAGAATTGGATTTGCTGTTTTAGTAAAGATCAGCTTCTCATCCAGGAGGACAGAAATACTATGTTTTTGTTCTTGCGAGTTATATTCTTTTTTCCCTTGTTTTTAATTTTTTAAACAATTTTAAAGGTTATAGTCCATTTACAGTTATTACAAAATATTGGCTATGTTCCCCACGTTGTACAATACATCCTTATAGCCTATCTTACACCCAATAGTTTGTACCTCCCCCTCCCCTCCCCTGTATTGTCCCTTCCCTCCTCCCCACTGGTAACCACTAGTTTGTTCTCTGTATCTGTGAGTCTGCTTCCTTTTTGTTATATTCACTAGTTTGCGGAATTTTTTTAGATTCCACATACAAGTGATATCATACAGTATTTGTCTTTCTCTGTCTGACTTATTTCCCTTAGCATAATACCCTCCAAGTCCATCCATGTTGCTGCAAATGGCATTATTTCATTCCTTTTTATGGCTGAGTAATATTCCATTGTATATATGTACCACTTTTCTTTATCCATTCATTGGTTGATGGACATTTAGCCTGCTTCCATATTTTGGCTATCATAAACAATACTGCTGTGAATATTGGGGTGTATGTATCTTTTCAAATTAGTGTTTTGTGTTTTTCTCAGGTATATACCCAGGAGTGGAATTGCCAGGTCATATCGTAGGTCTACTTTTAATTTAAGGAACCTCCATACTGTTCTCCACAGTGGCTGCACCAATTTACACTCCCACCAACAGTGTACGAGGGTCCCCTTTTCTTCACATCCTCGCCAGCATTTGTTATTTGCGTTTTTGATGATGGCCATTCTGACAAGTGTGAGGTGATATCTCACTGTGGTTTTTTGACTTGCATTTCCTGGACGATTAGCGATGCTGAGCATCTTTTCATGTGAATTTCTTCTTTGAAAAAATTTCTATTCAGTTCTTCTGCCTATTTTTTAATCAGGTTGTTTTTTGATGTTGAGTTGTATGAGCTGTTTATATATGTTGGATATTAAACCCGTATCAGTCATATCACTTGCAAATATTTTCTCCCATTCAGTAGGTTGTCTTTTCATTTTGTCGATGGTTTCCTTTGCTGTGCAAAAGCTTTTAAGTAATTAGGTCTCATTTGTTTATTTTTGCTTTTATTTCCTTTACTTTAAGAGACATATCCAAATAAATATTGCTGTGATTTATGTCAAAGAGTGTTTTGCCTATGCTGCAGGTTATATTATTAGTATTTTCCTTTCTCATGTCAGTTTTTTTTTTTCCGGTACACGGGCCTCTCACTGTCGTGGCCTCTCCCGTTGCGGAGCACAGGCTCCGGATGCGCAGGCTCAGTGGCCATGGCTCATGGGCCCAGCCGCTCCGCGGCACGTGGGATCTTCCCGGACCGGGGCATGAACCCGTGTCCCCTGCATCGGCAGGCAGACTCTCAACCACTGCACCACCAGGGAAGCACCTCATGTCAGTTTTTTGATGTAAGAGAACTGCTGGCTTGTACTGAACTTGCTTTCTACTGGGACTAGAAATCTTGTAATTTGTAGTCCTACTTGTAATGAGTCACCACTGGATACAGTTGTTCTTATGGCGCTTGTTTCCTATGAACATCACTATACCTTTGCTATCACCTTCTAATTGTTAGATATTTGTTTAAAGTTCCTTTGGTTTCCAGTCCACTGCTTTTGTCTCAGAGTTAGCCACTTTGTAACACTTGGTTTCACTCCAACCCCAGTGAAATAAGTGACTCCAGCCTCTGGTTTCCCAAGCCCACAACCTCTGTCTCCACTATAGCCCTAGTCCCACGTTACGCTGTCTCCTGCCTTGAGTAGATCACAGTCCCTTGAGGGCAGGCACTGTGTCCTATTCATCTCTGCGGCCTATGTAGCTGCAACAGTGTCAGGAACACAACAGATATTCACAGAATGTTTTTTGATTCACTGTGTGAATTCACGAAGAACTGACACTTGTAACACCAACCAAAAGTGCTGAGGGCAGAGTAGATACTGAATGAATATATGATTAACGTTTTCTGGGGGGGATGATACTTTTAAAAATAAACCTTTTATTTTAAAAGTTTTACATTTATAGAAACATTGCAAAGATAGTTCAGAGTTCTCATATACCCTATGGCCAGTTTAGCCCATTATTAACATCTTACATTAGTATAGTACATTTGTCACAATTAATGAGCCACCGCTGATATATTATTATTGTTATTAACTAAAGTCCACACTGTACTGAGATTTCCTTAGTGTTTTTTTTTTTTTTTTTTTTTTTTTGCGGTACGTGGGCCTCTCACTGCTGTGGCCTCTCCCGTTGCGGAGCACAGGCTCCAGACGCGCAGGCTCAGCGGCCACGGCTCACGGGCCCAGCCGCTCCGCGGCATGTGGGATCCTCCCGGACCTGGGCACGAACCCGTGTCCCCTGCATCAGCAGGCGGACTCCCAACCACTGCGCCACCAGGGAAGCCCGAGATTTCCTTAGTTTTAACCTAATGCCCTTTTTCTGTTCCAGGATTCCATCCAGGACACCATATTATTTAGTAGTCATGTCTACTTAGGCTCCATTCATTTTAAAAAATAATACAATAAAAACTTAAGTTGAGAAACTCGGTGGAGTGTACATTGAACTACTCTGTACTATCTTTGCAACCTTCCTGTAAATCTAGAGTTATTCCAAAATAAAAAGTTAATTTAAGAAGTCGTTATGGGGCTTCCCTGGTGGCGCAGTGGTTGAGAGTCCTTCCTGGGTTTCTTTTAAAGATAATTCCTCTGTGTACAAATGTTTAGCTTGTAAAATGGCAGTGTATGATTACTCATCTCTCTACATGGAGGTTTTCCCCAAATACTGTTAAATGTATTACATTAGCTACATCCTAGTTTTATTAATGATACTGGTAATATGATGGTGCTCACCAATATTATTTGTAAAATGTCAAAATTTAAAATTACTTGATTTGGAGGGAGGGGAGGTGTGGGGAGACGTGAAGGTGGGGATATTTCTACTGGATCTGTCCTGATACACACTCAGGTTAAAGAGTCCAAATTCAGTTCGCTTGTTCTTTTGTTCCCTAGACCCTCAACTCCTCTGTGCTGTATCATTTATAATTTTACTAAGCTTAGTGAAAACGAATATATAGTAAAAAGAAGAGTTAGCTGGCATGGCAATGGCTACTTTCCAGTGTTTTAGATCATGATATTTTAGGAACTCAAAATACCTTCCCAAACCCATCTCCCCCTTTATCCAAAGACTATCATTCAAGAATTTGTTTAAAACAAATTGTCAACTGAATACCCAAGAGAAATGGTATGAAAATCCTAGAACTAGTTAAGATTTGGTCAATGGTCACTTAACAATTCCATAGGGCATGTCACACTCCAAACTGTCCAGATGTCCATTCCTGTAACTTTCTGTAAGAAGCAGGGGAGAATGAATGGTTCCAATGTAACTACGGATGGTTGTTAAAAGCACTTTTTAGTTTTGCAGTCCCCAAGTATCTTCTTTCCTTGGTACACTTGCCTGTCAGATGTCTGTCCGTGAAGATATGAAGGAAACTTATCCGTACAGAAAGGAAACTGGTAAGAATGATAAAGTTGGGGAGAAACCTGAGAAAGAATGGAGCTGGCTGGGCACTGGCCCCCGCAGCATGCCTGCGCATCCAACCACTCGGCCCACACGTGCTCTCGGGCTTGTGCATGCGAGAAAGGAGAAGAGAAAGCAAGGGAGGGAGAGGGCAGTGGGAGATCAAAGAAAGGTAAGACAAGATACAGGAAAGCAAGCAGGAGTGAACAACAGCTGCTTGGGACTACCAAAATGTGACAGGATAGATTTACAATCTACTATGATATTTTAAAAGCTGGCAGAATTGAACTTTCTCGTCCTACCCCAGTTCCAGCCCCGGTGCATATGAAATCTAATTTTGTCGAGATAAAATGTATTGTATAATATATGTAAAAGGAGAGCAGCTATTCAACAACCCTCTCAAAGAGTTGCGTAGGATTGCAGGGTAGAGGCAAAAAATGATTGAAAATTACTCAGTTGTGGGATTCTTATTTTACTGAATGGACTAAGAGAACATCAGCTTCAGAGGTTTCTCAAAGTTAATACATACAACTGGCAAACTGCTGGCTAAAAAATAAGAGGACCCTTCCTCTGCTGTTTTACAGGCGCGCTTGACTTCCTTCAGCTGCTCTCACTCACCCTTGCTTCTGAGTCCAAGCCCTGCCGGGGGCACATCCCGTTCCACAGGGAGTGGTGATGCTGTACCATGTCCAACCGCATCACTCATGGGTACCCATGGTCCCGACAGTTTTCTTCTTTACATGGGATGATGAATATTCTTCAGTTTCAAGAGGGTTGTTCTTTTAACTGAGCACTTGTATATTCATGAATGTTGTTTGTTTGTTTTAATTAAAAAATTTTTTTAATTTAATTTTTATTTTATATGAGTAGAGTTGATTTACAATGTTGTGTGTTTCAGGTATACAGCAACGTGATTCAGTTATACATATACATATATCCGTTCTTTTTCAGATTCTTTTCCCATTTAGGTTATTACAGAATATTGAGTAGAGTTCCCTGTGCTATACAGCAGGTCCTTGTTGATTATCTATTTTATATATAGTAGTGTGTGTATATTAACTTCAAACTCCTATTTTAACCCTCCTGCTACCTTTCCCCTTTGGTAACCATAAGTTTCTTTTTGAAGTCTGTGAGTCTGTTTCTGTTTTGTAAATTAGTTCATTTGTATAATTTTTTTAAGATAGTGATATCATATGATATTTGTCTGACTCATTTCACTTGGTATGACAGTCTCTAGGACCATCCATGTTGCTGCAAATGGCATTATTTCATTCTTTAAGAATAAAGTATACTGTAAAGCTTCTGCCTTTTTATTTTTTTTCCAAAAAGGGTGTGGTGGATCGGAATATAGACTCTGCAAACTGTTGTTGACCATCACAGTTTAACCAACATGGAGTTACTAAAACATCTCCAACAGATTTGATTTATATCTAATTGCTTTATTTTTAATTGGACTATGATTTCTTTTTTAAAAAGGTATTTTACTCTTTAATAACAAAGAAATGCTCAAAATATGTTAAATAAAAAGAAAAATGATGTAAAACAAAATTAATTTATTTGTTCATCTATTCAACAAATATATTCTAAACTCCTTCTTTGTGTCTGGTACTGTTCTAGGTAATACATTTAGCGGTGAACAAATCCAAAGTCCTCAATTTCATGAAATCTATATCGTAGTGAGGGGAAGATAAGAGTAAGCAAATAAGTAAATATAGCATTTGTCTGATAGTGAGAAATAATGGTGAACAAAACAGAGTTGGTGAAGGCAGTGATTCCCAATGATTAAAAACAAAACAAAACCTAAAATACATATGGGGAACATTTAGGTATTACTTGTGAAATTTATCTACCTCTATAAATTGCATTTTTCCTATTCCAAAAACAATCATTAAAAAGCTCCTAAAATATTTATTAGCACATAATAAATTGCTTTCTCTGTGAAAGGTAATGCGATGCAGTTCCATGTTCACAGCTGGTTAAGGATTTGCAAAATATTGAGAGAAACTCTATCCTAATTCGTGTAAGAATTCTTTCTATTTTAGGCTAACAATTTATTCACTGCAAACACAATTTATGACCAGGGCATGCGAAATATTCACAGTGTAATTTTTAAAACTGTAATTGTAAAAAATGATTATATCTCTTTAGTTCAGCAGAATAATGTTAAAATAAAGACAGAGAATGTTTTTACTAAAAAAAAAACAACAGGAAATTTAATTCAAACTTCCAGAGCTAAATCAATGCTCCAATTGGAAATACTAAACCCTGGGACTCAGCAGCTATTGTCATAACATTCCAATTTGATTACTCCTGCAACTTTAAGTATGATGTGGGCAGCAATTCATATAACAGTTTTGTAATACACAGGATGGAAGCAACAAAGAACCGTGTATTAACCACCGGACACAGTAGAATGGGAAGGAAAACCATTTAGAGTCATTACATTTAAACTGTGGGTCAGTACTTTCTAGTGGTGTTCTACTGCCAATTTCATAAATCTTAAGGTACCTAGCATAATAATTATATTTAATGTCTATAACCACTATCAGAGTTAAGAAAATATCATACTAAGTGAAGTAAGTCAGACGGAGAACAGCAAATGTCATGTGATATCATTTATATGTGGAATCTAAAAATTAATACAAATGAACTTATTTACAAAGCAGAAGCAGACTCACAGAGATAGAAAACAGACTTATGGTTACCAAAGGGGAAAGAGGGAGGGGGAGGGGGAGGGATAAAATAGGAGTTTGGATGAACATATACACACTATTATATATAAAATAGATAATCAACAAGGACTTACTGTATAGCACAGGGACGTCTGCTGAATATTTTGTAATAACCTATATGGGAAAAAGAATCTGAAAAAGAATGGATACATGTGTATGTATAACTGAATCACATTGCTGTACACCTGAAACTAACACAACATTGTAAATCAACTATAACATAAAATAAAAATTAAATTTAAAAATACCTAAGCTATCAAAACACCAATACTATTTTCTAAATTCCAAAAACAACAGCAACAAGAAGAACGGCAGAGAAAAGCAAACCAATGTTGAGAGGAGTATGTTGGATAAAGGAAGAGAAGCCTAACAAAGCATATTTGTTTGCTGGGTCACTTAGGCAATACAGAAAACAATGTGGAAAGGGAAGGTGAGCTCCGCACACGATAGAGTAGATTATAACTCACAGTGAATGGGAATCCTTGCGAGTCCCATGCTTTTGCCTGGGTTGGTAGTAGTCTATTTCCAAAGCCCAATAAGTCACCACAGACTAAGTGACTCCTCTGTTTTAAAAATTTAGAGCCTTATTCAGATGGTGGATGACAGATCAATTCATGCTTTTAACTCGTCTGTTTAAAACGGCTCAACTTGTAGACACATTATGAGTGTTCACAGGTTCCCCTGTAATGCTCGGCTTGTCAACTCAGGGGCCTCGTATGGTAGTTAAGCTAATTTCAGTGCAGGCGAAGGGTCTATGTTTGGATAGTTACGATATCATCACACATTAGTGTATTTCTCTTAGAGTAAACAGATATAAATATATTCTGCCTTTTACTGGAACAGTCCGAGGCCAGGAAAAAATTAAAGACCTGCTAATATGTGCATTTCAAAGAGAGCCGCGTGTCTCACTGAGAAATCCAACCCCAAACAATTGAGACCTGCTTCCCTTTCATTGTTAATCGCGCTTAAAAAATAAGCCCTTAGAAGAGCTCAGACTCATCTCTTGGCAGCTTTCTGCTTCTCCATAAACCCTAACTAATTTACACTTTGATTTACTGATTAGAATTTTAAGAAGTGCATTTTATTCAATTTAACCCTGCTGCCGATCCATAATAAAGTTACACATACAGACCAAGAGAAAGACATTAAGGAAGAACTGCAAAGAGAACGGAACCCTCTTCCTAAGGGTGTTGCTAAGAACTCCAATCAGACAAATGGTTTCAGAGACAAAAGCTCTGAGATACGCTTTCTCCCAGAGAGCAGGAAT
>NW_006795975.1:959504-961602 GCF_000442215.2 Lipotes vexillifer | reverse complement strand
GCAGGAATGGTGAGGCTAGAAAGAAGCACACCAAGTACAGAAAAACCTACTTGAGATTCTGTCAGGTCTGAATCACCTTTCTGACTCGGTCACAGAAAGGTCGGGAGGGCTTGCGAAGCATCATTTCTCTGAGCAAAGCAGTGACGAGTAGGCTAAACACACACCCACCCCAACGATATAGTAAAGGCTGGGAAACGCGCGGTTATTCCTAACGAGGAACCGCACGGGAAGGAAAGACCAGGTGCTGACATGGACCCGAAATGGGCCAAACAGAGGAAAAGACACTGCACAGGGCACCCAGGTTCACTCTACAGAGTGGTTGGTCACAAGAAGCTGCAAGAGGCTATCCAAAGAATACACACCCTGGGGCATCAGAGAGGTTTTAAGTGTATTACTTTCCTTCTCTCAAATTGTTGTCGGCATTCGTGAACATTAAAATTCCGTGTTTCGTACACACTGCCGTATATAAAATAGATAATCAACAAAGACCTACTGTATAGCGCAGAGGACTCTACTCAACATTCTGTAATAACCTAAAAGGGAAAAGATTCTGAAAAGAACAGATACATGTATGTGTATAACTGAATCACTTAACTGTACACCTGAAACTAGCACAACACTGTAAATCAACTATACCCCAATATAAAATAAAAATTAAATTAAAAACGTAAGAAAAAATATTCTATGTTTCTCCACATCTAAGTAACAAAGGTAGATTTGAAAGCTATCTGGATCAGTGGTAGGATAGTTAACAATGATGTTAATTGCAATTTTAGGCATTACATCTAGAAACAAACAAACAAAAAAATGGTAAGAGAATGTTTTGTATTCACAATTTGCCCACCAGATAAATTTGTGGGTCTTCTGAGGTTTAACCAACTGTTCTTAGGCAACATTTAAGTACAAACGTATTTGTATAATAAAGATCATTTGTTTTTTTAATCTCTCATTTATTCATTTGAATTAAGTCAAAGTCACTGTAACCAAATGTATGAGGGTAAAGAAAAGAAATACATAAACAGCCTTAAGAAAGGAGGGAAAAGAAAACCTTTTCCTGAGCTCTAAAAGCAAAAAAGCTGGAGAACTGGGAAAATTTTCCCAGGAATCCATGCAGAAGGACTGGGGGCAATTCTACTGTGACGTGAGGGAAGGAGGAAAGCTGGGGGTGGGGCGACGGTGGCAGGTAGAGCGCCCCGTGAATGTCACATGTGTAGACGGCACTGCTGGGGCCTAGGCGGCCGCCTTGGCTGTAACCACAGTAAAGCTGACCACACCTGTCTGGCCCTCAGGTCACACTTACAAAGGTGAGGATGGTGGACAAAGTCCCCCCCCTCAGCAATCACGTGTGGCCTAATCTCATGAGGATTGCTTGTGATAAGAAGATTACCAAAAGTATACTAAAATGTCCTTACTTGTGTCTGATATCTGCACAGGCCCCTTGGAGAAGCGCACTTTGAGTCAAATTTGCCCTTTTTTTGTTTTAAATTGAAGTACAGTTGATTTACAATGTTGTGTTAAGTTTCTGGTGTTCAGCACAGTGATTCAGTTATAGACACACACACACAGACATATACATTCTTTTTCGGATTCAATATAGTTTATTACAAGCTATTGAATACAGTTCCCTGTGCTCTACAGTAGGACCTGTTGTTTATCTATTTATACATAATAGTTTATCTGTTTTATATACAGGAGTTGCTAATCCCAAACTCCTGATTTGCAATTTAAAGTAAGAACTAGAATCGCTGTGTGTTTCAGTCAGGTAACAGAATGTTCGGTCTGGCCTAGTCAGTCCAGCCACAAAAACTGAAGAAACGCTGGTGCTTCTTTTGCCCCCTGTGGATAACCAGTAAGACCACGTAAATTGATTCTGAATAGCAGAAAGCTACTAAAACACTCAGAAAAACTAATGTTCTTTCTATAAAAGCACCAGCTTTTATAAAATAAAATAAAATAAAATCATAAATCATGTAAGGATAAATAAATAAAATCATGTAAGGATTTTCTCCCATACTAAGTTTGTTTTTCCTTTTTATCATTTTCATTTAAACACAACGGAAGTTTATTTCGTTTTTCTTTTTTTTTTTTTTTTTGCAGT
>NW_006795975.1:937564-958514 GCF_000442215.2 Lipotes vexillifer | reverse complement strand
CACGAACCCGTGTCCCCTGCATCGGCAGGCGGACTCTCAACCACTGTGCCACCAGGGAAGCCCAGAAGCTTATTTCTTGCTCAAGCCATTTTCAGTGTGTGTTGACAGAGTGGAGAGAAGGCTCCTATTAATTTAGAGACCTGTCTCTTTCCATTTAATTCAGGAGTTCTGAACCTCTCTTTTGCTCCTCTCTTTTGCTCTATGACTCATTCGGCAGTTTGGTGAAGCATACAGATCTCTTCTCAGAATAATGTTTTTAAATGTGCTACATAAAGTGCAGGGTATTATCAAGGAAATGGATTATACTGAAATATAGTTATCAAAGTTATTAAAAAATTTGGTGTTGCAGGTGTGCTTCCTTATTAGATTAAATGACAACATTTAATCTAATCTGGTAAATCTGATAATTATTGTAATCTTGGAGTAGTGAAGCACAGACGCTACTTTGAGCTATCTGGAATAACAGTAATGTGATTTCTATTGGTGTCAAAGAATATTTTGCTGGACCCTTTGCACCCGGCTGCCCAATCAGTGAAGAGCGTGTGGAGGACGGAGCCTGGAGGTACCCTGCATTTCTGTCTCTCCACGTCAGGGCCAGAACTCAGTCACATGGCTACTACCTAAGCGCTGGGAAACAACTTCCCTGCTTCCTTTCCTGTGATGTCTCCTGGTTGTTTTGTTTTGGAGGGGGATTGTCTGAAGCTCATTCTATAGCAGATTCCTCAGCAAGGGCTCATGAGAGCAGTAGTTCAGTTCTTATACTATTCATAACTCTTCGTCTGTGGTTGTTATACTTGCAGCTAAGTTTGGGTAGAAAAATTGTGGCATTATGTTTTCCATCCTTGAGTTCCTTAAATATGCTACTCCGTGGATTTTCTTCAATCACCTAATTTCTGATCTAATTCTGATTTATGTTTTCTTTCCTATCCTCTATCAATTAAACCATTTTTTTAACCTTGTTTTGAAATCATGGTTTAGCGTTTTCATCTATTTTTGTAGGCTTTGGGGGGCATGTTTTCATTGCAGGGACATTATTCTGTTCCTTGTTTTTCCCTTAGAAAAACTTTGCTGAATTTTATTTTGCTTGGTTTCTTGTTTGTTGTTGTTGTTGTTGTTGTTGTTTTTGTTTTTGTTGTACGCGGGCCTCTCACCGCTGTGGACTCTTCCCGTTGCAGAGCACAGGCTCCGGACGTGCAGGCTCAGCGGCCATGGCTCACGGGCCCAGCCGCTCCGCGGCATGCGGGATCTTCCCAGACCGGGGCATGAACCCGTGTCCCCTGCATCGGCAGGCGGACTCTCAACGACTGCGCCACCAGGGAGGCCCTGTTTTTGTTTTTAATGAAATAAGTTCTCCTGCACTTTGAAAGGGAGAGCCCAGGATAGTTTTTCCAAATTCAGGATTCTCGAACTCTCCCTTCTGTTGTTTTCACAACGTGATTTTTAAAAACTAGCCTTCCAGTCTGTAAGACTGCCTAAGTTGTCGTCAGTCGCTTTTTAATCTGGACCCTTTCTTTCTCCTCCCCTATTGTCCCGTCCTGTTCAATTTGGATCCTGCTTCCAGCAGCTTTCCTCAGTGTGAAGATCTGTTTTGGAACAGAGATTTGGTTTGCTCGCTTCAAGAGTTTAGAAGGCCCGGACTGCTTTAGCATCATCCTGCGGAATCGTTTCCAGTCCCCTTATATTCACCTATGAACCAGATCCTGCAAAGAACACCCACCCAATCTCATGGCTACCCTGACCGGCCTGGCGGACTTGCCAGCAAGTTGAGGGATTTCCTCTTCTCAAGCCATCAGCTGTGCTGTTTCCTTTCCTCTGTTTCCTCACACATAGTTACAAAGCCTACAAGAATCTCATAGTTGTTGGCAGTCTGTCCTTACCTGCTAGTATAGGGGGGTTTGTGGAGGAACCTGGCTTGCTGCAGCTGCTCTCTGTGGGTTGCGATTTTGATATCCCAGTTGCTCTGTTTTTATAGAGAGATGAATGAACAATGTGACTGCTGCCACCATCTTTTAGGAATCTCTTTCCTGAAGTCTGTATTCTTTAATTTAAACTAATTATTGCTCAAGGTCTACTTCAGAATATGATGAACTGGGGCTATTCGTCATTCTAACAAAAAGGTAGTAAAATATCAGTGATCTTTAGACGGTAGTTCTGGGAAGCATGGGCGATGTATGTGTGTATGTCTGTGTGTGTACGTACAGGCACCTCTGTTTTCCTTTCCTCACCCCACTTTAAACAGAGGGGATCCAGTATAGATCCAGTAGAGACGAAATATTTTGTCTGAAGAAAAGGTTACGTGGTTAGAACTGTCTGAACATCACTGTTCAGGAATCATCTTTTAAAATCAGTATTTAAAATGTAAGTGAAGTGAACTGACTCCTAAAACAGATTTAGTATTTGCAGAGATAAAATGAACCAAGAACCACAATCAAAGTTGAAGCAAAAAACATCTTTTAATAATCCCTCCTGTTTTTCAAAGGCTTGAGGAGAAGACATACTTTTATTACATTCCTTTACGTTTCTGTTGACAGCTTTTATTGGTCTTAGTTTTCTCCAATTGACTATCTGTTGCCTGCATATCAACTATGGTATAGAATGTGGTTCTTAAGTTGTCCAACTACTTACTTAGAACAAATGTGAAAATTTAAAGCGACAACATGCTTAAAGTAATCTCAGAAATCATCAACCAAATTTGATTTTTTCTACTTTGTATTATCTATTTAAAATTGTAATTTCCCTTATAGATGTTACGAACGAAATGTTGAAAAGACCAACTTTAGAAAAAATAAAAACCAAACCCTAACAGTCAGTGTTTGTGCAGGAAGATGGGACTCCTCCTGGGTAATCCAGAGATCCCGGTGTGCACTCTAGGGTACCACACGCCCATGGAATTGGACCCCATGGACCTGCCTCTCACCCCCTGGATCAAAGAGACCAGGATTTGTAACCCTTTTGTAAGCAGAGAGATTTTCATGTCCCTAGATGGTAAGACCCCCAGGAAGCAAGGAGGGCAGTTATCATAGGGCCACACTGCAGTTCTGGCAAACCAGGAAAGAAAAGGGTAGGCTGCAGGGCAATAATTCTTCCAGAGACCTACAAGGTTCAATGGCAAGATCTATTGGTGGATTCCAATCCATTAGTTGGAATCTCCATATTTGACCACTGGTAAACATGGCCTTCCCAGGAAGCCTCTAATTACCGTAATGTTCTTAAGTTTTCCAACCTGTCTGATACATACCAGCTTCTTTAACCTGAAGACTCAGATTAGTACTACTTGGGCCTTGTAACATCTGTCTGCAGAGCAACATGCCAGCTCTGTAACCCCAGGCATTGTAAACCCTTATCCAGAAACTTGCCAGGAAGCGACAACACTGAAGGACTGTGTGCATAGAAAAGTCGTGAAAATAAAGAAAAAGAAAACTGGGATTTTGTGTTTATTTTAGAAATCATAAGGAAATCATAAGGAAAAACATACAAATTGGCAGTCGATTACATTCGTCTCTTCTATAGGCAGAATCCTTCACTGAAAAATGGAGTGAATCAATGTTACATTCTCTCGAAACTCGTTTAATTGTGTATAATACTAAGGAGGAGTCACACTTGACATGTGTATTATCAAATATAGCTCTTCGTCTGCCAGTGAATTAATTGCTCGTCAACTTGACAGGCTCAACTCTGCTTTAAGTTATTACTGAGGTACTTGACCATCCTAAGGGTGCAAATACGTAAGTTCTTAGTGGGCAGAATGGAACTGCAAAACTCAACGGGAAGGTGCCACAGAGGTCCACCAGTATGACGACAAAGGTGAAGCCATACTGTCAGTGAGAAAAATATTTTACTAATGACGAATGCAATTTAGATGTATCCACTTTTTGCCGCAACGGTTTCTTTTAGGTAAATTAAAGACCCCTAATGAGTTTTAAAAAACAGTATTAAGAATTCCCTGGCGGTCCAGTGGTTAGGGCTCCGTTCTTCCACTGCAGGGGACACGGGTTCCATTCCTGGTTGGGGAACTAAGATCCCACATGCTGCGTGGCACGCCCAAAATAGTAATAATAAAATAAAGAAAGCAAGAAAGAAAACAATATCCTTTACCTCCTATCTTCTCTCTGAGGTAACTGACATAGAAGGTTAGAGCTCAAAGGGATTTTGGTGATTCTCTAACTGAAGTCCGTCACTTTACAACTGAAGCAACGTTGATCCATAGAGGTTTATTTAAAAATAAACACAACGTTTATGCATCACTGAATCCCTTTGCTGTCCACCTGAAACTAACACAACATTGTTAATCAACTATGCTCCAATATAAAATAAAAAGTTAAAAAAATTAAATGAACACACCACTTAGTGTGTGCCCACAACACCAGGCACCGACTGCACACGTTCTGAAGTAACCCCAGCAGCTCTGAAGGATTTCGTCATGCTCAATTTAGAGACGAAGAGCTCAGGAGACGGAGGACTCTACCGAGAACACATATGCAGTGAGCCAGTTCCAGACCCAAGATTTAAACCTGTAATGTTTAAATCTTGGGTCTGGAACTGCCCACTCCCCTGGATCCCCTCGATTTCACACCCAATGTTAAGTGACCCTCCCAAGGTCATGCAACTAGAGTAATATTTGAATCCAGGTCTTCTGACATCAGACAGTTAGTGTATTCTCCCTTCTCCATTTCATTTTCGTTATTGGGTAGTTAGGTGCCTTCCTCAATGAAGCAGACTTTAATACTATTTCTTAGTGACTCCTATGAGTAAAGTAGATGTTCAGTGCAGATGTTCAGTGTACAGTGCTCAGTGTAGATGTTCAGTGTAGCATAAACATCCCCAGAGTAAATGGATCAGAGTGTGCCATGCTCTTATTTCACTTTATGACCACCGCTTTTCCATCTTCTCAGTGGGTCTGATTTAATGTCCTCTTTCATCATCATCATCATTATCATTATTATTACTACTGTGGCATTAAGCCAGATAATTGTGGGTAATATGGAAAAAGTATAGGATACAGAGTTCTTTGCCCTTGAGTACTTAAAATTTGGTTGGAGACACTAAGATCTGAATAAAGGAGTTAGAGGGACTTCCCTGGTGGCGCAGTGGATTTCGTGCTCCCCGGCCCCGGCTCGATCCCTGGTCAGGGAACTAGATCCCACATGCATGCTGCAACTAAGGAGCCGGTGAGCCACGACTAAGGAGCACATCGGCGCAACCAAAGAAATAGAATAAATACATACATAAGATAAAAAATGAATAGAGGAATTAGAAGAAAAAGCAACCGTTAAATTGTGTCAACTAGAAGTCCAGATAAAACAGAGTAAAGACTGACACACAAAGGGTAGATGGCACGCAGGACCGACAAGAAGGCCTGGGACGGGGGGAGGCAGGAGACAGGGCTTCAGAAGGGACAGCAGGTGAGCGGCACAGTTCAGAATGGTCTGTGTGGAGCCAGGGAAGAACACTCTGCAGAAGTTCATGGAAAGAAGGCTGCCTGGCTGGAAGTGCAGTGAGGCTTGGAACATCAGGGTTCCACAACCGTAATTTACGGAGTCATTGTCGACGACTGAAAACAAAACTAATAGTTACCATCTATTACTCCCTTTACAGTCCTCCACTGCAAGTCCACTACATAAGGATTGTCAGGCCCATCTTCAGTTGGTGGAACTGAGGCTCGCTCGAGGCATCTTGCCCAAAGCCACAGGAAAAGTAAGTGGAGGCTCAGTCTTCCAAACCATGTCTGCTGGATGCCAAACCCCACACTATTTCTGGCAGTTATTTCTCCATGAAAACCAACAGATTCAACAACCAAAAACTTCACCAAAGCACAAATCTTAGCCTTTCAACTTAAATTATTTTCAACCATAACACCACAAAGGGAAAAACACACTTAAAAGATCAAAAGCCAAGGAAAGAAATCCTTACAGCCTGAGGTTTCTCTTGCAGCCAGATTCAAAAACTATAAGCACATGGAATGAAGTATATTATATGACCAATAGTTACTGTGAAATCCCAACAAAGCATACGTTTCACGTTTAACAGGGCACTTACATTCCTTGTGGCCACCTTAACTGACTAATTTTTTCAGGGAAAAAGTGCTTTGAAGTTTTATCTCAGACTTTTCCATAGTAACATCTCATTTAAATTACCAAGGAAAAGAATTGCTGCTTTGCATTCATTTTGCAAACACATCACAGTGAACTCTATGGAGCCTCTGCAATTCTGAAAGAGCTGGCAAATAATAAATATATTGTTGTAAGAGAAATAAGAAAAGAAGACTCAGAGGCTAACTGTTATTTTGAAACAAGACCCAAAATCCTGTCAAGAGTTTACTATAATGCAAAGAAGAAACAATCCAAAGCTTTCACGAGACACTGTCACAAAAGCAAGAACCACCAAGACTTCGTTACACAGGACACAACACTGTAGAAAACTACCTGTGAGCTAACTGTGTATATCATGGGCCAATGCTTTCCACACAGCATTTATATGTGTACCTGTCTATTCAGGTATTAACTCTAGTATACTGCATTTAAAATTTTCTTTAATTTTCTTTTTAAAAGAGCAAAATACCTACGTAAGCCCTTTTAAAAAATAAAATATCTAGTTTCGCCTCAATTTAAAAATCATGAAATCATGGCTTTGATACACTAGTTATATACTTTTCCCAATATACATTAAAATTAATATAGGTAATTATACATTCTTAGTGTTTATCCTGTACTACCAGTAATCATTGTGCACACCTCCGGTAGTAAAGCACCATACTTTAAGAGATACCTTTATAGGTATTTTCCTAGTAAGGGGACAGTTAAAAAGTATTCCTCTATCACTGTGTAAATTGTTACACAACTCTAAAGAGTGTGAGCTCATACTCATAAAGGCACACTAGTGCTCTGAGACGAGAAACTTGGTCAAACTAGAAAGTTTTGTAAAATTTGAGGCATGCTACATAACTCTCAGTTACGGTTAAACAAATACATTTTTCCATTGATAGCTATTGTTCAAGAGAGCTTCTGTAGGTGTTCAATTAAAACGGTTTAAGGAACTCTTTAAATATGCCACGATACTTGTCATTAGTTAAGGAAGAAAGCCAGCTGTACTAGAGCCAGGAAGCTGAAGGATGAGTCAGATTTGGGGATGTAAAGGACAGGGAGAATTCCACAGGCCTGGCCTGGGGAGCAGCAGAGGTGAAGCCCGCTTCTCTTGTTCACGGAAGGATCTGCAATTCAGCCACGGCATCACCACCAGTGGTCTCTCAAGTGCCAGAGTCATACACTTTCATCTTACAGTCCGGTAATGAATTTGTCAGATACTCTTAACCAGCAAAATCTAATGGGTCCTTTTGTGGGGAAAAGTTATGGTATCACCACCAGTTCTAAAGTTTTAGACATTTCTGACTTTGGCGGGAAGGTGTTTAATATGAGATGAACTATACTATATCTGGTGTGATTTACATTCCCTATTGCGGGGGGGTAGCTGAGCTGCCTGGGTTCTGGGATCACACAGATCTCAGTTCCGTCTTAGTTCTGGCCACTCATTAGCTGTGCGACCTTGGGAAATTCGTTAAGAAATTCTGTTGCAGGGTCTTCCCTGGTGGCGCAGCGGTTGAGAATCTGCCTGCTAATGCAGGGGACACGGGTTCGAGCCCTGGTCAGGGAGGATCCCACATGCCGCGGAGCAACTAGGCCCGTGAGCCACAACTACTGAGCCTGCGCGTCTGGAGCCTGTGCTCCGCAGCAAGAGAGGCCGCGACAGTGAGAGGCCCGCGCACCGCGATGAAGAGCGGCCCCCGCTCGCCGCAACTAGAGAAAGCCCTCGCACAGAAACGAAGACCCAACGCAGCAAAAAAGTAAATTAATAAATAGTTAAATAATAAATTCATTGTTTAAAAAAAAAAAGAGAGATTCTGTTTCAGTTCTTTCAATGGGGATAAGAACAGTACCTACATCGTAGGACTGCTGTGAGGATTCAATCATAGGACATATAGAAATAGTGCTCAAAGAATAAAAATAATATGTGGATAAAAATAAGAAGTCAATATGTGTCAGCTAGCGTTACAAGAAGCAGCATCCCTCTGTATGAGACAAAAATTAAGATGACAATTAGAGTACCAGTAAAAGCTCGGGTTACAACACACTCGCCTTTCAGAAGATGTTAGGGAAATAATTTTCTAAGATAAAGATGTGTAGCTGTAGTCTTTGAGTCTATATTGCTAATTGGATCATTTGCATTGGGGATTTCACATATACATGTACAAAAAACATCTGCTAATTAATGGAGCATTGTCTCATATATTATCTCATTGGATTCCCACCACAAACCCTAAGGAAGCAGCACAAGTATTACTCACATTCCGTAGATGAGGAAACTGAAGTTCAGAAAGGTGCTTTAATCGTCCCACAGTTACAGTAACTGGAGAAGCAAGCACTTCTCACTACATACATCACCTTTGCCTTTAATAGCTGCTACTTGTTCACACTAAAGGAATGAGTGCTACATAATTAAATGTTGATTTAAGATGACTGTTAATTTGTTTTGCTTTGGATGTAAGTAGAATTTACGAAGTATTTTTCAGCACCATAACATTTCTAAATTAATTCTAATGGATGTATATATGGTGCTCTCTATATCCTTATTAGGTTCTAGAAGAGTATCCTGTTTGGAAGGCCCTAGAAAGAAATGCAAACATGTATATCAATAGTTGATGTTATTCAGATGCTAAATAGACATCCTTCCTAGATTGGCTTACTGCTCCAGAGCCAAGTTATTCTAGAACACTGCAAGCACACGGTAGTGTCACTAAGCTGTTTTTCATGAAAGGTAGGATACTGGCCTTATTTTGTCTCCTTGGAAAAAAGTAGCAAGCACATTTAAATAGTGGATTAAACAGTCAATCTACCATCTACACAAAATATGCTGACAATATTGTTGACGGCACAGGTCAGGTTCTGGCTTACCCTTCAAAGACCACCCTTGTTCCTGTTACAGAGGACTGTTCTCTTGTGCTATGGCCAGGCTAAGCTCCTCTGCCAGTGTTGTCGATTTTCTGCTAAATGTAAGCCAGGGCTTTACAACCCTTCAAGCTATCACATGCCCACAACAGTGATGTGTGATATGCAAACATGCAATCTTTTCATGAAGGTCAATGTTCATATGTTCTGTACGTTTGAACTTATCAAGAATATTATGATCTTTAACATATTTATTAAAATTGGTTTAATGAAAATGGCTAGCATTAATCCCTCTGATTCTTTTGAGTTGAAAACAGAGGACCAGGTGATGTTACAATAAATGACAGTCACTCAGCATGAAGGAGTTTATAACTGTACCGGAATAAACTTAAAATGGGTTTAGTCTGAAACGTAATGAGGTGGCCAATGGTTACTATATTATGCTGAGTAGTAATTAAGGAGGAATAATAAGTAACTTAGGTACCAGTTTTTAAATGCCAGCCAAAAATTAAAAAAAAAAAAAAACAACGGGGAGGAAAGAGAGCAGCTCATCAGATGCAGAAGCTACTCTGTGCAGACGTCTGGCATCCTGGGACCCAGGAGCTCAGGCCATCTCAAGTCACTGGCAAGAGGGTCTCATGGCCCAAATGTTCCATGAGACTTGGGACTGAGGGTCATGGCTACTCCTGGTTACTAGGAGTCCCTGTACGGCAGACACCAAGTCTTGGGTCTCTCCCTGGCTTACAGTGATGCCATATCTTCTCTGATGTGAGAAGTTAAATTGACTTGGACATCTAGGTTACAGGCTCAGATTCTCCTTCCTAATTCCAGGTTGACTAGAATTCTCCCAATTAATATGATTTAAATAGGAAAGGTTGCTATAGGGTGTGGCCACTAGTCAACCTGCCTTAAAAGTGGTTTAGTTTAGTGGATTATCAACTTTTCTCTCTCAACACCCTTATGTGAGTGTTTTAGTGGGGGGAAAAGACTGAGCGGTAATTCTGAGTAAGAGACACTTATAAGAAAAGGCAGGTCTTTTAAGGAACCTCCACAGTGGCTGCACCCATTTACATTCCCACCAACAGTGTAGGAGGGTTCCCTTTCCTCCACAACCTCTCCAGCATTTATTGTTTGTAGACATTTTGATGACAGCCATTCTGACCGGTGTGAGGTGGTACCTCATTGTAGTTTTTATTTGCATTTCTCTAAAAATTCACGATGTTCATATGATCCAGCAATTCAACTCCCGGGCATATATCGGGAAAATACGAAAACTCTTAATTCGAAAATGACGCATGCACCCCAGTGTTCATAGCAGCCCTATTCACAATAGCCAAGACATGGAAACAACCTAAATGTCCATCAAGAGATGAATGGATAAAGATATGGTATACACACACACACACACACACACACACACACACACACACACACACAAAATGAAATACTACTCAGCCATAAAAAAGAATGAAAATTTGCCATTTGCATCAACATGGATGGACCTAGAGATTATCAGACAGAGAAAGACAAATACCATGTGATACCACTTACATGTAGAATCTAAAAAGATGATTCAAATGAATTTATTTACAAAACAGAAACAGACTCACAGACATAGAAAACAAACTTATGGTTACCAGAGGGGGAAGGGGGGGAGGGATAAATTAGAAATTCGGGATTAACAGATACACACTATTATATACAAAACAGACAAACAGCAAGGACATACTGTACAGCACAGGGAACTATATTCAATATCTTGTAATAACCTATAATAGAAGACTCTGAAAAAGAATATACATATACATACGTATGTATGTGTGTGTATATACATGTATAAAACAACCACTTTGCTACACACCTGTAACACTGTAAATGACTATACTTCAATAAAAAAAAGAAAGAAAAGGCAAGTCCTTCAGGAATGGAACATTTAATAACTGCCAACATTTGTTGACCCCTTCTAGGTGTGTATATGGCATCTCCCCTGTAGACAGCCTTAACCATCTAATTTGCAATAAGAGTAATTTATTATACTGTCTTCTATATGCCAGGCACTGTTATATGCACTTTACGTCACAATCAGGATGGGGCGCTATTATACACCATCCCGGTTTTACAGACAAGGAAACTGAGGTCCAGAGAGGTTCAGTAACCTGCTCAAGTCACACTGACGCTAAGTGGCTCCAGAGTCCTTGACCGATAAGTTACCTGATCGCTGTAAAAGAACTCTTCGATCAGATATGCAGACAGTAGCGTGTAAGAGACAGTGAGGGATGCAAAAGATGAGGTGGCTGGGCATCAGAAGCAAACTTCTTCCATGCTGATAATCGGTCGAGAATTGCTCTCGTTCTTTCCATGCCCTAGAAGTGCCCAGATATCACTGAACCCTTGTCTTGTCTCTAACCCCACACATTCCCCTCCTGTCTGCTGAGACTGGTGTGGACCTAGCACCCAGGAGTGGGGCAAGACGGTTAGTTTCCTGAGCTGGGGTGCAGAAACCTGAGGACTCAGCCTGGGTCACGCAGAGCTAACAGGAGCGTGAGAAGCTGCAGTTTTTCATCACACATTATCACACGCCTGTGTAGATAGTTAAAAACTACCAATGGGGACCAAGGGGGGAGATACATTGGTCTTTCAAAGTAAACTTAATAATCTCTGGCATTTGTTACCACATAAAGAGAATCAGCATTTTAAGCTTGTGTCCTACTTTAGATGGGCAGCTTGAAAGTACTACTCCTCCTCCAAAATTCTAACAGACGTTTTTTTTTTTTTTTTTCGGTACCCGGGCCTCTCACTGTTGTGGCCTCTCCCGTTGCGGAGCACAGGCTCCGGACGCGCAGGCTCAGAGGCCATGGCTCACGGGCCCAGCCGCTCCGCGACATGTGGGATCCTCCCGGACCGGGGCACGAACCCGTGTCCCCTGCATCGGCAGGCGGACTCTCAACCACTGCGCCACCAGGGAAGCCCCTAACAGACGTTCTTGACACACATTTGGTAACAAAGGCATACAGTCACGCGCAACTCTTAGCAATATGAAGGATAAGCAGCATATAAGGTAGAGAAAACATTAGATAATGAAGACACCCAGTTGGAATCAATACCATACAGTGACAGCAACAGGGAAACATTTTTGAATTATGCTGTGTATCAATATAATATTTCATACTGAATTATGCTAATCTTGTATCAGTAGAAATGAAAAATATGTTACTCTGTATTCCAAGTAAATCCCAGAGTAGGGTATTTATGACAAATCAGTTCACTCCCAAGTTTACACTGCAACCAGAACTGGATGGAATTACAGTCTGTTATAATTTCAGAAAACCTTATATAGTAGAGGAAAATCACGTTTAATATAAATGTCACACCATATAGTCATTTTATTCTTGAAGTAACAGTTTTATTGGAGTATCGTGAGCTTTCAGAATACGCAATGTAATCAAGACATTTCAAGTAGAAATATATTCACTTCGCATTTAAAATGTAACAAATAGGCAATAGCATAATTATGGGAATATGATGAATTCTAA
Organism: Lipotes vexillifer; assembly: GCF_000442215.2. NCBI lineage: Eukaryota > Metazoa > Chordata > Mammalia > Artiodactyla > Lipotidae > Lipotes > Lipotes vexillifer. The sequence goes on along the minus strand of NW_006795975.1, from coordinate 946,042 downwards.
TGCTAGAAACATCTGTCTTGCAGATTAGATGGAAAGAACACAAGTTGTGGCTTATTATATCAACTAAAATAAATAAGAAATGCAAGTCACGATATTTTATCCATATGAAAAATCCTTTTAAAGGTAAATGATACTAACGGTAACTAGAAAATTGTTCAGAATACTATGGTCTATGAATAGATGCCTACTTTACCTGACTAGTATGAATTTATAATTTCCTAACATGAATATATAAAAATTCTTATTTCTTATTTTTACAAATATCTTTGAGTCGAGAATCAAGAACACACTGCAGCACAGCTTAAGGCCTGATATTCATTTACCGGTTAGTTTCAATTTAACAAACTAAAGACAACAACATCCGAATCAAAACTACCTAGCGAACTTCAGCTAATTATGGCAAAATGGAGCAAAGATCACACACAGTGTTAATCAGCACACTTGCTTTGTGGTTGCCTTCTAGGTCTGTCACCAGCAACTTGTGGGTCTGGAGTTCCATTTACAGTGGTGGTGCTGGATTTACAGGGTCTCATCTAAATTGTTTCTCCAGCCCTCCTGAATACCACGCACATTTTAAGAAAGCAACCTGGGGCCAACTCCATGGTTGATGGCCTTGAAACTGTTTCAACTCAGACTAACAGAGGCAGTGTAGGGCTGTGGACAGACAAGAAATTTAGTGTTTGTACAACTGGTTTTCCCCTTCTACCAGTCACTGCTGTGAGAGCCTCAGTTTCCTTATCTAGAAAATGAAAATAGTAAAACCCATCAGTAGTTCTCTGTGGAAATTAAAGTATTTTGTGAATTACACAATATTGTAAGAATTTCCAGCACCTAAAACAATAGGCTATGTTCACGTGGACACAGTACATGGTCCAAAGATGGATGAATGTAATGACTCCTTGATATTAATATAGTGACTTAGTAATTAAGCATGCTGTTTTGTTCAGGTATTTGCTTCTCCTTGGAATGTCCTTCACCACTCTCACTTCCTTCACCCTAGGCATGCTCACATTTTTATGATCCTTTAAGGCCAAGCTCAAAAACCACCTCTTCCAAAATCACTCCAATGATAACCTTGATGGGAAAAAACCTCTCCTTCCTGTAATTACCAAAGAGCTCTGTATTAACCTCATCCTCCTTATATTATTTTTCTATATGTTTAATCTCCTCTGATTATACATCAATAAAGATTATAGCATGCCGTCAAACATCTCATTAATCCCGACAACAGTAATAATAATAAGAAGCTCTAGAGGGCTTATTATACACCAAAAATCATATACAGTAGGTCCCCTACGTATGAACAAGTTGAGTTCCAAGGGCACGCTCATAAGGCCAATTTGTTCGTAAGTCCAACAAAGTTAGCCTAGGTACCCAACTAACACAATCAGCTATACAGCACTGTACTGTAATAGGTTTATAATACTTTACACACAACTAATATGTAAAGAGCAAACAAACAAAAAATAAAGAAAACATTTTAAATCTTAACAGTGCAATACCTTTTGCAAAGTACACGGTGCAGTACAACAGCTGGCATCCAGGGGCTGGCGTCGAGGGAACAGGCAAGAAGAGTTACTGACTGGAGGAGGGAGGGGAGGTGGGAGATGGTAGAGCTGAAGGATCGTCAGCAATAGGGGGCGGAGGGCCAGCTGCAGTGTCACTCACGCCTGACGTTGATGGCGCAGGATCTGGTTCCTTGCTGGATTCAATTCTATCCACCCTCCTGAAAAATCGATCCAGTGATGTCTGGGTAGTAGCTCTTTTTTTCTCGTCGTAGATAACACGGTAGCACTGGGTTGCATTCTGAGCAGCTGCTGCAGCCTTCATGTACCGTTCTACGTTCAGGTCCTGTACCTCAAAAACTAACAGCGCCGCCTCAAATAAAGAAAGTCCCCTGCCATTTCCTGTGTCGTGAATCTCTTCGTTTCTTCAGTTACTTCTGCTTCCTGTTGCTTCTCTTCGTCCTTTCTCTGGGCCTCCAATTCCATCGGGTCTTCATTAGTAAGCCCCACACTTGCATCTTTGACAGCTCGCAACTTGAAGGTCTGTAATGTAGGGGGCTTACTGTAGAGTTTGAGAGCGTTTTACATAACCTACGAGGTAGGTACCACTACCACTTTATAGATGAGGAAACAGGAGACAGAGATGGTAGGGCCAGGGTTCGAGCCTGAACACTAAGCTAAACCACCCGCATCCTGCACAGCAGGCCAAGAAGGCATAGTGACCATCAGGTCATCTAGGTGGCTGTGATTTGGCAGAGACCTGAACCCAGGTCTTCTGACTTCAACTCCAGCGTTTTCTGAAGCACTTTACCTGTATCTCTGGCTTTCACACTGACTCCAGCTGTGTGCCAAAGGACCTCGGAGTGGCAGCTCAACAGCTGAAAGTGCCCACCAATCACAGCTGGTCCAAATCATAAAATAACTTGGGAATTGTCACCCACTGGGTTGCTGCTGCCCAGCACTGCCATGAAGGTGACAGCCAGCACAGTCACTAACCTCCCTGCCAGGAAGTTGGAGTACACACCTGACCCCCACCCAGACTCACAGGATTTGAAACCAAGGGGGATAAAAACCTTTTAGCCAGCAGTCCCCAGTCTTTTTGGCTCCAGGGACTAGTTTCATGGAAGACAGTTTTTCCACGGACTGGGGAGTGGGGAGGAGATGGTGTGGGGATGATTCAAGCACGTTACATTTATTGTGCACTTTATTTCTATTATTATTACATTGTAACATATAATGAGATAATTATACAACTCACCATCATGCTGACAGGAGGCAGAGCTCAGGCGGTACTGCGAGCGATGGGGAGCGGCTGTAAATACAGATGAAGCTGCGCTCGCTCGCCCGCCGCTCACCTCCTGCTGTGTGGCCTGGTTCCTAACAGGCCACGGACCAATACCGGTCCATGGCCTGGGGGTTGGGGACCCCTGCTTTTAGCTACTCAGAATAAAATTATTTAGCACAAAGCAGACTTTATATTTTCTGCTTTTCCTTGTGATCATTTATAACTAATAAAATTATTTGATTCGTTACACAGAAAAGACGCTGAGAGAAGGGGGCTTCATTGTGGTCTGTGGTTTTCCCAGATCACGCGAGTTCTGAGGAGTACAGAATTAAGATAGGCAAAGTAGCTCTTTGCTAGCAGAGCTTCTTCAGAAATTTCCCTTACAACCTACAATGGCCGAGGCACGGATAACTGGCTCACGCGCTGAGTTTGTGCAGCAGCCCTCAGAGCAATAGAAGGGTTCGTACAGAGGCCCTGGGGGTGTTTATGTAGCCCCCCTACTGTAAAATAGCATTTGCTTTTCTTTTTTCCTCCTCATATTTCGGTTCACGTATGTGGTTGCTTCATAACCGTGCGCGCATTTGTAAACATGTTATGGTTCTTTTAGCACTCACGTATTTTCTCATGCTCAGAAGCCTGAGCAGAACTAAAATGTATCAGTTAAGCAAACTTTAATGACAGCTGAACTAATTTTGAGTGTAATTCAGCTATATGCATTGGTTACAAGTTTTGCTCTCAGGGTCTCTCATCTCTCCTAGCCACCTCTGAGCAGAGTGCTTATGAAAGAAAAAAAAATTCATTTTGTTCTAGATGACTGAAGGATGAAAAATAAATGTCAAGAACAAGAGTCCCAGGAGCCCAGGCTGGCCTTTAGGGAAGTTCCCATGGTTAGATTTGTTTATTAAAAAAACAAAAAAGTGCTGGCAGGCTTTGAAAACATAAGAGGGGTCAATAACTTGTGAGCACACACACGATCTGTGTTTAGTTTCAACGTGTGTGGCACCACAATTAAGGCAGGAGAGATCTAGTCCACACCATCACTTGCAAAAGATGAGGTAGAATCTGAGTTATTAAATCAGCCTGTACGTAAAACATAGGCGACTCACGATTACCTTACTTTTTGATTTACTCATATTTACTTGACTTGTTTGGCAGACGCAAAAGGCACTTCCGGAACTTCCCTGGTGGTCCAGTGGTTAAGCCTCTGCGCCCCAATGCAGGGGGCCCGGGTTCGATCCCTGGTCAGGGAACTAGATCCCACATGCATGCCGCAACTAGGAGTTCACGTGCCACAACTAAGGAGCACACCAGCCGCAACTGAGAGCCGTCGTAACCAAAAAAAAAAAAAAGGCACTTCCTATTGGCGTTTAAGTTGGCACTGAGAGTTCAGCTAGGTAGCTGAATTGCTTAATTTCAGCTCTGTTGACAGGTCTGTCCCTCGACTTACTCTGCATGCCGGGAAGCCTTTTGGAAAGCCAACGTTTCAGGTCTCCCAGAAAAAGGAGAGAGCGAAACCTGCAGTTAGCTGTTTCTTGGCAGGGATAGCCCTGACTATGGCAGAAAGCTAGGACGAGCCTAGTGAGCTCTTAGACTTCTTTGGAATCAAGTCCCCACCCTTGACTTGAGAGCATCTCTGACACATCCATCAAGGAGCAAAGCACGCTGCCACATGGAACCCAAGCAGACCAAAAACGTTCCTAACATCTCCTGCGCAATGTGAAGAATCTGAGATCAACTGCAGCTAGATTAGTAAATACACTGTACGGCTTAAAAGGACGTAGGCTTTTCTTTCAGTGTTTGCATTTTATGCAGTTTAAGAAGCTTGGCCCCTTAAGACTTTCACATAGTTCAAATACAGCTTGAAAAGCACTGTTATTCTAGGTGTGTTTACACAGCATTATTTCTCATGTAAGCATACCCGCACATCACCCGAAAGTGAAAGGCAGCTGTCAGATGACCCTGGCAGCAGGCGGGGGCATGGGCTACGCTCTCTGGTTTACGAGGTGACAGGTCTCCTCATCCTTCTGTAGGCGAAGGCGCTAGCGTTCCTCCTATCACATCTGCTTGCTGGTTCCCCTAGCTTACGACTCTGTTGTCTTAGGCTTTCTGAGAATTTATTCCATAGTTTCTGGTTTAAAGTCCTCTGAGACTGAAGAAGACACGAGAAAGAACATGAGGCTTAAATCAGATTTCAGAGGGCAGGTGGAAAGCACTTAGATAGGAGATGCCCTTAAAGGTCTACCCCAGCTCTCAGCTTTTAAAACAGGGACTCCTTTCATGGGTAGCACCATTTCAAATAAACCATTCTTTTTCAAGGCTTTTCGTTCTTCTAAAATAATAAACTCTTTCTAATAATCTGCTATAAATTAATAACTAATAAACATACCATATGAAAGAAGTAAATTATTACATGTAAGTACTACAAAGTTTTAAAAAATCAGTTACAAAGTATTAAAATCAATCAAATTTAAGAGCAGCTAATGAGCATTGAAAAAGCTCATTTGCTTATAAAAAATCCAAATAGTACAAAACTGAGGAGAGTAAAACACTGTCGCTTAGTCTTCCCGTTAGGTTGCGTTAGCCTATGATTCTAACAGGTACCTGAACTTAGTGTCAGAACTTTAAACAATCTGCAAATATCTCACAGATGCTGCCTCCCTACTGTGAAACTCAAGAGTACAGAAAACTGTTTCTTTCAGGTTATTTTACAGCAGGCGGCTGAGCTATTTGCTTTCCGTCATTTATCTTCTGTGAGAGCAACTCTGGAGACGGTCAGGAAGAGGGTCCTCAAGGTATTATTAACATCTTAAAACTTACGAGGTGCTTCCTGGGCCAGTGTGCAAATACACCCTGGAAAGAAAGCTGTGACACTGTGCCCTAGAAGAAAGCTCTGTCAGTTGCCGACAATCAGGAAAACCTATAATTAAAATTTTAATTATTATTTGCTTTGTAAAGTGGCTTACATGCAATATCTTGATTTATACTCTATTAGGATCTCCAGTGATTTCCCTTCCGGACTCAGAAAGGCTTATAAATGGATTTTTTAAATCCCCAAACTACCAGTTCTAGTCATCTAAAATTTGTACCATTTAAAAAAAATTTTTTCTTCTTCCAGTTTAATTGAGATATAATTGACATGCAGCACTGTATAAGCTTAAGGTGGGCAGCATAATGACTTGACTTACAGACACCACGAAATGATGATCACAGTTAAGTTTAGTGAACATCCATCATCTCTTATGCTACAAAATTAAAGAAATGGAAATTTTTTTCCTTGAGATGAGAACTCTTAGGATTCAGTCTCTTAACAACTTTCATATATAATGTATTTGTACTATTTATAAATGAGAAGTGAACAGGAAGAAAGAGAAAGTATGCTAAAACTTTAATCTTGGGTTTCTTGTTGTTGTTAATACTTTGGGTATTTATTCTGCTGAACTTCCTTTAAACCATATTCACACCAACCCTCTCTTTAAAAATGGGTTAAAGATATAAAGTATTTTCTCTTTTGCTCACAATGAAAAGTAACAAAGATCTAGAATTTAATGTATAGGAACAACAGCATTAACAGGCATATGACAAAACAAAGCACTGTGATAGGAAAATGGTAAAATAACACTGTAATAATAAAATACCATGCCACAAATTACTCTAGGTTCCTTAAAAATTTAGTCTTATGAAAACTTTGTCTTTATGAGATAACCAACCACATCCACTGCCCCCTGCCCCTTAGATATTGCTCTCTCTCTTTTTTTTTTCATTCTTAGCCACCCACTGTCTTAATGAAACATACATCAATTTTTTAAAACCCCACTAACACAGACATTTCTTGTCAAGAGAATATGAACATATTCCTCATAAAAATAATGAACCACTGTATAAAGAATAAAATCTAAATCACTGTAACACAAAGCGTACTTCTATGCTTTTCAAGTTGTATAAGTAATTTATTACCGTATTACTTTATTTTAGATTTCTTACAGTGGAAAGTTTGCTTGCTACATCGATAGCAGAGAGAACACAACTTATACTGCATAATCAAGATTCCTTAAGAGGTAACACAGTTCAGTGGTTAAAAGACTGAGTTGCTAGGTTCAAATTCTGGTTCTGCCACTGACCAGCTAAGTAACCTTGGCTGAATTACTGTGTATTCCATGCCTCAGCTTCCTCACCTGTAAAATTATGATAATATTATCTCTCAGGGATATTCTGAAGTTGCCATGTTGTGAAACTTATGTAAGTGCTACCCATTGCTGATCTGATAATTCTTATTTTGGATGCATACACAGCTATGTTAACAAATATAAATAGATGGCATGAGAAAATATGATGTAAGCAATTTTTAAAAATAAACTTTAAGAAATTTTAGAATAGTTTTAGAGCTATAGAAAAACTGCACAGATAGTACAGAGAGTTCCCATATACCCCGCACATAATTTCCCTTATTCACATCTTACGGTGTAAGCAATTTTTAATGACAGCGCAATAATGGAAGGACATTTACTATAGTAGTTAAAACTACAAATTTAATTAACCTGTAATCTCAATAACCCACCTATCAGAACCAAACTTTGAAACTTCTAAGTACTGTATTATAATGAGTACATGCTGAATTTAATGTTTTGGTAATAGCACTGCACTTACTGTACTAATGCCGGATATTTTATAGTCTCATTTAAAAAGGAATAATAAAATGCGAAAGTTATTTTACTGTGTGTGATTACTTCTCTCTCTCTATATATATAGAAGTTGCAAATTAAAAAGTGTGAAGAAGAAAATAAACCTGGGATATTTAAACAGATATTACTTCATAGTTTTAAGATTGACTTTCTCAAGATCATAAGGTAATTAAAGCTACATAAGGGCAATATGGGTGAATACATTTTGAGATGAGAATTTTTAACTTAAGTATTTTCTGACTGTTAGAGAATCACATTTACAATCATGCATATAATACAAGGAACATTTTTCTGGGTTATTAAGGGACTAGAGGTAGAGAGGTACACCTGTAGAAATGTTCAAAGACAGCTCAGGCCCATGGCATTAAGTGTAGGCATATTCACTGTCCAATTTAGCAGCCACTAGTCACACATGGAGAATTAAATTTAAATTAATTAAAATTAAATTAAGTTAAAAATTAAATTCCTCAGTTGCACTACATTTCAAGCACTCAGCAGCCACGTGTGGTTAGTGGCTACTGTATTGGAAAGTGCAGCTGTGGAACATTTCCACCACTGCAGAAAGTTCCATGGAACAGAACTGCTCAGATAGCCACAGACTGTTTCACTAATCACGCGTAAGCTGAGTCTCAACCAAGAGCCTTCACCTCCTAACCAAACAATTTCTATTAAACTTGCCAAAATGAAGCAAAGGGACCCAAAGGAGGCTTACATCTCATTTTCTGAAATGTTTAAGGGGATGAAAGGGAAGAGGGTCTGGCTAATTCTCACATCAGACAAACGGCCACCAAGAAATGGAAAACGTGCTGAGGTCCTCAGAGCCGTGGCTGTACTCACGTGGTGGGGTGGCAGGGGCCAGCGGCCAGGGGGACTCCTCTTCAGGGGTACATGTCCTCACTAGGGGAGGGGCCCCCATATGGGGCCTTCGCACTGGTGGGACCTTCCCCATTACGGGGCTGGGGTTCCTGCCAGTGAAAAATGGGAAATTTCACTGTTAGCCAGCTTTGAG
>NW_006795975.1:929257-937499 GCF_000442215.2 Lipotes vexillifer | reverse complement strand
CTTTCCCTATGTGAGATATTAAAAATGCTGCTTACTGGATTATTCAGTTAATTCAAAACAGGGTTACATGAGATAAATTCTCAGAACTGATTAACCACGACGTGTGATGATTCTCCCTGCCCCTCAGTCTCCCAGGAAAAATAACCAGCAGCAGGACTGCAACTGTTCAAATCTTAGATCTAGTCACATACCAAAAAGATTAGATTGAACCAGACAACAGTTCTCCCATTCAAGATAAAAAATCAGCATAATTGTTTTTTAATTATCAGTGATGGGCAGTGGTGGAAAGAGAAAATGTAAGCAGATGTAATAAAAACCTCACAAAATCCCACGGCTCCTTCTTCTCACCCCATGCAAACGTCTAAAATGAGAGCTAAAAATGAGAAGCAAATGCTTGAATTCCATCCACTTACTTCTCCTGACCGTTTTGTGATTTGCGAGTGATTAATGGTGATCAAATGGTCAAAACAAGGATCTGTTGTTGTTTTTTCAAACAAATTTTAAGAAATCCATGTAAGCAGTTTGCTGATGCCTAATAATGTGGCTAACAATAAAAAGCTCCCATGAACGCTTTCATGAACAAAATGTTTTCCACTGATGCGAGATGAGCATTTTCATGGTTTTAGCTGAAACGTGCACACTTACGGTGGAATATTTCTACTGACATTCTGAAATGGGAAGAATTACCCTAAGTTTCTCCAGTTCAAACTCCTTTTGCCTGTATATTTTATAAAGGCATACTTTAGGGCGGTAAGGTCAGAGGCCCATATTAATAACATACTATGGATTCCTCTGGATAATGGATAACATCACACTTCTAAAAAGTACTGAAAATGAGACAGGCGGGGACCTGGGACCCTTTGCTGCAGTGCTTGCACCTGGAAAAAACGTCTCCTCCAGCAACAAAATACAAAGTAACTATAAGGGACTACAAATAGCTGCGTGCATGCACAGTTGGGGCAAATTATGGACAACAGGATACAAAAAGACCAAAAAGCCCAACTGCCACTTCTCAGGAATCCGGAGCAAAAGCAGGGTGTCAGGAACAAAAGCAGGGCACTGCACATGCCCCCTGCACTCAGCACCACCTAAGGGGTGGGCAGACCACCTAAGCCACACCTCCGGCCCCACCCCCAGACACATCCCTACCCTCACCCCACATAAGGAACCAGCTCGCCCCCCGCCCCATGGGGAGCGGGCAAGCAAGGGAACATTTTACTTGTTTCTGATCCCCTCGGCTGCAGCAGGGGCCCCAATAAAGCCTTGCCTGAACTTCTCCTCCGGCCTCTGATCCACTTCTTTTGATTAAGGAAGCCAAGATCTCTGGTCGGTAACAAAAAGATGAGAAAATTTCAGTTTGTGGTTTACTCTGAGATGCAAACAGGACCTGTGCACTGAAACACAAGATTTTTCCTACCAGGTACCACAGATGGTGGTTCTGCCAGATTTGCTTCTCCTAATCTCTTGAGTTGCAGCTTTCCCCTCTAATCTCTTATAATTACCTGTGCTCCCAGACAGCAATCAGAGGTCAGGTTACTGCAAAGTACACTTCTCTGTCTGTCCTACAGTGAGAATGGGGGATGGAGAAGGGAATAGTAAGCAGGAAAAGCTACTCTACATAAAATTAGATGATATATTTGAATATAAATTATAGACCTAAAAGAGAAATTATAAACCTTCCAATTCATAACAGAAATGCCTTTCAGATAGTTGGAAGGTATCTAGAATCTAAGTACTTAATGTAAGTTTGAATGTTTCCCACAACAGGAACTAACATCCTCCTTGATTAGTTTCTTATCAGTATCCTTATGGCAGGCCCTGCATAAAAGTATTAATTTAGTAGAACATTTCCTAATTGTATTCAACATCTTAATTGTAGTGAGTAAATTAGGTTTAGCTGCTGCAGCAAAGTACACTTGTAGAAATTTAAATTTTGACACAAGCAGTATGAAAAGCAGTTCCAGAGTATGTGGTCAAACAAAAACACTGACATAAATATCAAAGTCTACATCAAACATCAAAGGCACGCCTGCCTTTCAGGAGCTGACCAAAGTTCCCAGAAGTGGGATTGGAATGCTTCACTGCCAGAGTTTCATTCTAAAAAGATTATGAGGTCACTGACCCGGACAGTCTCAATCAAAATGAAATTCTGCTAGACTTCCTGTCTACCCAGAAACACCCTGAAATTCTCAGATCAAAACTACAATAGGCTTATCCACTAGGAAAAAAAAAACTGCCTTAAAGAGAATGCTTTTTAAGAACAGAAACTTATCACAGGGAACTCTACTCAGTATTCTGTAATGACCTATATGGGAAAAGAATCTGAAAAAGAATGGATATGTGTATACGTATAACTGAATCACTCTGCTGTACACCTGAAACTAGCACAACGTTGTGAATCAACTATACTCCAATATAAAATAAAAATTAAATTAAAGGAACAGAAACCTATTCTTCCGAACGATACTCACTTTGCTATATAGTCTAAGTTTTCCTGTAACCTTTACTTCCAAGTCACACCATGCTAAAACGGGACAGCAGTGCCTAAAACTACAGAGAATGTTCTGTTCTCAATGAAAGAAAATTATTCTTCATAAAGCTGAGGCTAGCTGAAGCGGCCACGCACAGTACTGATGGTTCCCTTTCCCAAAGACAGCTTGGTGGAGAGGGCCTGACACCCTGACCCCTACATCCAGCTGCAAGGATGCCCTGGAGAAAGAAATGCCTCTTTCTAATTCACACTAGAGGCCATATATGTTAACAGAGGCCCTGAAGACCACTGTATATAATATCACATTTCACTGACTCTAAAATGATGATGAGCTCTTACTCTGAAGCACTGAGAAGTTTAAAAATTGCCAAATTAAACTATAACTGATTTCTTATCACAGAAAGATCATACTTATTGAATGGGCTCTCATGATAAGCAGGACATGATATGTGCTAATCTTTGTATTTGTGCTCAAGAGTGATATTATGGAAGCCAAAAAAATGGATTATTACTAGGACTTCGTCACGTTCAGATTTCAAACCTTCCGCCTCACTTTTCAGCTCCAAGATGACTGTTTGACCACAAAACATGGCCCTTTGTGTCATCAAGAGCCTTGCTGATGCAGTGTATCTTGACTGTTGCTCTAGTACTGTCCTTGGAATTTTCTTCCGAGCTGCTGACACCCTTTTTACAAGTTTTTGTTTGCTTGCTTTTTGGTTTTCTTGGGTTTTTTTTTGCATGCACAGGCAATAACAACTAAACTCACAACAGCTACCCGGCCCAAAGCAATTGATATTAGAAATGTTAAAACACGGTTGGGGAGGGCTTCTGAGAATCACTAAGCTAGAGTAATGGGGCTCCTGAGGCCAAGGTTCTCCACTGCTTTGTCCCGTCCACCTAACGATTCACTCATTCCTCAAATAGTTATTAAGCTCCTGGTATGTGATGCAGGTACCAAGTTAGGGAGAGAGCAGAGCGCAAAGCAGGGAAGGACACTCCCCTCAAGGACCTTAGGAAGAGACTGGCATTCATTGAAAAACACAGAAAATTAATACAAAGCTACAATTATTTTAAGTAATGCAGAGAAAAGGCACATGGTACCACAGTAACATACGACTGATCTACCCTCGTCAGGGAGGTCAGGCAATACCTAAGGAAAGAGGCGAGAGAGAAAATATATCAGGCAGAGAAAAGAGCATGTGTAACGCGGAAGAGAGCAAAGAACTTTTCTGCATGGATGACTGTGCCCTGCGGAAGGGACTCTAGACTTTTTGAGGACTATTACATCAGAGCTCCAAACCATACCAATACTGGGGAATCTTAAATTCCATTATGTCCCGGTTCGAATGGGGGCTTATGGGGGCAAGGTAGCGACTGGAGTTATTTCTTGACTTCAAGTGTGTAACTGGGAGACCCTCAGATGGGTCTCTGATATGGGGAGTAAGTGTCATTTGGGTGTGAAGGACTGAGTAGAAGCCTCTGAAACTTCCCCCCGCCAAGTGTATTCCTCACTCAAGATGGTAACTCAACAGCAATACCGTGTATACTGGGAAGAACTGCCGAGATGAGACCACTACCAAAGCCACTACCAAAGAGGAAGAGCAGTGGTCCCTCCTTCTACCGCCTTTTCTATACTTCTAATGACCCTGCAGAAAAAATAACGATGGACCACTGTAAGCTAAAAGTGGTGGAAATCCCGAATAGTACTTGCCATGCTAGATATGACATTATACAGCTTCTGGCACTGGGTACCCAGCTGTTTATGTGAATATGGCAATTACCATCCATGGGTAGAGACAGGCTACTTACTCCCTTGTCTGCTGGTGATGTGAACTCTCCCGATCTCCCTCAAAACTTAGTCTGCAGGGACCCGGACCATCTTGACTTTCCACAGTACGTGACTCTAGTCCACTATACGGATGACCGCATGTTAACTGGAGCAAGAAATGGGAAGCAGCCTCGTGGGCCTAGTGAAACACAAACACCACACACCACAAAAATTAAGAGACGGGGCACGCTGCTTACGTTTTTACGAAGTCTAGGGCTCCAGGACGGGCTGAGAACATCCTCTCTAAGGAAAAGAACAGGTTGCTTCTTTCAACATCTACTGCGAAGAAAAAGGTGGGCCCCTTTGGATTCTGGAGCATATGCACATTTCATACTTTATAATATACTGTTTGGACCCATTTATCAGAGACGTGGCGGCTGCCAGTTTCAAGAGTGACCCGAATGATAGAGAAGACTTTTGCGGCACATCTAGACGACGATGGATCTGGGGGTGCAGACCTATCCTCGATGGCTAAGGAGTGCCAAGAGAGAAGTCACACTGCAGATCCCTGGGGTTCTGGGGCAGAGAACAACGTTCCATTTAAAAACCAGCCCCTAGTATGTTACGGGGCCCGGGGCCTTGGCATACCCAACCATGGTCAACAAATGACCCTCTGACATAAAGTTAGATGGGCAAAGAAAAAACCCACTCTAGGATGGAAATGGCTTATCTGGGATTAGGTCCAAGTACGTTCAGAGGGCACAAGGAAATTACATTTACAGGTGACCCAGACTCCCGTACGACGGGTGATCAATAGACAGAGAAAACAGGAATTCAGACAGAGCCCCAAGTGACCTGGTGCTACACCGCAGTGTCATTCAGCAGTGGACCTGAGGGACCATGGGAAGGGAGCGTGGCGGGTGAGGACACAGGGCAGCCCTGGGCACTCACGCCACGTGGGCGGAGGGAAGGCCTGGGCTACAGACGCACCCTGACTCCGGGGCAGCAGTGAACGGACAGTTGGTCAGGGGCCTAGGGAACAACAGGGACAGATGATGCGCTGAGGAGGTCTGGGAAGGATGGATGCAGGTGGCACAGGTCAGGTGCTTCCTGTGCTTCAGGCTAATGCCCACCAGGAAGCATCCCCCCAAATGTCAACATGTGTGCTGTCAAACGTCAACAAAAGGTGGACAGGAAGAGTCATTCTAGGGCCGTCAGCCGGCCTCCCGCTCAGGCCAGCAAAGAGTTGATACCATGGGCCTGTGAAGAGAGTGAGAGAGGCTCTTCCTCTCACGAATGCTGGAAAAGTTACTGCAACTGCTTCATGTCTCACCTGCCAGCCACAGACACTGATACCAAGGCCTGGATACGGCATCATTACTCAAGAAGACCCATCACTGACTTGGTGTAAGATTAGTTCCGTGGGAAGAGGGGCAATGATTTGTCTTTACCACAGTGTTTGGCTTCCAGCTCCCAATACTTGTGCTGCCACCACTGTCCCTGGGCTTATAAAATAACTGATTTCTCAAGAGGAATTCCACAAAACACCACCTTAGGCCAAGGCACCCATTTTATAACAAAGGAAATGTGACAATGGGTCCATAACCTTAGAATCCACCGGTCTGACAACGACTCATCCTCAAAGCTGGCCCAACAGGCAGGGAGAGTGGTCTACTAAAAAGTAACCCAAGAGGCATCTTAGGATAACTTCCTGCAGAGTTGGAGCCCTGCCCTCCAGTATGTGGTATAGGTATTGAAGCAATGGCTTCAATATCTGGTCTGCATTACCGAGAGCTACAATACTCAGGTCTGGTAGCCGAAGGATGAAAACAGGATTGGCCTTTGTCATCATCAATCCCAGGGACCCACCTGCCAAATCTGTGTTTCCCATCCACGCAACGCTCGGATCCGCCAAGTCAGAAGTCCTGATTCCTAGGCAGGAGTGGGGGCTGATTGTTTCCTGCAGGGGACACGCACAAGTTCCAATGAACTTGAAGCTCTGACCATCTCCTGGTCATTCTGGACTCCCCGTGTCAATACACCAGCAGAAAACAGGCGGCCAGGTGACTGCTGGGGATGTTCCATCCTGGTATCACGAGCAGCAAAGAATATGGCCACACAGTGAGGAAGGAGAGGACGTGTCCACAACTCGAGGGGTTCATCAGGGTATGTCCAGGTGCTTCCACAGCCAGTGGTAACCATAAATGGGAGATTTCAGCACTTATGGCTCAACAGCAACAAGGCAACCAAGGGCTCAGACAATTGAGGGAAAAAGGTCTGGGTCACCTCAGCAGGCCAGCAAGTCAAATCGTGCCAATTTGCTACCGGTGAAGGTGACAGATCGTGGTGCTGAGCCTCCAGGTGAGCTGCAGCAGTGGAAACTGCAGTTTGTCTCTCCTCTTGCCTCAGGGCTCTGGCATGTGATTACAGCAGGGCTTCCCCTTAAAGGGGACTCAGGTACTGCCTGCACTCGGATCTCTGGTCGCTGGGAGGAAGTGAGGGCGTCTCACTCTCGCAAAAGCAGAGGCCCCATGTCGTAGTACGGAAGCGATGGTGTCTGGCATGGGTGGGTCTGAGCGGTAAAGGGACAGATCATCCTGGAGCCCTGGACGTAGCACTTGAGGTTCTCGCACCCTCTCCTGTCTTGTTTCAGCTGCTTCATCAGTACTGGTGTCCCTGGGTATGGTCTGGCAGTGCCTGCTCATGCCTGGGGGCAGTTCTTGCCTCTCACTCCATGGCTTCTGAGTTGACATGGCTTTGGATCTACACTTTCACACCACCCATTAACTACCTGGGGGTGTGGAGGAGGTAATACATTGGAGGGAAACCTTTGACCAGCGGGGGACAGGCAGCAGGGGAAAAATTCTTCCCTTCTCCTCTCACAATGCATAATCTTAGGACACAGTTCAGAGGATGCCTTGGCCTGTGATCTTATCGGACTGGGCAGTCCCAGTAGCTTACACACGTATGCGCTCTCCCTCCTGGGATGCTATCCCCCGATGAAGGAACGGCACACAGCTTGCTGCTTCAGGCTGTTTTTCTGGGGAACCTAAGCTAAGATGAACCGCATAGGAGTGGTGGTGTCTTTATGATCTGTCCACTAGGTCATTCATTCCTCTGATGCTCAGAGGTGGCAAGTGAAGCCACAGGCAGAGCTCAGATCACTCAGAGAGGGAGACGGAGTGAGAAGAAAAGAGGGCCTAACACTGGCCATAAGGATAATGGCCATAAGGATAATGGCTAGAACAGAAGATGGGCACTGGCCAGAGAGGTGGGTGAAAAACTGGCAAGTACTGATATTACCACGAGGGAGTTTACTAGGGCATGGAGAAAAATCTGTCATCTGGGCATTCCCCGGCGGTCAGTGGTTAGGACTCTGTGCTTTCACTGCCGAGGGTCCGGGTTCGATCCCTGGTTGGGGAACTAAGATCCCACAAGCCCCATGGGCAAAGAAAAGAAAGAAAGGAAGAAAAAAAAATCTGTATCTAAGGAGCTGTTGCTTTTTAATTATGTTATCTAAGGAGCTGTTGCTTTTTAATTATGTTAGATGCTGACTGCTGTGGCTACTTGATATGATGTATTACCAAAGAAAATGAAAATCATATGCAAATAAAAGTGTGGTGGAGGAAGTTTTTTCAAACAGGCTGATTCTGATTCAGGCTTAAGTGGATGGACGGTATTCCAACAACTCTAATTCACCGACAGGCACAACGGCTGCCTGCCAACACCAGGGTGGACTTTGTTTTCATTTGATGCTTCTGAATACCCAACTGACACACGGCCAGGTCAGGTGACTTCAGAGGTTTCAGAGCTGGCCTAAAAACCCCAGCATTTTTACACTAGACTTCAGTCTCCAAACAGTCCATTCTATCTTTAGAATTCTAACTAAAATGTGAGCAGCAAAGGGTTTTGGAAAAAGGCCTCTAGGTGCTTCAAATTTCCTGTGCTTGGTCCAGCAGACTATCGGGCTGTCTAACCACAAA
>NW_006795975.1:866723-929212 GCF_000442215.2 Lipotes vexillifer | reverse complement strand
AATTTTTATTGGAGTAGAGTTGATTTACAATGTTGTGTTAGTTTCAGGTGTCCAGCAAAGTGATTCAGTTATACATATACATATATCCACTCTTTTTCAGATTCTTTTCCTATATAGGTTATCACAGAGTATTGAGTAGAGTTCCCTGTGCTATACGGTAGGTCCTTATTAGTTATCTATTTTATATATAGTGGGGTGTGTGTGTTAATCCCAATCTCCCAATTTAACCCCCCTCCCCACTTCCCCCGCTTTGGTAGCCATAAGTTTGTTTTCTATGTCTGTGAGCCTGTTTCTGTTCTGTAAAAAAGATCACTTGTACCATTTTTTAAAAAATCTCAGGACTTAAACACCCAGCTGTATCCCTGCAGGGGTCACCAACGACCAGTTCTAGAGAGAGCAGGAAAGGAATTGGGGGGGACAAAATGGTAGGAAATGCCTTCCCCCCCACAAATCCAAGTCAAACAATAACTCAATTCTTTATAGTTATTTAATATCTGAAAACTATTCTCCTAAAAAGTGAAATTTACCAGTGTAACAGAAATCAACTTAACTAGACTGCAACATTTAGTCTGATCTTATTTTTACCCTTTACCTCAGTATCTCACCTAACAGCTGTGTATTTCAAAGCCCTGACAGATTTGTTTGACTGGCATGATCTGTGACCACTTCCTTTCTATCAAGAAATACAGTTTTCTCCTTTTGATGCTAAACTATTTCTGTTCACACAGTACGAACCCTTTGGTCTGTTTAGACTCTGGGGTACAAATGTTAACATGGAGATCATGCAGGTCATTATTTTACATCTCATTAGGTGTTTATTAAAAAAGATAAGAACGTCTAGGATTAATAAATAGAGTTTTTCTGTCTCCATGAGTGGCTCATCTGGATACACTGTTGAGATCCGGCAGGCTTGAAGGCCACCGAAGCTGCAACTGGGCAGGTCACTGAGAGAGCCATGGTACTGGAGTCGTACATCTGCCTTGTGGGATGGGGCTGGGATATACAAGGCATTTTGGCTGAAGATGTTAATCTACTAAACATGTTAAAATAAAGGTCTATCTTTCCATTTTCAAAAGCTGGCGTCATGGGATGGGGATTGCAAGCTGCTTGAGGGGAGGGGTGAAGACAGCTGCTAAGAGAACAGCCTGGAGAATATTCATCGTAAGAGGGTGTGTAGCATTCATTCCAGATCCCCAAGGCTCCCTCTCATAATTTCTGGGGTGTTAGAGGCTTTGGGCAGCTGGCCAGCACGAGGGCTCACTTAAAATTCTCATTTCATTTTCCGAACATTGATCCGTGAGAATCCCTAACGTAATTCCAGGGTTCAGACCCTGGGGAGGGGTGCCCCTGAGTTTGGCAGTACCTCCTGGCACAGTTGTTATGAGAACATTCTGTATCCCTTTAATCCCTGGATTCCTGCATCTGGCAAGTCACAATATGTGATAACCAATTAGTAAGGAATTCAGTCACATGGCTCCCTTCTGGAATGTACATTAGGGAACAGAGTTTCTTAGCCACAGAAGTAGCCTATAAAAACAACGGGTTGTTTAAAAGTCACACATAAAAAGCAAAACATCACAAACTCACTGTCAAGAAATAGAAAATATTCCTTTTGATCAACCTGTTTATAAGTGTTACTGAGCTCTCTCCCCAAACTTTGTACTCTTACCAGATTTCCTTGTTGATGAAAATAATTTGACAATTATTTGGGGACAAATCTAATAATATTCATGTTTTCCTTAAAATGAAGGCGAGAAGAGTTAACTGTGTGGTGCGGTGAGTGTTCAAACATGGGTGCAAGGAAGCTACAAACCTTACAAGAATACTGAGATGTGGTATTCAGAAAATCTGGGGCTCTAGTGGTAAATCTGACAATCATAAAACTACATTCATTCTGATTCTTTGATGGTTTCAATCTGAGTACAACTGAAACCAAATATTTCAATTTATGAATGATGTAAAGTTTTTCTTTTCCATTTACACGTGGGACAGGTCACCTCCACAGTAACTAATTTCTTAAGTATTTCAAGAATATATCAAGCTCATGACACATAAACTACAGTGAAAAGGACAATTTTAATACTTTAAAAATTACTCAAGTAAAGAGTACATGACTAAGAGCTGAATGGCTTCCCGACACCTGTAACTATGCTGTAAAATTTACTTAGTATCCAAGACTAAGTACAATTACTTCAAGTGCCTGACACATAAAGTTGAGATTTGTCCCTTTTAATTCAAACCTTTTCAAACAAGGAATTTGTGATACCAGAGAAAAGACAAATGTATTTTGAGTACTGCTTCTGCCAAGCTTTTGTTCACGGCTTCCACAAGCTCCTAAATGTCTACATAAGAAAGCCCATGTTCTAGTTCTGGTACCCTAAATCCTCCATAATTTGGGGCTCCTCGCTGCAATCTTACTTCCTCTTGCTCTACAATGAGGAAATCTTTCTTCTAGGCAACCTGAAATCCTGGACCTTGCCCACTCTATGCCTCTACCTGTGCTCTTTCTAAAGCATTCCTGGCACACCTTTCCTGCTTCTCTCCACTCAAGTCCCGTCTGAATCCATTTTAAATGCTTTAAGGGAACCTATATCGGTTCTGTTTGTGGTCCCACAACCTTAGCTCAGAGGCCAGCATGAAATGATGCTCTTCAAATGTCTGTTGAATTAAACAGACTCTACAGCCAACTTAAGACCCCATGAACAGTATGCTCCCCACAGCACCAGCTGGACCATTTCCAGTAACTGATCTTCGGAGTCACCGTGCTCATCCCGCATCCACGTGCCCACGTGGAGCGTTCTTAAACGTGTTGATTTCACAACATCTTTCTGTTTCTTTTCTTTTCTTTTTAACATCTTTATTGGAGTATAATTGCTTTACAATGTTGTGTTAGTTTCTGCTGTATAACAAAGTGAATCAGCTATATGCATGTGTGTATCCCCATATCCCCTCCCTCTTGCGTCTCCCTCCCACCCTCCCTATCCCACCCCTCCAGGCGGTCACAAAGCACCCAGCTGATCTCCCTGTGCTATGCGGCTGCTTCCCACTAGCTCTCTACTTTACGTTTGGTGGTATTTATAAGTCCTCGCCTCTCTCTGAGCCTTTCTTATACTGATCAAGTAAGTGGTCACCTGTCCAGTGTGTAGAGCACAAGGGTGCAAGGACGCAGAGACGCAGGACCAGCCCTTCTACGAGGACATACACTCAGTGATGATAAAGGAAGATCAAGGTCGGTATCGTGGGAGAAGAACCAAACGAGCCATGGAAATCCAAAGGAGGAGGATGGGGCACCTGTCTGCGGGCAGCAATCAAGACTCCACAGAGACACAATAACGCTCAAGTCTGCCCTCGCAAAGAAGGTTCTTGTGGTGACTCAGGGCCTCAAGGACTTCTCCCCTTTCTATAGCATTAATGGGTTATGGTACTTCTCTACCCTTAATGATGATGATGATTAGAAACTGTGTTTACTGAGCACTCACTATACACCAGGGACTCACAATCAGCACTTTACACGTTACCGATGCACTGGACTTTCACAACAATCTAACCTATTAACATGCCGCCATTTTACAGAGAAGCAGACTGTGGTACAGAGGAATGAAATATCTTGGGGAAAAAAATCTCACAGGTAGTAGTAAGAGGTTGACCTGGGAACCACTGGGCATGGAACAGTCAGCAGGGTCAGCTTTGGATATAGCACGGTCAAGGGATGTGTCTTTATAGACGATGCCTGCAAAGGGCCCAAAAGAAGAGAAAGAGCTAGACGTGGAAGGAAGAGTACTCCAGGCCGAGTAACAACATGAAGAAGCAGAATGGTGAGAAGCAGAAAGACGGCCAGTGTGGCCAGAGCGAAGTGAAGGGGAGGAAACACAGCAGCGGAGGGGGCTGCCCTGGCAGGCAGAGCCCAGCTCGTGGCTGGCCTTGGGGGCCTGAGTGCGGAGTTCGACGTGTACTGATTTGCCTCTACATTGTGCAATCCTTATTTCTTGTTCTCCACACTGAGAGTCTCAATGGCAGAAACCATCTCTTATGCTTTTAAGTATTTCTTGCAGCATTTAGCCCACAGTGTTAAGATGGGCTGGGTGTCACCGTGAGCGGGAGTAGCTGGAAAGGTCTAATGTAGGAGACGCAATGGGAGAAAGAGGGCATTCCAGGCCTGGGGGATGCCAGCCGCATGGCTGTGAAGGCAAAGTAAACAAGTTCTAACCACAGTGACGGACTCTGAGGAAACGAGATTGTGCTGTGAGAAGGGAGGTAGGATTCTCGAAAGGAAAAGCATTTTCTCTGGGAAGAAGAAAACTCTAAGTCAAGATTCAATAAGGATAAATGGTACAGATACATACAATGGAATACTACTCAGCCATAAAAAAGAATGAAATAATGCCATCTGCAGCAACATGGATGGGCCTAGAGATGATCATACTAAGTGAAGTTAGTCAGACAGAGAAAGACAAATAACATATGATATCGCTCATATGTAGAATCTAAACAAATGAACTTATTTACAAAGCAGAAGTAGAGTCACAGACGTAGAAAACAAACTTGTGGTTACCAGGGGATGGGGGGAGGGATAGATTAGGAGACTGGGATTGACATACACACACTACTATATATAAAAGAGATAATCAACAAGGACCTACTGTATAGCACAGGGAACTCTGCTCAATACTCTGTAATGGCCTATATGGGAAAAGAATCTAAAAAAGAGTGGATAGATGTATATGTATAACTGATTCACTTTGCTATACACCTGAAACTAACACCATCGTAAATGAACTATACTCCAAAAAAAATTTTTTTAAAAGATACAATTAGGACTTACACTCCAATTTCCTTTAAAAGGAAAAACAAGTTCTCAAATTCTTTCCCAAATGAGAGTGCTCCAGTATTCTGTGAGAATACAATAGACACTATGGTATATAAATTCATAAGACAAGACTAAGAAATGCCCAGAGAAAGGAAAGTACTTAGTTACTAATAAAATGTTGACATGTGGTCACGCAACAGTGGGATAAACGTGGGCATGGAATCAGAAAGTCCACATTAGAATCCTGGTTTAGCCACTGTGATGTAAAGACCTAAAGTCAAGGTTCAGTGTCATATGATGTCTTGACATCTGGTAAAATCAGATGAATACCTAACCATGGGCTGCCCTCCCAGCTTGCCCTGTGCACACGGCCCCCTATCCCTCCTTATCAAAGGGCTCAGGGGCCTTCCTGCCTGTCCCCCAGGAGCAGGGCTCAGTCCCCTGTCCGCCTGCAGAACCATTTGAACAAGCCCATCACATCCCTCTGTGGGGACCAGGGGATACCCCACCCGCTTTGTACCACAAAGCCTGCCCCCGGCAGCCTCTGGCTGCTCACTCTACAGACATGTGCAGCTCCCCTCTGACCCTGCTGGCCTGCAATCTTTCTCTCCCTGGAGCATCGATCTCAGCTTTCAAGGGTTGGGCGTAGTGTGTTCAGTCTTGCCCACAACCCTATGGCAGCAATACTTTTCTCATGAAAGAGATGAAGAGGCGATCACAACAGCCACTTACTGACACAGAAAACAGTAAGTGCCCCTTCCGGAAGCGCAGGCTCAGCGGCCATGGCTCACGGGCCCAGCCGCTCCGCGGCGTGTGGGATCTTCCCGGCCCGGGGCACGAACCCGCGTCCCCTGCATCGGCAGGCGGACTCTCAACCACTGCGCCACCAGGGAAGCCCTGTTTTTTGAAAAAAAATTTAAGCCAATTTATAGTGCAAAAAAATGCTCAAAATCAGACATTTACTGTTGAGATTAACCCAGAACATTCATCCGCATCAAATTTCATTACAACATGTCAAGAACTCTTATCACCATTTATCTAAAACCGCACATCAAAGAGGACTCCAACCACACACAGGATAGGATTTAATCAGCTGACATTCACAGTGTTTTTCTTTTTTTAAGGTATAAATTCAGGATGTTTTTGTTTACTGTCATGAAACTAGTCTAGTTCTTCACAGGGGGTTAAGTCAATAGTACAGCAATTCAGTTGGTGCAAGACATACAGCCTTGAGAACAAGATTTTCTTTGGTATAATGCTGCAGTATCCCAGGTACCTGGCACAGTGTGCCTGCCATACAGAAAGTGACGCTCATTAATTATTTGTGGAAGGAATAAACACGTGGGTACAAGTCTTCTACCAGAAAATCTCATTTTTTGCTTCCATTAATTATCACATGCATGAACAGAGTATCTGTTCAAGGCATCAAAAGCTGAAAATACAGTGTTTAGCATTCTCACTGGCAGCATAATCCAGAATCTTATCATGAAAGCAAACAATGTCTCTGCTTATAGGACCGCAGAGAAGGTTTATCAATTTCATTCAGAACTGTGAGAAAAAAGTAGCAGAAGTCTGTGTATTACTGTTACCTCGAGGTGAGTCCAGAAGTAAACATATCTCCATAGGGAGGGCCGGGGTGGGGGGAACTTTTTAAAGTGTTTAAGTCGTCTTTAACTGAATATGAAACATTCAAAAATGAGAAAACTACTATTAAATTGGATGGAATAATAGGAAGCGTTATTCTCAAATACTACATTTGTTGGGAAAAGGAAATAGAGAGAAAAGGAGAACATAATAGAGTTGTGTAGAGACTTACGGCAGCAATTTACCCACAAAACAGTATAATGTGTACACCGAGATGTGCAGTTGCGTAATAAAAAGCCTTCTAAATACTTAAAAAATCAAAGTCCTCTCACCAGGTGTAAAAAAGTCTGTTTCAAGTCTAACATGATAATAATCATTTTTGGAAATTTGCGTTTAGATGCTGGTACTATTTGTTACGATGTTTGGCTTTTCCTTTTATTCTGCCTATTAATTATTAAATATGAACGGTGTTCATTCAAATAAAGAGTAATTTGCGCTTTACTGCACCTTTCAGCCCACGATCTTAACGTATTAATTAATTAAGGAGGCACTATTTATCCTAAATTAGGGTAATCAGAGTTAAGAAAGGCAAAGGCTCCTGCTCTTTTTCTCGATATGCACCGTTTTGGAATTTGAAACTGCCTGTGATATCATAACTGTATTCGATAAAATGTTGAGAATATTTTACACAAATTACTGAAAGCTGATTTCTGCGTATAGCTGCAGAACATTTACCCAAATCTTCTGGACTGAAAGTTGTATATTACACCATGTGATTGAGATTAGTAGGGTTTACCTACGTGCTTTTCAGTTAAGGTATTCGGTTTAAAGGTGGTTTTACATGAACTGTTTGCAAGAGCTTATTTAGTAATTGTACATCACAGTCTTCTGGTTATTTATCAGCTTGCACTACACTATGTGGGCCAACTTGGCCACATTCTTATGGAAAATATTTTGAATTAATTTTACTCCCTAAAATATTACGGTTTTATTTTCACTAAGCATCACATAACTGCATGTCATCATTTATGGTAACAAAACAACCAAGCTCAGGTCCTTAACCTCCAGTTTGCAGGGCTTAGTAATTCAAATAAGTGGATACTACCTGAGAACAGGAAGGTTTTTCTATATACCGTGGTTATTGCAAAGAAAGTGGTTTTCAGAGAGTAAAACTCTGTTTATACTATTTTATTGTCACTACAAAGCTCTACTTTGTATTTAAGAGGCGATCCACAGATACATGAGGAATGGTGGTAAATCTATAAACTCCTTATGAAACTCATAAGATAGCTCTATTGAATGTAATACATTAGCTAAAAAAAGGATAATAAAATTAATAGCTCAGGGTTCCCCTGGTGGCGCAGCGGTTAAGAATCTGCCTGCCAATGCAAGGGACAAGGGTTCAAGCCCTGGCCTGGGAAGATCCCACATGCCGCAGAGCAACTAAGCCTGTGTGCCACAACTACTGAGCCCATGTGCCACAACTACTGAAGCCTGCACGCCTAGAGACCGTGCTCCACAACAAAAGAAGCCACGACAATGAGAAGCCCACGCACCATAACAAAGCCCGCGCACAGCAACGAAGACCCAACACAGCCAAAAATAAATAAATAAATAAATTCATAAAAAAAATTAATAGCTCAAGAGAAATCAGAGAAATGTTTAATGGTTGCAATCCACCCATAGTAAGCATACTATACTGTACTCAAGCCATTTCTGAAGAGTAACATAAATTGGAGACCACATGTCTTGTTAAGAAAGGGGACAATTTTAATAGGAAAATTACAAAAATACTAATAGCCTGATTATTCACATTTTAAAATCTATCAAGTTATGCTATCTAATACCTCTCACATATTGAGCTCACACACAAAATGTGTCAATTTCCTCTTAAACAGTAAAATCCATCTTCCTCCATGCTGGACTCGACTCAATATACTTCCAAAAGCATGAATCTGTGGTGCAGAGAAGTGATTTTCAAATCATGCTCTTGTAACTCATACAAAAGCCTCCCCTTTGTCCCCTACCTTTTCTCAAAGGAGGAGAGAGTGCGTGAATGAGGACTCAGCTTTGTATGCCAACCCATAACGGAGCAGCCCAGCTTTTACATGTTCTGGAGTCTGGAATCGAATTCTGTTTAAACAGAATTCCATAACTTAACAACAACAAATAAAACCAACAAATACCCAAAACAAAAAAAACACTGTAAACGAGCAGATTTCTTTCTCCTTTCTCCTGTTTTCCCCTGACCCACTGTTCCTTACATACTCACATTTCCTACCCTTCAGATACAGAGGAAGTGAAAAACTGAGAGTAAGAGGTGAGAAAGGGCTGGAGAAAGAAAAGGAAGAGATGGAGCTGCTGTGAAACTCATGCGAGCATCCCGCTGAAGACGAGTGTGCGCTGACCCTTGAGTACTTGAGCAGGTGCAGAGCTAGGACTTGACATTAACATGCCATCATGAGCCACATATACATATCAGCGTCACGCCAGTACTTGCGGGCTCTGCCAACACGTGTGCTCTTTGATCTGCTTAGCGAGAGTGGCAACAGTGACAGTGAGTGACAGTGAGGACAGTGACAGTGCTTCTGGAAAGCCAGGCAGGGTACTCTCCTTGTTATATTATCTCTGTTCCCAGAGCCGTTCTTGCTGATAAGAGTAACAAAAAAGTCGTATCATTACAGATTATTTTCTTTCAAAAAATTCTGAAGAAAATTTAATTCTATTAACGCAGTGAAGAGAGTAGACACGGTCCTCAAATTGGCTTTTCAATGCCTCACAAGTGCCTGGAAATATATCAATGCTCTATTAGCACGTAAAATTCTCCAATTAATTCACAAGGCTCTACTGAACATCTTTCCCACAGTGTTCAGACGATGGATTTAATTCCTATAAAGATACGAAAAAAAGTTGGCTACTATATTAAAACATGTTTTGAATATTTGGAATTCAGCTAGACATTTTCTGGATGATTCTTAAACTGTAGAGTATTCAGAGGTTTTTCTTCCCATCCCCAAAGAAATTAGATTTTTCTTTTTAGACATGAAGGCAATTTTTTTTTTTTTTTTTAGTTTTAATAACCAAATTTTGCTTTCCTATCCTCACACGAAGAATCGATTTATTCTTATGGTAATTTATTTGTGAGGACAGAGGCAGACAAAGGAGAAATAGGAGCAATAATCCGGAGAAAAAAAGTACATAGTTTACTGGGCTTCCCTGGTGGCGCAGTGGTTGAGAGTCCGCCTGCCGATGCAGGGGACACAGGTTTGTGCCCCAGTCGGGGAAGGTCCCACATGCCGCGGAGCGGCTGGGCCTGTGAGCCGTGGCCACTGAGCCTGCGGTTTTCCGCCAAAAAAAAAAAAAAAAAAAGTACATAGTTTACTAAGATGGAACAAATGGATTTAATGTCTCATGTGAGAACATGATACATGATGTGAAAGTTAAAATATCCAAATCATGATAACTTTGCTTTCTTGAAGGATAAAAAAAGTCACCTCAGGATCTATTTCTTCGTCACTACTCATCAATAACACCTACCTGCTCTACGCAACACGAAAACAGCAGAATGATAGCATCTTGATTAGAAGTCCCTTCACAGATTTCAAAGAAAGGATAAGCATAGTTAAGCGTTCTGTGTTAGGTACACGACTGAATGCATTAATGGAAACCTTGCAAGAGTAAGGACTTCCTGGACAGACCTCAGTTTGAATTCTAACTTAGCCATGACTTGCAGCGAGTAATTTAACCTCTTTGAGCCTGACTTTTCTCACCTACAAACGAAGTGTGCTTACCTTGCAAAGCTGTTGTGAGGATTATAAGTAACGTGTATAAAGTATCCAGTAGAGAGGTGTGTAAGAGGTTCTTAGCATAGGTAACAAAATTCAAAGTCTTTAGTTAACTGAATCTTCAAAAAATAAAAGGAGGAAAAACAAGAGAATTGAAAACTATGGAAAGGTTATCAAAACTTCAGTAAACGTAAAAAAGAATTACACAGTAATACAGAATCTCAAGCGATGCAATCCCAATGTTGGTATCTCAGAAACTGTGAACTGAGGAGTCTTGATGAGCGTGTCTAGCTGAGTGACGTGAAGACTGGCTGGTGGCACCCGTTCTCGGAGGCAGCCCGCTGCTTGTCTGACGCACCCTCCAGGGACACGTTCAGGTCAGCATCTTTGAACAGCCTCCTGGGCATGGCCAGAGTGGACCTCCATCACATTAAACAAAACGATTCTCAGCAAACATACTCCCCCCACCAGCTTTCTGCCATTTTCTCGTCCTTTCCGGGGCACCGCCATTCTTTGAGTGACATAGGCTCAACATGTCAAAGTGGGTTTTTATACCAAAGGCTGACAAAACTACCTTTGTCATATCTCGAGCAGCCACGTCAAAACCTTTTCATTTTGCAACTCCAACCTACAATTCCCCATAAAGATACGCAAGAGATTAATTTCCTAACAGACCTAACCTCACGGCTGTAAAGCCTCCACAGACTCTATGATTTTGTGCAGCTTCTCTACGTGAGGTCTGGGGGCGACCTGACGCAGACCTCACGCAGACAGTTGCCAAGATGCACTGGTCAAATCCATGCCGACCCGGTAAAATGTTCTGGCAATGGGATCCAGCGTTTCACAAACTTCCCAACTGGTTCTTATGTACACAGAGGCTTGTGAACTACTAACTGTAAAATAAATACATTTCGCCACCACTAGGAGTAATAGCCAACATATTCGATGCTCAACATGGCCTAGTTTGTACAGATGAGCTCGCTTAATCCTCGTGACAACCCTGCGAGGCGGGCATCACTGACACAGCGCTGGACACAGAAGGTGCAAGGCAGAGAAGGGGTAAGTGCCCCGCCCTGGGACACACAGCCAGAAAGTGGTGCAAGCAGATTAAGTGCAGGCAGTCTGCATCCGGAGGCTTTGTTCTTCAGCAGTGCAGAGACCACTTCTGTCTATCATTCAAGGGCCCTGACTCTCCGAACTTAACTTTTCTAGAATGAATTCCTACTACTATCCTGTGTGCATGTGCTCTTCATCTAGGCAGATTCTCACTGTCTTAGTGAAGTCGTCAGATCCTCTAAGTGAAGCCGAGATAAGTAAAGAGGGCATTCACTACGTTACTTATCGTACATCCAAGAGAGCAAACCCATGAGTGCAGAACACGAGGGCTCTGCCTTCCTTCTTTGTGATGGCTTCATCTTGCATCTGGTAGCAAGGCAGTTCCAGGAGTTCCAATCCTCTTATGTAGACGGGACCACTTCCAAGCGGGGAGGGAGAGTATAACTGCCTGTGCTCTCCTCGACAGACGTGAGGAAAACATCTCCAGACTTCACCCAGCCCACTTCCCCTCACGTCTCACTGCTCAGGCCAATCCACACAAGGGAAATATGATGATCACGAGTGGCCTGGACAAATTACTGGGGTGGAACGGACGTCAGGGTCAACCGTTATGACCACTACACTCATTCTTCTGCATTTGTACATACTGCCCTCCTGTCCAGAGTATTTCCCCCTCTCCATTTCTTTCTTCCATGGTCTCCATTTGTCTAAACTTATCCATATTTTCCGAACCTCACTGCTCACCTCATGTCTACCCTCCCTCCCTCCCTCCAGCCCTCCATGCACCAAATACGTTTGGAGTACGGGGTATGGAGACTCTCCTGGAGCCCCGGAACTCTAACGGCAAGGTAGACAGACACAGTCCCTGCCCTCATGGAACTCATGTTCTGGCACGGCAGCAGGCAAAAATCGCAAAAGCACACCAAGCGAGAGTTATTATAAAGGCAACAAACAGGGGGAGAGGGAGCTATTTTAGTTATGTGGTGGTAAAGAAAAGCCTCACATGACAGGGATGTTGAAGCTGAGACCTACAGGCTAAGAAGGAGCTGAGCACGAGGTGGAAGGGAATCAGAATGTGAAGGTCCCTAAGCCGGGAAAGACCTCAGATGGAACAAGGAGGAAAGCGGCAGCATGAGGGCTGAAAGGCCAGGTCATGTAGGGTCTTCAGGGCACCGTAAGGAGCTCAGAGTTAGACTGATTTCAAGCATTCTGGGACGTCCGTGGAGAGAGAAAAATCCCACCTACATTTTATGAAGATCGCTTAGGCTCCTCTGTAGAGACTGGACGGGGCAAGAATGCCAGCACAAGAAGAGGATGCTACGAAGAGGAGGCAAACTGGTGATGCATTTTGTAGGTACGATGGACAGGACCCAGGGGTGAATAGCATAGGGGGACGAGTGACAGGTAAAAACTGATTTCTAGAGGTCTGGCTTGAGTTACTGGGGGAATGGTGTGCCATTATAAGTTGGGAAGAGATGGGGCAGGGAGAGAATTGCAAATCAGTTTGGAGAGTAAAATCAATTGCTCCCTTCAACATGTAAAACCTGAGATGTCTGTAAAGCATCCAGGTGAAAATGTCAAGTAGACAGTGGTACAGGTGGGTGTGGAGCTCTGGGGAGAGAACGGAGTTGGACGTACATACACAATACACGTATATACATACTTGGAAGTCATTAGTGTAAGAATTATACCACGACAATCGTGGTGTGCAGTGTGAATATGACATGCCTAGATGCAGTTCTGGGGGGCATTTATCCTGCCTGCTGTTCTCTCAACTTCCTGGATCTGTAGTTTGGTGTCTGCCATGAATTGGAGGAAATTCGCAGTCTTTATTGCTTCAAATATTTCTTTTGTTCTTTTTTCTCTTTCCTCTCCTTATTGGTATTTGCATTACATGAATTTATGAATATTCCTGTAGTGGTTCCACAGTTCTTGGATGTTCTGTTCTGGTTTTTTTGTTTGTTTGTTTTGGTTTTTTGGCTGTACCACGTGGCTTGCGGGATCTTACTTCCCTGACCAGGGATCAAACCCGCACCACCTGCAGGGTAAAAGCACAGAATCTTAACTACTGGAATGCCAGGGAAGTCCCCTCTTCTCTGTTTTTTCAGTCTTTGTTCTCTTTGCTTTTCCTTTTCGGAAGTTTTGCTGACATATCCTCCAGCTCAGAGATTCTTTCCTCAGCCATGTCTAGTCTCCTATTAAGCACACTAAAAGCATTCCTCATTTCTGTTACAGTGTTTCTGATCTCTAGTACTCCTTTTTGATTCTTTCATAGAATTTCCATCTCTCTGCTCATATGCCCATCTGTTCTTGAATCCTATCTATTCTAGCCATTGGAACCCCTAGCATCTTAATCACAATCTGTTTTAAATTCCCAGTCTGATCATTCCAACATCCCTGCCATATTGGAGTCTGGTTCTGTTAGTGCCCTGTGTCTTCCACCTGTGTTTTTTGTCTTCTAGTATGCCTTGCGATTTTTTCTTGACAGCTGGATGTGATGTGCTGGGTCAAGGGAACTGCTTCAAATAGGCCTTTGGTAAAGCAGTGATAAGGTGCAGGAATAGGGGCAGCATTCTGTACTCCTACGATCAGGTCATTCTTTTAGTGAGCCTCTGCCTCTGAACTGTGAGCTTCAGTGTTTCTCAGTACCCACCCCCACCCCACCCCACCCCACTTAGGTGGGACAGCACGACTGGACTGGGCTGGAGTTGGGTACTTCCCTTCCCCAGGTCCATTAGGCTCTGACTAATCCCCAGCAGTTTAGGCTCCGATACACAGTTTCTCTTGAGGACAGCCTCTGTTATGAAGGACAGAATGCTCTGGAGTATTTCAACATGGCTCCTTTCCCCTCCCCCTGCCAGAAGCATGAGGGATTTACTGTAAAACTACACAATCGTGTGGTCACTATGGCTGGGTCTCCTGGGAGTTTTGCACTCTCAGGCTTGTCCACTCTTTACCTCCAGCAATTTGTCATTTACAGTTTAGGGTTTCTTACCCCTGTGCTGGTTTCCACAGATAGTTCTGCTTCAGTAAGCTGTGATCCTCTGTATCTGCCTGACTGTGTCTCCAATTCTGGGGCAAGGGTTTGCCTTGCGACACCACTTCTCTGACAGATCTAAGGAGAGTTGTTGATTTTTCAGTTTCTTCGGCTTTTTACTTGTTAGCACAGAGTGATGACTTGCAAGCCCCTTACGTGCTGGGCCAGAAACTGGGAGATCTCCTCATTTTTAAAATTACGAATTTCAGGGACAGATGGGATTTGAGAGACCATCTTCTTGAATCTTCTCTTTTTAAAGACAAGAAAGCACAGGCAGGGGAAAGTTAAATGGCTTGTCCAAGTACCTAGAGCTACTTAAAGGCATCAGAACCTGGCTGGACTCCAGCATTCCTTACTTCCTACCTGCAACTAGAAAGCAGCTCTGTTTTTTCAATAGTATTGTAGTCGTGTTTAAAGATTAAAAGGTTCTTAACTTATAGAGCCACATACTGAAATATGTACAAGGAAATGATGTGATGCCTGGGATCTGCTTTCAAATCTGAAGTGAGATGGGGGTGGATGGGTATAGTTTGGCCACGTGTTGATCAATGTGATGGGAAAACAGACTTCGTTATATTAATCTCCTACTTGGTATACGACTGGAATTTCCCATAGTCAAATGGTAAAAACATGGCAAAGCAGAAAAAGAATGAAACAAGTGTTGATTTGCACTTCATCATTCATGCTACTAGAAGAATTCATGCTATTATTATTACAGAAGACTTGTAAGTAAACATGAATTGAAAGCTGATACCAACTTACTGGGCTTAGTACATCTACCAAATCATAGAGGTAAATAAACTCTACCAATTATAAATCAAATTGATTTATATAAAAATCACAGCCCTACATCTCTGAACGTCTCCATTATTTTACCATCTCACAGCTATCAGGGTACCTTAGCCCCAGCTGAGATCAAGCGGACGCAATAATTAACTACGAACCTCTTACACAATATAGTAACTCAATTTGCTTTTTCATTCTCAAATAAAATAGTTTTCCTGCAGCAGAAGAACTTTCATTAATGGTACAATGTGCACAAGACTGTAAAAAGACTGCTCATTAATCCAAACAATAGGATTAAATTTTCTATATTTACCCTTAGAAACCAGAAGAAAAAGCCATCAAATTCAGTATTAATTAAGGCACACACGGGAAAAGCAAACGTATTCAAGTCCATTCGTATTTGCTCTCCATGCAGAAAGGCTACCCAATCCTCTGTTAGAGGAGATCTGTCCATTGACTGCTTCTTTTGTGATTGATTGTAGATAAATGAATACAGTTAGGAAATCATTCATACCCTAATATTATAACTGCAAGTCTTTGCTATCTTTTCATTAACACTGTACTACAAATTATGTAGTCTTTGCTTTACTTCTTAGACTTATCTGGTTGACTACAGAAAAGAAGCTCCTTAAAGATTTATGTCTTATTTAATTTGGTATTTTCTGTAGAGCTTGGCACAGTAAATACTGAATTAAACAGAATTATCAAACAGTACTTATCTTTCCAAATGACTCAGGGAAGAAAAGCTTGAAGGGAAACTCTTAAAATATCCACTCACTCTCAAAATTCTCAGTGGGAAGTGTTTCTCCCCACTATTCAAGAGGTCAAGCCCCAGACTCAGGAACTAAGCTGGGCAACTGAGCATCATGAGTTGAAGGAGGGCGTGGGATTCTGTTTCCAGCATTCCAGAGCTAAGGTATGGTCCTTATGCATATAGATAGGCAGCACCAGGACGTATGTACTTCCGATCTTAGGATTCAAGAAAGGATGTCGGGGACTTCCCTGGTGGTCCAGTGGCTGGGACTCCGCGCTCCCAATGCAGGGGGCCTGGGTTTGATCCCTGGTCAGGGAACTAGATCCCGCATGCCACAACTAGGAGTTCTCATGCCACAACTAAAGACCGCGCATGTGGGACTTCCCTGGCGGTCCAGTGGTTGAGACTTTGCCTTCTCAATGCATGGAGGTGGTGGGTTCAACCCCTGGTGGGGGGGCTAAGATCCCACATGTCTCATGGCCAAAAAACCAAAACATAAAACAGAAGCAATACTGTAACAAAGCAATAAAGACTTTTAAAAAAGTCCACATCAAAAAAATCTTAAAAAAAAAAAGGACGTGGGATTTACGCTCTATTCTCACTGATAATATTCGTTAGTATCCTCATAAAGACTTCATACATTTTGCCAAAGTGCAATGGCTCATATTCCAGTTTAAGATATATGTCTTAAAGTACCTGGTACCTCTTACAATAACTGTTTAGAAACGAAAAAACACACTGGTCATGCAAACGTTATACAGATCATAGTGTTAGTTTGTTATCGAGTAATTAAAAGCACTTATAAGTGAAAGAAGACCTAGAGCTCTTATCTAGGCTGACAATGTATTAACTGCCATCCTGATAAGAGAGAAATAATTGTTAAACATTAAAACAAGAGCTAAGACCAGAACTAGACATACACTCCTATATTAAATCTTCAGAAAAGATTATATATACTGAGAAATGAAAAATGAACTAGCAGGGCTTTATTTTCATATCCTTACTATTAAGATAAATAATGAAAATATAAGATAATTCCAGTTAAGAGTTGAAAATATAAGATAATTCCAGTTAAGAGTTTTTTTTTTTTTTAAGTTATCTTTAGTTCACGTCACATTGCATGGCTGAGGTACTATACTCCCAAGACATCTGGCGTGTTAGGACTGGGGTAAGCTGGCTTTAGTTAAAGCACTAGTTATAAACTGTTTTGTATGTACTCAGGAGAATGAAACAGGCACAGCTTCAGAGATCCTAAAGCTTTCACTGAATGTTGTGATTCCTTAACCTAGAAGGGACCCTTTAAACAAGAACTGCAAACTCTTCACCATATATTGTAAGTAGACAAGGAGAGAAAACCAAGTCTTTAAGAGCAATGGATTCGCTTGCCCAGCATTGGGAGGCTGTTCACTTGCAGGACAGCTCAACAGGAACCTAGAACTTGGTGACTCAAAAATTTCAGGATAGGAAGGAACTTGAAATGTCATCCTGTCTGAAGCCTTCACTGTATCTTCCTGACAACCGATCTATCATCCACCACCGGCTTGAATGCCACACCTTCTAGAAACAGAATCTTTTCCAAGCAAACAGCCTATATAGTCAGCCCTCCGTATCCACGGGTTCTGCATCGTGGATTCAACCTACCACGGATTGAAAATCTTCAGAATAAAAAATTCCAGAAAGTTCCAAAGAGCAAAACTTGAATTTGCTGTGCCCAGCAACTATTTATGTAGCATTTTATTTACAACTATTTACACAGTACTTACATTGTATTAGGTATTATACGTAATCTAGAGATGACTTAAAGGATACAGGAGGATGTGCATAGATTATATGCAAATACTATGCCATTAATGTTTTGACTCACTGACCAACAGATCTCCTGGTCTTTAGTCAACACTGGTAAACAAATCTACCATTATGCCACATTTCTCTCATTCAATAACTGCCATCATTTGGGAAAGCCAAATTTTGTGTATCGCATTTATTCCTGTTACGTTTCACCTTTTGAATAAGCATAAGCCCATCTCCTAGGCCAGGTGATAATAGACTGCAATAGAATAGATCATTACCTAATTTCATAAGGGTTTGTGCCTACCACAAACATGTATAAAATATCTTCTGTTGCATTTCTGCCTAAATGATCTGAGAATTATTCTTCAAGCGAACAGAGGAGCACCCCATACAACAATCCTACAGATGCTTAAACACTACTGGTTCACACATGATCAGACAGACCATGCCCTTTGGAAGAGTTTTAACTTTCAGAAAAGTTCTCCCTAATACTAAACTAAAATCTTGCTTCCTCAGTTGAAAGCAAAAGGAATAAGGATGCCACTTCTCGTACACGATCCACATGACCACCTTTTTACCCATCTGAAAACAGTTCTTATCCTCTTCCTCTAGGTTACTCTGTTCCTGACTAGGCAAAGCTTCGTTTGGAACATGTGCGGTTCTAATTACAAAGGCAGAAAAATATACTTGTAAAGACCATTCCTGTCCTGGAAAGAAGGGGAGTCTGGGGAGAAGACTTCCTAGACGAAGCAGGATTTAAACTAAATTTCAGATATACATATCAACAGACATATCATGATTCAACACTTAGTGACTATTCTTGTCTCTTTACAAGTGGTTCTGTTGTAAATGGTGAAGAGAACTGTAAGGATCTGTCATGGGAGTTAGAATTATGAACGTGACTTGTCCCCAGACTACAGGTGACAAGGAACGGTCACCGAGAGATGGTGTGGCCTTGCTTCTTAGAACTGTCTATCTCCTACATTACTCTCTAGCGCTTCCAATTACTTTAAGCTTCACTTCCAACACCACATAAAAGAGCCCTGTATGACCTTTATACGTACATCTTAACATGATGTGACTGACTATGGGACTGTCAATTACAATTGTTTTCCCAAATCACATAATCATAAAACTTGACAGACAGAAAGACCTCTTTTATAAGCTTTCTAATCCAATTCCTTCATTTTACTCAAGAGGTGACTCAGTAAGCAGTTACAGAGTTCCTTCTGGGAAATCTAACCAGTTCATACCTTCACTAAGCATTTACTGGGCTCCTGTTACGTTCAATGCACCATGTGGGAGGCTACAGGGGTTACAGTATGAATACCGATATTTATGTACTTTAAATGGCAACAATGTAAATATCTAAAAATAGAAAAATAGCCATAATATATTCAAACAGTAGCATATGAAGTCGTTACAAATTATATATTTGAAGATTTTTTTAATGATATGGGGAACTTGCTCAGTGAAAAAAGCAAACTAGAGTTAATTTTATCTAATTTTTATAAAAATTACAGGCACAAACAGAATAAAACCCTGAAAAGATATCAACACGTTGATCTTCATCATCTCTGACTGGTGAGATCACAGGTGGTTTTCATCATCTGTTTGCGCCTTTATGTCCAAATTCTCTATAAGGACACTCATTTTCTTTTACCGTGAAAGGAAGGATTGTATTTAGAATGTCATTGGCATTCTTACTACAGAGTTGTATCTCATTAGTAAGTATCAAATTAATGAGTGATTAAAAATATGTGTGAACAGTCATATCTCACCGAGTCAATGAGCTCACATTCAGCAGACAACTGAAACTAACATAAATAATAATTTCTGTTAGAAAATCTTAAATTCTACAGTAGATGAGGGCCACTTGTTCTAATGTTTCATCATGGACTCCTTCCTTCAAGCATCTGTCACCTCCCAAATGCCTCCAAAGTATTTTGTTCATCAGAACCACTTTTTTTTTTTTTTTTTTTTAGATTCCATATATATGTGTTAGCGTACGGTATTTGTTTTTCTCTTTCTGACTGTGAACCTAGGGGCAGGACAGGAGTAAAGATGCAGACGTAGAGAACGGACTTGAGGACACGGGGAGGGGGAAGGGTAAGCTGGGATGAAGAGAGAGAGTGGCATGGACTTATATACACTTCCATATGTAAAATAGATAGCTAGTGGGAAGCAGCCACATAGCACAGGGAGATCACCTCGGTGCTTTGTGATCACCTAGATGGGTGGGATAGGGAGGGTGGGAGGGAGGGAGACGCAAGAGAGAGGAGATATGGGGATATATGTATATGTATATGTATAACTGATTCACTTTGTTATACAGCAGAAACTAACACACCACTGTAAAGCAATTATACTCCAATAAAGTATGGAGTATAAAGATGTTAAAATAAAAAGTATTTTGTTTATTCGTTCTTGTGTCTACAAGCCGAGACTTAGCAGCCTACCAGCTGGCCTTTTGTCGGCATCCATGCAAGTCTGACTGCTGGTTTTGAAACCGATTAGCTGAGGAGTGAGGCAGAGTCTTCAGGGTTTGGCAGCCCTGAGCAGGAGTGGGCAGAGGGAGAATGTCCTCACTGCATGCGCTAGGTGCCATGCAATCCAAATCGGCTGACCAGGCCTCCAGAGAAGACGACATCAGTGAAATTAATGACCCATTCATTCACTTGGCAAGTATGTATTCGGCTCCTTCTATCTGCTGGCACAAAGACTGCAATGTGAAGGAAAAGGCTCATGGTCTAGTTCAGGTCTCTCTCAAGACCCTGCAGAGCAGGTGAGTGGGAATACTCTCTGCAAAGCCCCTACAAAACAAAACACAAATCCTCAAGCAACACCTACAGCTACTCTGGTGATTCTGAGAAGGCACCTCCCAGTGCTATTTCAAGTCCTGAGTGGCTTCCACTCCTGTCGTTGTCATGCTGGCTCTCAGGGAGATCTGGTAAGAGAAACCCGTCACAGTACAGATAGAACAACGAAAAGAGCTCATTCTGAGGGTGAAGGAGGGGTAGCTCTTCTTTACATTTGCAGCATCTGCATAGCCAGAGATGGTACAGCTCAAGGGTTACGATGGGCACATTTGAAAAGTAACGTCTGTGAAAGACAAAATCAGGAAGACTAGAACAGGTGCTAAGGTCTTTAATCTAACATCCTTACCGTCAAGGGAACTTTAACTGTATTAAAGTATCATTTGCAAAGTAACAGCATGACTTAAACACTGCTAAATCTGGCACTGAGGCTCATTACCTCTGTAATCATCAC
This sequence comes from Lipotes vexillifer, assembly GCF_000442215.2. Classification (NCBI taxonomy): domain Eukaryota; kingdom Metazoa; phylum Chordata; class Mammalia; order Artiodactyla; family Lipotidae; genus Lipotes; species Lipotes vexillifer. The sequence continues at coordinate 908,342 of NW_006795975.1, read as the reverse complement.
ATCGCATCACATCTCCTTCTACTGTTGTTCTGAAGATTCAGGGAGTCTGTCTACACGGTAACATGAAAGATCTATCATAACAGCGATTTTTAACACCTCCAGAAAACATTCAGTGGTTGATAGAATGCCTAGCAGAAAACCTGCTTTTCAACAAACAACACTTTTTTCTTTTTCAGTTAGTATCTTGGCTGCCAGTTCCGCATAAGAGTAACGGAACTTTGGAAATATGGGAAAGGCTTAGATGTTTTAGTTACTAAGATAACCCTCAAGAAGCCAGTAAATTCTATTCTGTTACAAATCTAGGATTGACTAAAGTTATGGTTGTACCTCATCTGTAATTTACTTTAAAATACTAACTGCTGATTTCATTTCACTGCTGATAAACATTTTTATCTGTGTCTGTGACAGCGGGATATACATCTATATCACTACCCAATGATATATACATATATAACAGAAAGAAAAGGTTCACAAAATAATACTTACTACAAGCAATGTACATTTATCCCATCCCGTTCCAAATGACACTAAAGCACAAGATGTTGGTCCCACTGATTTTTCACAAACCACTAACTGATCATCGTTGAGACTTGAAAAAATATCAGTATAGATCATATGATGTATCTCTACATATGCAAGCTAACATGCAAGGGGCCTAGTCAAGAATTACCACTCTGAGAGTGGTTAGTTAGCTTGGCCCAAAGACCCTCTTCAAGATTTTCACTCCAGAGGCAGATGGATGCAATGCGTTTACCTGCACCTCCAATGGAGGCTGCATCTGTGCGCACCAAAGAGGTCAGCGATAGATTTTACTGGGGAAATAAACAGCATTCGGAATAAGTGACTGGCCAGAAGTAGCATCCAGGCTCCTCCACCTCTGCGTGAATGGAGTGGGTTCTCGGGCAAGTCCTGTAGGCTATAACTCCTTTTGAGTTGCATGCAAGGTCATGACCACCTTCAGGCCTTGTTCCTGCACCAAACACCCTTCCCAAATTAGTAGAAGAGTCTGATGCCTAATCAGACTAGAAAGTTAACTAATCCTACCATCAGAATATTTTCTTGCCTTAGTGCTTGTCCGAGCATGTTTAAAAGGACAAAGCAGGGAATTTACTTGCCTATGAAAAAGGGTTCTATGATCTTTTTTGTGTCTGCATGATAACAAAGGTTTGTACGTGCGGCAAAATTTGGTCTGAGATCTCCGTTCACCTGAGGCAAGGCTGTGACAATGACCAAAAGAACCTGAAAAAAATATGAATAATCAAATTGGCTTGGATAGGCTTGCAACAGAAAGGTCCATATAATTCTCATAAAATACACAAATCAGTAGTATTTCATCAAACATTTAACTTCTTTGTGACATGTTTTAAATTACAGAAAAAGATCTTTATCAAATAATTTCGTAGGTCCTAAAATTATCTCAGTTTCTCTTCAGTGAATGATTTTACTATATTCGAATACAATTTTATATAAATTCCGCTTTTCAAACCACAGAGGTCAGATGCTGTAGTAAACTAAAAATTGGCATAGCAAAGACAAAAAAAGAGAATGGAAGGAAATATCCTATTAAGAGTCAGGAAAAGCTTTATTCTGTGAAGGAAAAAAGAAAACCTAATCTCAATGGGAAATGTAATAAGTTTGAGCCTTAAATAGCTTCCAGTTTGTCAAGTCAGAGTTTAATACTTGTTTTACAACATGAAACAGATGCATCCTTTATAACATTAAAATGTAGACTATTAAAATGAGATATTACTTTGAAAATCAGTTTTATCTTCTCGTGGAATTAAACAATGTATATTCCACTTTATCTGTTGTTTATTACTCTCTGTTGTTTATTACACCTCCCCCCTTTTTTTGGATTAAAAAACCCTCTTTATTCAAAGGAACCTAAACACCATAATGGAGTTCCTAGCAGCTTAAATCTGTTTGGCAGAAAACATTTCATGCGTTGTGGTATTCCTAAAGCATCCAGGGAGCCCTAGCATTCTCTGAGGCTAGGTCTTATGTACCTGAGCATTTTTTAAAGCTAAACACACAACCATATGTAATACTAGTGCTATTAAAATCATTTTCTAGTAGTACTACGTATAGATGTTAGGGAGAAGGAATAGAAACTATAAAAAATAAATTCAGCAGTATTGCTGAAAGTGTGGTTTTCAGACTCACACTAAATTAGATTCTCTGGGGTTGAGGCAATTTACACATTTAACAAGACTTCTGAAAAGTTTCTGAGTTACTACAGTTTGAGAACCACTATACTAGAAGTCTGTGTGGAAAACACACACGAATTCAAAATATTTCAGTTTTACACTATTCCACACAATTACTTCCGCAGAAATGTCTGTTATTTTGGTGTATTTCCTTCTGAAAGTTTTCCTTTGCTTAAGTAACTACCGCTATATAGTTCCGTCCTTTTACTTAACATAAGCAAGTCTTTCCATATTTATACATATACATAAATATGTATAATATATATCAATCAACATTTTAATGGCTGCCTATTCATTCTGTTCAATAGATAGACCACAACTTACCTCATTAAGCTCTCACTGCTAGAAATTTAGGGTACTATTACACAAAATGCTACATGACGAGCCATGGACAAATACCTCGGAGCAGCTGTCCAGTTACTGCCTTTGTAATTTCACAGTCACAGGACACACACTGCTGAACTGCCAGCTGGAAAGACTGTGCCAATTTACAGCGTCACCAACAGCACACAGTGCTGCCTGTATCCCCACATCCTTGACAAGCCGAGTTACATCTTTTTAATCTTTGCCAATCTGACCGACCAAATATGGATATTTGGGTTTTCTGGTTCTGCTTAGTACTCACTATGGTTAATTTAAAATATTTCAGGTTTAAAACATAAATGAAACCAAATTTATGGTATAACAGCAGCAGAGGTTAATTATTTTCCTTCCAAGACTAAACGCCAAATTCCTACAGGACTATTTAAAAAAAATATAACCATAACTTGTAAGAACAGGTACCTTTAGATCAGCTTTAACCATAACACAATGAGGTGAGGATTGAATTCACCTGTCAATTTGGGACGTATACCTGGATGCAGCTTTTTTTCTTTTTTTTTAAGGCTAATATACTATTTCTTGAGCTACTGACACTGACTCATTGAACGCCTATCTTTTGCCAAACATGATAAAAGGAAATCCCCACTATGAAACTGAACTTGGAAGATACATGATAACGTATAGCTAATAGCCTTTAGAAGCTGAGGACAATGCTGTACTTGAGGACCTTCCTTGACAGTCAATATACTGATCCCCGGCCCTGAGCCAGTCTATTGGCACCACTTTTCAAACAGCATTTGCTCACTTCACGTCTCTGTGTCACATTTTGGTAATTCTCATGATATTCCAAACGTTCTCATTATTATTTTATTTGTTACAGTGATCTGTAATCGGCGGGAGGTGAGGAAGCTGCATAAGGAAAGTCTGGGGCTAGCAGAGGTTGGTTCATGAGGTTGAAGGCAAGAAGCTGTCTCCGTAACAAAGACGTGCAAAGTGAAGCAGCATATTTTGATGGAGATGCCGTAGCAAGTTATCCAGAAGACCTACCTAAAGATAATTCATGAAGGTGGTTACACCAAGCCACAGATATTTCAATGTAGATGAGACAGCCTTACATTTAAACAAAATGCCACCTAGGATTTTCATAGCTAGAGAGGAGAAGTCAGTGCCTGGCTTCAAACCTTCGAAGGGCAGGCTGATTCCCTTGTTAGGGGCTAAAGCAGCTGGTAACTTTAAGTGGAAGCCAATTCTCATTTACCATTCTAGAACCCTTAAGAGTGATGCCAAATCTACTCTGCCTGTGCTCTAGAAATGGAACAACAAAGCCCGGATGACAGCACATATATCTGTTCACAACATGGTTTCCTGAATATCTTATTTTAAGCCCACTGTTGAGACATTGCTCAGAAAAAAAGATTCCTTTCAAAATACAACTCATTGGCAATGCACCTGGTCACCCAAGAGCTCTGATGGAGATGTACAAGACTCCTGTTGTGGGACTTCCCCGGTGGTGCAGTGGTTAAGAATCTGCCTGCTAATGCAGGGGACACAGGTTCGAGCCCTGGTCCGGGAAGATCCCACATGCCGCGGAGCAACTAAGCCCGTGCGCCACAACTACTGAGCCTGCGCTCTAGAGCCTGCGAGCCACAACTACTGGGCCCACGTGCCACAACTACTGAAGCCCACGTGCCTAGAGTCCGTGGCATGCAACAAGAGAAGCCACCGCAATGAGAAGCCCGCGCATCGCAACGAGGAGTAGCCCCCGCTCGCTGCAACTAGAGAAAGCCCGTGCACAGCAACGAAGACCCAGTGCAGCCAAAATAAATAAATAAACAAACAAACAAATAAATAGACTCATGCTGTTTTCATGTCTGCTAATACAAATTCCATTCTGGAGCCCATGGATCAAGGAGTAGTTGTGACTTTCAAGTTTTACTATTAAAGAAATACATTTCATAAGGCTATAGCTGCCATAGACAGTGATTCCTCTGATGCATCTGGGCAAAGTCAACTGAAACCTTCTGGAAAGGATTCACCATTCTAGATGCCATTAAGAACATTCGTGATTCATGGGAAGAGGTCAAAATATCAACATTCAGAGGAGCTTGGGAGCAGCTGATTCTAACCCTCATGGATGATTTGAAGGGGTTCAAGACTTCAGTGGAGGTAGTAACTGTAGATGTGGTGGAAACAGCAAGAGAACTAGAATTAGAAGTGGAGGCTGAAGATGTGCCTGAATTGCTGCAATCTCACGAGAAAACCTGAATGGATAAGGAGCTGCTGCTTCTTATGGATGAGCGGAGAAAGCGGTTTCTTGAGATGGATGGAGTCTACTCTGGGTGAAGATGCTGTGAAGGTTGTTGAAATGACAAAGGATTTATAGAGTATAACATAAACTTAGTTGATAAGGCAGTGGCAGGGTTTGAGAGGACTGACTCCAATTTTGAAAGAAGTTCTAATGTGGGTAAAATACTGTCAAACAGCACTGCACGCTGCAGAGTTCATAAAGTGAAGCGTCAGTTGATGGAGCAAACCTCACTGCTGTCTTATTTTAAGTAATTGTCACGGCCCCCCAGCCCTCAGCAACCACGACCCTCATCAGTCAGCAGCCATCAACGCCAAGGCGAGACCCTCCAGCAGCAAAAAGATTACGACTCACTGAAGGCTCAGATGACGGTCAGCGTTTTTTAGCAATAAAAAACTGTACGGCACTTTAAAATTAGGCATGTACATTGTTTTTAAAGATATGACACTACTGCATACCTAGCAGACTCCAGTATAGTGTAAACATAACTTTTATACACGCTGGGAAACAAAAAAAAACCTCACGCATCTCGCTCGATTGTGATATTGGCTTTACCGAGGTGGTCTGGAACCCAACCCGAATTACCTCCGAGGTGTGTCTGTATAGTGCATGAAGGCCAAAGAGCAATACACAAGCAAGCACTTTCTAGTGCTAGGCACAGGATCTGTGGGAACACAGAGAACCTAAGGGAGGTTTACTTCAAGCAATGTCTAAGCTAAAAGCTAAAGAATGAGTAGGTGGGGGGGGGCGGGAAGGATGCTTCCAGACATGAGTAATTGAATCTCTTTCACCAAAAGGTGAAGAAGCAGCATTAGAAGTTGAGGGAAATAAAGTCGTTTAGACTCTTTGGGAGGCAGGGCAAGGGGAGGTACCAAACGAGTAAGGCCGGACCGATCTTAACGACTACAGTTGGAACTTGAAATTTATAACACTTTCAATCTCTTCCCTGAGGGTGTGTAGTTAAAACATCATTAGGAAAAGTTATAATCAAAGGGATATTAGCCATACCACTGTAGAAATCAATACGATATGAATTTCTTATTAATGGCTTGAAACACTTATCATTTCTTTCTATTACAAAGCTAAAGGGAAATTTTTGCCTAACGTTGACCACATGATGAGCTGAAGTTTAAATTATCTTTTCAATAAGCATCTTGATTCCCTGTCTACGATGCAATACTTTCTCTAGTTTGTCAGTTTTTCCTTAAAATTTCCATCAAATTGCCAAGAGCCAATGTGATAAAAAAGCAATGATACTCAAGTTTCAGCTGCATCAGAATTACCTGGAAGGCTTGTTAAAACACAGGTTTCTGAGCTCCCAGGCCAGAGTTTCTGATTCTGTAAGTATGGGGAGGGGTTGGAGGTTGTATATTTCTAACAAGTTCCCAGGTGATGCTGATGCTGGGGTCCTGAACCACATCTTGAGATCACTGCATCACATTGTAAGCGTACCTGAGTAAAGGTACGAAGGAAAAAGAATTGTCTCTGGACTCTTACCTATGGTAGAAACAGTCAGGTGTCCAAATTTAACCTAGTTGAACTGCATTTTCCAAACATCTTGAGGAACTGACATTCCAATCTTCCTGTCTGAATTTACTGTTCAACCAGTAGGAATTCTACTAATAGTCTACCTCTAATTTCACACAGAGCGGTTAAATACTTTAAGCTTGTCAATAATGTCCAGCAAGAACCATCAGCTAAGAGCATTGTGCCTTTGAAAGCGCTCTGAAACCACTTTAGTCTGGCTGCTGCTACTACTACTAAGTGAAATTATATCCTTCCAAAATGATCTAGTGTACAAATAAGGTCCTTTATAAGTCAAAGGATTTTTTTTTTTTTTTTTTTTTTTTTGCAGAAGGCGGGCCTCTCACTGTTGTGGCCTCTCCCGCTGCGGAGCACAGGCTCCGGATGCGCAGGCTCAGCGGCCATGGCTCACGGGCCCAGCCGCTCCGCGGCATGTGGGATCCTCCCGGACCGGGGCACGAACCCGTGTCCCCTGCATCACAGGTGGACTCTCAACCACTGCGCCACCAGGGAAGCCCAAGTCAAAGGATTTTTAACATGAACAACAATCTTTTCTTTAAAAACACAGCAAATAAATTTTAAGATAGTGAAAATGGAGATTATAAACAACTGCAAGGCATTTTATTAACAAAGCCCAACATTTACATTAATACACTAAGTTATTCTATTGAATTAAATATGTGATTATAATCATTGGTAATTCTGCATCATCTCTGGGGGGGGGGCTTGACACTTCGGTGAACACAAGTTTGCTACTATGAAGTCCATACTGTCATCTAAACGTGCTGCTGGCACAATTTTATGATCAATATACACACAGACAAGCAACCGTGATTTCACTTTCGTTCCAATTAGAATTATTAATCTTAATAATGCATAGTTAGCAATGATGCATTAAAGATTTTCATAAACTGCTGAAAACAAAATTATGCATATAATTATAACAACATTAGTTCACTGACTCCTTGGAAGGCTGCATGCACTGCACTAAGTACTTAATTTTCACACTCTGTACCTCAGTTTTCTGGTGCAAGGAAATGTAACCCAGAGAACTTAAGTAACTTGCCAAAAATGATACAACTGTTAATAGACAGCTGGGACATTTCTGGCATTCTTTTGAGACACTATTATAGAAGAAACTACTGGAGTACTTCTAAGTTGTAATACTGAAAATTTTAATGTAATTTAGCATATATAAATTTGACCTCAATCCCTTTTTCCTCCTGACTCTTCTTAGGACGCCCTCAATAACCAACAGACATGCAGGTGAAGCCCAGAATTATCCTCAATCTCCAAGGGAGAAAGCAGGAGTGGAGCTTCACTCTCCTGCTCAAGAAACAAAAGAGCTAGGCTTGCCTCTCCCCCAGGAGACACGGATCAGAGACCAGCAGGTTACGTGCATTTAGAACAGAAGCTGCTGGACCCTCACAGGGTCCCATCCTCCCAACCTCAGGTGATGCTCTGGGCCATGATGACCTTAACTGCCACGTGTAGTTTAGAAGCTGAGATGGCTTCTTCCAGGGCTTCAACTGCAGGAGACAGTTTGCTGCCTGATTCCTGGATTTCCCTGGACTAGAGCAGACGCAGTTTGCCCTGAGTTTCTGCTCTGTGATGTGAAATATCTGCACTTGATCCTTCAGAGCACATTATTCTACGATGATCATTCTCTTTAATTTGTTCACCAAACGTTTTAAAACTTAGAAGCTGTATGCCAGTTCCAGGGGGGGAAGAGGGGTGAGAAGGAGGGAAAAAAAGGCAAAACGGAAGGAAGGAATGGTCTGTGTTCATTCTATGTTTTTCCTTAAGAAATGTCATTCCTTTTCTGTCACAGCTCACCCATTTGCTACCAAAGCAGCCTATAGATACCTCTAGCACTGACATTATATTAAATATAATTGCTTGTTGCTTGTTTGCACCCCACTCTAGATCTAAATGCCTTCAGAGCAGGGGACATGTGATCTGTTCTTTTATGTTATCTACACATACCGCCACTTGGCGCACTGGACAGGATTCATATTAACTCTATACACTTCAGTTCTCCCATCGTTTAAGTGGATATAATACATATTCTAACTTCACAGGGCTATTGTAAGGGTAAAATTAGTAAGAAAGAAAAACTGAAAGTACTATATACTTCATAATTAATAGTATTCCTCAACCTTAATCTCCACAATAAACTAAACTAGAGAGTTTATTAAAGCATTCATAACACAGATGCCTCATTCCTTTATGTGTGTGCTAAACAACAGAGTTCACAGCCAGTTATTTCCCACCCTGTATTTACTCTCTTGACATCTATTTCTGGAAATCTGTGTCAAGTATGTGAGCAACAAAAAATAAAAGGAAAAATCAAGAAATCATATGCTAAAGGTTAAAACTGTTGTTTAAACACTATCGAGATAAAATAAAAACAGAAAATTTTAACCAAACAAAACATTCTGTACAAAGTAAAATCATCTCTCACTTAACACAAGTTCCCATTATGTCAGAAGACTGATCTCCACTTTTTAACTCTGCGATTAACAATTTTATAATAAAACCAAGAAGAAATAAAACCGTAATTCTGAATCTAACACTGAAAACCAGCCCTTCTGCTTATCGCTGATTATGGCCCCTCTATTGAGTTAACTTGTCTCCCTGAGAAAGAGATGTTCAAGTTCTAAGCCCTGGAACTTGTGAATGTGATCTTATTTTAAAATAGGGTCTTTGTAGATGTAATTAAGTTAAGATCAGGTAATTAGAGTGGGCCCTGAATCCCATGAGTGGTATCTTTATAAGAGAAAGGGGAGGGAGACTTGGGTACACAGACAGAGGAGACACGTGCCGGCAAGAAGGCCATGTGACAATGGAAGCAGAGATTGGAGTGATGCATGCAGCTACAAAGCCAAGGAGGGCCATGGAACTCCAAGGACTGCTGGGGGCCTCCAGAGGCTAGGAAGAGGCAGGAAAGGATTCTTCTCTAGACCTTTCAGAGGAAGCACGGCCCTGCTGACACCTTGATTTCAGACTTCTAGCCTCTGAAACCGTGAGAGAATAAATTCCTTTTGTTTTTAAGCCACTGAATTTGCGGTGATTTGTTACAGCCGCCCTAAGAAATTAATAGAGCCTAAAAAAGAGGAACATACATCAGTTATAGCAGAAAGAGTTCAAAATAAAGAAACAGGTTTACGGCATCCATTTTTCCCAGTTGCCTTACAAAGTTAGAGGGAAAGTATTTGGAAGATAAGATTTCACTAGAAGGAATGACAACATACAAATGACCCCTGAACAACACAGGGGTTAGGGGTGATGACCCGCTGCACAGTCAAAAAATCCACGTATAACTTCCAGCTGGCCCTCCATATACACGGTTCCACATCTACAGATTCAGCCAAGAGCAGATCACACAGTACTGCAGTATTTACTATTGAAAAAAGAAATCCACGTTTAAGTGGACCCTGTGCTGTTCATGGGTGAACTGTATTGTCTTTTCACCTCCTCCCCATGTAAGAGCATGTTAATCAGGGAGCAGCCATAAGGCTACTTCTAGAAAATGCTACCCGAGGGTTCTTCTATTCTATGTACATCTTACTAATACTTGATTGTTTTGTGCACACACTGATCTTGGTTTGGCATTCTATCACAGCCACAGAAACCTCTCATTCTGTGATCCAAGACTTGTTTTCTAACAGTCAACCTGTGTAACTCTCCCTTCGGTGCTTTCCTGCATTACTGATGTTGTGTTGAATATTTAAAGGTGCAGTAGACACGTGGTACCCTGCCCCTTTCACAGTCATCTAGCTATACCCATCTGCTTTGGGTACTGTGGCTACACAGATCTAATAATTTCCTGCAAAAGTAGAAACGAAGCACTGCCCCATATACAGCAGCCTGTTCTTTGAGTCATGCAAAAACCATTACTGATTTCTGATAGCATAATTTATAATCCCTGAGGGAAATCCATCATGAGCTAGGATAACCCTATGCATTTGCTCATGCTTGATATTACACCTAAGTAAAGCAAAACCACAAAAACTGACAAGCATGTTCCAAGTTAACAAGTGTATTCCTGAAGAAAAAGAAAACTAAACAAAAGTATTGGCAAAACTTGGGGAGTTTTTGTGAACTGTGACTCTTAGATATAGATCGTGAGGCCCAGCTGGGTTCTGCTTCGGTGAGCAACTTTCACTGTCATCAAAACTCTGCTCCCAATTTCCAACTCTGGTGTTAAACTGGGAAAAGTTCATTTCTAATTCAGGTTCTGTATATCTTACCATAAAGACTTAGGACCTGCAAGGGGCCAACAGAGTGATACACTTCGACAGAGCTAATGCCTTACCCAGGGCTGGCACACTTACCAGCTTTAAACTCACATCTATCCCGGCTGGGAGAGAATGCTGCAGGACCAAAGGAGCAGCATGTGTATTATTTAAAGATTTAGATGTCCAGCGTGACCCAGATGGAATGACTTTTCCAAATAAATTATATCCATTTTTTGACAAACAAGGTATCTAACCCAAATCAATACTAAATGGCCTTCTCTCTTTTTTTTGCGGTTCGCGGGCCTCTCACTGTTGTGGCCTCTCCCGTTGCGGAGCACAGGCTCCGGACGCGCAGCCTCAGCGGCCATGGCTCACGGGCCCAGCCGCTCCGCGGCACGTGGGATCCTCCCGGACCGGGGCACGAACCCGTGTCCCCTGCATCGGCAGGCGGACTCCCAACCAATGTGCCAGCAGGGAAGCCCTAAATGGCCTTCTCTTGAAAACATTTTATTAGTACAAAGAAAGAGAAAAGCTGTATTTCTTTACAGACACTGGAGGAGACTGATAACTCCATCTTGAGGCCACAAATATATATCCTATCTAGCTTTAGATAACCCTTTCTCAAAAATGTGAGGACAGCATTTATTTATAGTCTTTTCCTAAATGGCTCTGCCTCACTAAATACGGAATTGTAAGCAGAATTAGCTCAGTGTTATGTTACAAAGACACCATCATGCTGTGCTAGTGTATTTTAATAGATTCTTTCTCAAGGTTCGACTGTACAAAGAGTGCTTCCACTTACGCAAGGCCTCAGGATCAGGTGAGACCTTACATATACATTCTCTACCCAGGCTCAAAATCTCGCAGCCAGGGACTCCTTTAAAACTTTAATAAAAGATATCACTTGATCTCCCCACCAGACCAAACCAAACCAAACTACAAATACACAAACATACAAATAGCTGTATTAATTTCTAAAGGTTCCCATACCCACCCAGGGTTCTATAAACTTCACATTAAAAATTGCTGGGGGGCTTCCCTGGTGGCACAGTGGTTGAGAGTCTGCCTGCTGATGCAAGGGACACGGGTTCGTGCCCCGATCCGGGAGGATCCCACGTGCCGCGGAGCGGCTGGGCCCGTGAGTCATGACCGCTGAGCCTGTGCGTCCGGAGCCTGTGCTCCGCAAGGGGAGAGGCCACAGCAGTGAGAGGCCCGCGTACCGCAAAAAAAAAAAAAAAAATCGCTGGGACTTCCCTGGTGGTCCAGTGGTTAAGACTCTGCGTTCCCAAGGCAGGGGGCCCAGGTTCGATCCCTGGTCAGGGAACTAGATCCCACATGCATAAGAGAAGGAAGGAAGGGAGGGAGGGAGGGAGGAAGGAAGGAAGGAAGGAAGGAAGGGCGGATGAAGGAAAGAACGAACGAAGGAAAGAATTGCTGAAGCAAGATTATAAAATCAGAAATCTTCAGAAAACAGAAATGTTTACATTTCTGTACTATTGGTAATTCTTTCCTGGGGTTGGGTGGGGGAAGGGAAGGGAGGCATAGGTAAAAGACTTGAATGTTTTCGGTTTTCCGTGGGATGTACAATGAAACTTAGGAGTGTAATCAAACGAGGACTGGCATTTTCTTCAAAATACCCCCCACACAAAAAATACCCAAACCATAAAATGTGGGAGGACAAGTGCAGGAGAGAGAGATGAAATAGTCCAGCAAACGTTGATGGTAGCGGAAGCTGCTAGGCACCTGGGGTTTCGCTCCCTACTTTTGTGTATGTTTGGACATTTTCACAATTACAAGTTTAAAATTTTACAAAAAGAACCCTCCAGCTAATCAAGACATCAAAATGTTAAGGCATAATTTGACATCTGTGGACACTGAGATCCTAGCTATGGTCACAGAACCAAAGAACAGACATGTAGACAACTAGGGCTGATTCCATGATGCCAGGTTGTCTCAGATCTCACCTGGGGCTTTAAACTTCCTTCCCAACCAAAAAGAGAAGAAACAGGACAGGTTAGTTTTAGATACAGGCTCCAGGAGGGAGGGAGAGAAGGAAGGTATGAAGGGGCTTGACATCCACTTGCATAGTGGCAAGTCCCCTCTTTTGGGCCGTTCTGAAAGTCAGGGCTCTCGTGAGAAAAAGAAAAAATATGCCATCCTGACGACATCCTTTGGAGAATATCTTTAGCGTGTGAAACTGAAGAAATGTATGTCTCCAAAACAATTGGGGAGTTTGGGAAGAAAACAGCCCATGAATTCAAAATATCACTAAGCATGGTCGCTTTAAGATTTGGAATGGGCTTTCCTGCCGACCTTTCTCCCCCTGTGAGGGCCCTGGCTTTATAAGGAAGCTATATGCCAAGACGGATAAGTGAATTAAATTGAATGCTCGGTGGCAGAGTTTGGCAGGCAATTCATCACCAGGGAAGTCTGAAGTACTGCTGGCTGGATTTTCAAGTACTTTGTCTAACTAGGCTGGACACGCCTGCCTCTGGGCACACACATTTTCTTTAAGTTAGCAGGAGAACTGCTTTGTCAACCCCTCTTTCTTACAGTCAACTCAATTATCATGGTCTCGGAAGACAGGGTTACCACGGATAACCTCAGGGATAATTTTTAGGAAACTCATTTTAACTGTTAGTTTCAATCTCCTCTTTAACCAAAATCTTTTATTTAGCAACCCATAAATCATCAAATTTTTTTGAGTTTTTTTTTTTTTTTTTTTTTACAAATCATCAAATTTGTTACTCTGTAGTTTCAACTGGATGCCTAATGATAACAATATAAAAAACTCCTGCTTACTAAATGTGCCCTTGAAATCCGTTTTCTCATTTTTCCCAATGACCTCATAAATTAGGCATTGCTCTCTCCATTTTAACAGATATGGAAATGGAAGCTTGCTCAGAGTTAAACAGAGCATTCTGAGATCGGACAAGTAGTAAGTGACAGAGCCAGGATCTGAACCTGGGGCCTGACCTGCCCTTTGCAGTATGCTGCATCATTTCTACAAAAAAAGGAAGAAACAAAAAAGGGAATCAAAAAAGGCAGGCAACAAAAGACGGAAGAAGAAAACTGGAAAACACATTGGCAAATCTTTCTTTTTAATTTTTATTTTTATATTGGAGCATAGTCGATTAACAATATTGTGTTCGTTTCAGGTGTACAGCAAGGTGATTCAGTTTTACATGTACATATATCCATTCTTTTCCAAATTCTTTTCCTATTTAGGTTATTGCAGAATATTAAGCAACGTTCCCTGTGCTATACAGCAGGTCCTTGTTGGTTATCTATTTTAAATATAGCAGTGTGTACATGTCAATCCCAAACTCCCTAACTTTCCCACCCCCCTGGTCTTCCCCCCAGTAATCCTAAATTTGTTCTGTAAGTCTCTGCTTCTGTTTTGTAAATAAGTTCATTTGTATCATTTTTTGTTTGTTTTTAGATTCTGCATAGAGCGATATCATGTGATATTTGTCTTTCTCTGTCTGACTTACTTCACTTAGTATGATAATCTCCAGGTCCACCCAAGCTGCTGCAAATGGCATTATTTCGTTCTCTTTTTATGGCTGAGTAGTATTCCATTGTATATATGTACCCCATCTTCTTTATCCATTCCTCTGTCGATGGACGTTTAGGTTGCTTCCATGTCTTGGCTATTGTAAACTGTGCTGCAATGAACACTGGGGTGCACGTATCCTTTCGAACCACTGTTTTCGCTGGATATATGCCCAGGAGTGGGATTGGTGGGTCATATGTTAGCTCTACTTTTAGTTTCTTAAGGAATCTCTATACTGTTCTCTACATTGCCAAATCTTTATGAATGGCATGACCTTGGACAGACTAACACTGGCTTTTACTTTTTGGTACCACCTTCAGGCAGCTGATATAAAACTTCCAAGTGACCGTGTTTTATACTCAAGTTACTGTCTTTTTATTCATTTTTTAAAACAAACATACATTCAGATTCTTACTAAGATGATCTTCATGGAGAAAAGTGTCATTAAAGACGCTGAGATTTTAACATGGCACCAGTTACGGAAAACTCAGTAAACAGTCAATTCTTCTGAGTGACATCCACACTGCCATGAATTTCTGTTATTGTGATCTATACTTGAGTCGGGGATAAAAGGGTGTCTCCAAATGACAGATCATGCAAATTTACAAATACCTAAAATGAGTAATATTGGGAATTAGAAATGTTTCTAAGTAAAGTTAAAAGCCACCTCAGTCTCACTCAGACCTGCTTCACGTTCCTCTTCTGCTCCCCACCTCAGTGAATGGCCTGTTATCGAGACTGCCAGCCAGCCGACAGCCTGCATGGCTCTCAACGCCTCCGCTGCCTTTCAACTATTACTGATGTTTAGAATTCTTGAGGAAAGTCCTGAACAGAATTTTACAGGGGAAAACCAGCTGAAACAGTCATAACTCTGCATAACCATCTGCCAGGACCCAGACTTCCTACTAGCTGGTAAAAACTAACAACGTGGGCTTCCCTGGTGGCGCAGTGGTTGAGAGTCCGCCTGCCGATGCAGGGGACGCGGGTTCGTGCCCCGGTCCGGGAAGATCCCACGTGCCGCGGAGCGGCTGGGCCCGTGAGCCATGGCCACTGAGCCTGCGCGTCCGGAGCCTGTGCTCCGCAACGGGAGAGGCCACAACAGTGAGAGGCCCGCGTACCGCAAAAAAAAAAACAAAAAAAACCTAACAACGTGCTGTGATTGAAAAACCATTTCTGTGTGTCAGAGGACCAGACTTTTGACTGATACCCGCCACTAAGGAGAGCTGGGACTTCAGGGCTAAAGAAAGGCACCAGACACAGTGTTGGATGTTTTACATAACCCTGTTTTTTATTCTTACAGCTCAGTGAGGGAGGTGTATCATTCACGCTTTAAAAAAAGGATGCAAAGGCTCAGAGAGTTAGATGCCCTGCCCAAGTTTACGAAGCAAAAAGATTTGGAATTCAAACCTGAATCTGTGTACCACATTATACTATACCATATGACTTCCCATCTATAAGATTTTTAAAGGAAAACAAACCCAAGGATATTGTAGAGAAATCTGTTGCTGTATTTCTCAAAAATGCACTGATTATAAGCAGCATCAACTTTGTCCACACTTTATTTCACATCAGAGAAACACCTAAATACCTGAGTCAAAGTATACAAGCCAAATTTCCTAATACTAACAAAGTGGCTGAACTAAATAGAAGAGTGGGACACAGACAGTGGTAAACTACTCGTATCTCCAATTCCCTTGGACTCAATATAGACACAATAAAATATAATTTGACAGTGCAGAAAACCGAAGAAAATTTATAGGCAAAGTCTCTCTGCCTGTTGCCAAAGGAGTGTGGAGCACAGACATATTAGGCCTGACAAATATTTGAAAGCTGAAGTTGGCAATTATCTTAAACACAGAGCATAAAAATCATGCTTCTTAAACTGCCAAAAATGCTGACTTAAAAAAAAAAATCTTTGCAAAACAAGGTATGTGGGACTGCTATGAGCACACTCATAAAACAGAATTAAAAATAAGAAAACCAGCAGACAGTTTTAACCCTTTGCTTGTTCAATTCCAAATGCAGTATTTCTAATAGTCGTTCAAGTGATCTATTCATCAAATAACAAGGAAAGCTCACAGCTCAATGTAGGAACAACTGGTTTATGTGTTAAAAAATGACGATAAGCCTGTGGGTTATGGGTAGTAAGTCTAAGGTAATTCCTACCCGTTACAGAAACACTCCACTGATTTGGGCATTTATTTTTGATAAATGCAGAGTTACGTGGGGAGGGAGGGGTGGGAAGAATAGCTTAAATATTGGCATCGAATCTTATTGCACTCACACAAAAAGCCAATGTTCGAGAAATACCAATACAGATATTCCTCCTATGATATTCCAACATGCAGAATTTCATTACTACTGAGTTTAGAAATAAATGTATTTGTGTGTGCTTGCACGCACGTGTGTGTGTGTTTGTGTAATCCAACGCCATTCTCTTAGAAAGTAATGTCAAAGGAGGGGAATCGAGATTAGGGGCAAAGGTTCAGTTTCTGAAATACAATCAGTAGTACTCCGCACCCAGTCCCTGCACAGGACTGCAGAGAAAATGGGACAGCGGGGAGAGAGGCAGGAAGAAAGAGATACACAGAGAAGCAATCATGAGAGACCACCAATGGTCTGCTTTCTGGTCACTGACACAGCTGATTCTCCTCTTGGTGTAAGCAGAGAGTGCTTTTTGTCTGTTCTCTTGGCTTATCTTTAAAGTCACTACTATCCTACTATGGCATTCATCACACATAATTACTCTGAGGATTTAACAGGCTGATGACAGAGCCCTGTTATGTGGCTGCAGTGTTACTCCATGGGAAGCTGAATGTGTGTGTTCCGAGTGAACAAAGAACTTTTCAATACACTGTTGTATCACTTGACATCCACAATCCACAAACAACTGAACAAAACACAAGGTTGGATTTTAAAATTAGGCCTTGGCAATTAATGGCACAAGACTAGATTCCAGAAAAGCGAAACTGCAGATGTTTAAAAGATGTGCAGTGTTTATCTGCTTTTGACAGTCACTGCAACATCCATGAAGTCCTGCCTATGGGTATTTCTCTGAATGCTCAGATCAAGCACTGCAAAGGGCAAGTTAAGAGATAAATATACAAAAATCGTTACATCTGTTCAAGAAGTTACATTCATTTTAGTTTTGTGAAGTTTCTTTTCGGTAATCTTTGCCCAATTTTATGAAAGAACTTTTGTTAATTTAATTCTGAGTAAGTATAAACCATTTACAAAGCAAGCTCCAATACCTCCCAGCAAACCAGCCTGCCACTGCCACTCACTTTCTGAAACACACATCCAGTTTGCACCTGTGGCCACCACGGACCCTTTCCCTCAGGCGCCTTTAGCCTGTCAAGCTTGAGGCAGGTCAAGGATGGCTGGGCTGTGGTTGTACTCTGGCGTGGCTCAACCACACCCAGGGTTAGTGTCCAAACAGGCATCAGATTAAGGCCACAGGCTCACTCTCAACCTTCAACTGAGTGTCACAACCACTAAGGGTCTCGCGCTGGATCAGACTGGAAAGTTACTGAAATCAAAACGAGCCTCCGTGCTACTGCTAATATATGCCCATTTAAAAGCACATGACTAGAATATTAACTTATTTCATATATTGTAATTCTAATGACATCTCAGCTATATGCCTAGAGACAAATGTCAGATAAAATTATTTTTTCTATTCTGTATTTAATAAAAGGAGGATGCATATTTTTTTCCCTGCAAAGAATATCCAAACTAAAGATGGTTGAAAATGTTCAGGACATTGTACCTGAAATAACCAATGTATTTCTGAAATACAAAATATCAGCTCCTGGATTAAAGTTCTTAAAACATTTTCTAAACATTATCAATCCTGACCCTTACCTAGTACTCATTTTTTAAGGAGTACCCACTAATTTTTAGTGAAACTAGAAAATCTGAAAATCGTTCTGGCTGAAATGGTTTTTTACCCAATTGTTGGCGTACGTCATTTGGAAGTACCAGTGACTACCAAGCAGGAACTCTGTCCTGGGGCTGATACCGCCTGGAAGCAGCTGCATAATGCCCTCGTCTTATTCTAAGTTTATATTCTTTGCCAATAAAGACAGTGTGAGTTACCAAGGAAGGGGCCTAGAGTGACAAATGGGAGAAATAAAATACAAAGAAGACTGGAAACCAGTTTCAATGGCATAAAATGGGCTTCTCTGGCTATGCCCCAGCACCTGCATAACTGAGTAAGAAAAATTTTTGAGGGATAAAGGGGACAGGGGGTGAAAATAAAGAACTGTACAGATGCCCCACAGCATGGTAGTAGAGAGCACCAGCTTTGCATCACACTTGACCAGGGTGCAAATAAAATCCCACTTTGTTTCCACTTCATAGATATGTGATCTTAAGCAAATGGACTCTGCAGCCTCAGTTTCCTCATCTGAAAAATGGGGATGACAATATTTATCTCATAGAATTTCGAGAATTAAATTGGATCATAGATGGTAATATGCCAAGCAGAGTACTTGGCACAGAGTAAAGTGAATCAGTAAACAGTGGCAGCTACTATTATTATTGTTTTGATTATTTCATCCGTACCTCTTCCCTAGCCTACAAAGCGTTTGCTTGCTGCCCCGGGCTCATCTTTTCACCACCTTTTCACCATACTCCAGCCACCCAGTCTTCTTTCTGTTACCTGATTCCTGCCCTAGGGTCTCTGCACTGGTCTCTCCACCTAGAATGTCCTTCCCAAAGATATTAACATGATGATTCCTCCTATGACAACCAGGGCACAGCTTAACTATCCCCTCCTGAGAGAGGACCTCCCTAACCATCCACTCACTCTAAGGGAACACCACTCATTCTCCAGCAGAACCCCAGGTTTTACTTGTCTGCAGAGCATGCATTCACTTCTGATATCTTCTTATTCACTTTGTGTTTGATTACTATCCGTCTCGCCACACTAGACTGCAAATTGAATGAGAACACAGACTTGTTCACAGCTGTATCTCCTGCACCCAGAACTAGTCCCAAGCACTAGCAGAAGCAGGAAGGAAGGAGGGAGAGAAGCAGGAGTGGATGAAAGGAGGGAGGGAGAGAGGGAAGGAAATCTGAGGCTGGAAAAAATGAATTTGATGCTTTAAAGGTTACTACAGTTTGATAGGGAACCTGGTTTTCTATATAAGTGGCCAGTAAGTGAATTCTCGTACCTAACAGCAATACTGAAAGGCATGGCATCATGAAAGCAGGATTTCAGATATACACATACATACACACACCCACATTCACATGGATACGTATGTCCACCTGCACATCTCAGGATGAATTCTAAGAGTGAGCTGCTAGCCATAGGCTCCTATCTACACGACACGTCAACTCATCCACTATTATTTTTCCTCATCTATAAATTACACGGCCCGCCTCACTCCTTTTTGTCTGTTTTCTGTTATGACTACATGTGGTTTATTACGCAAAGAGATTAGTCAAGAATTCTGATCTGTAGGAATGTTTATGTTTTCTTCTAACAGAAACATGATTTCCCAACTTTGGTATTCTGGCAAATCTATTTTGCAAAATATAAGCTCAGAAACTCTGCAAAACTACATTAGCGGGGCTTCATAAAACCCTATCAGCAGCATTTTGTTTTATCGATGGAATGGCAATAGTTCAGACAGAAATATGTTGCCTTTTTCATGCTCCGAACTACGAGAATGTTCAAGAGAAGGGGGTACTTAAAAGCGACCTGCCCTGCAGTAGAGAAAGGAGTGTAATTCTCAACTCAAGTGCCAAAGAAGGATGCAAGTATTTCAGCAAGGTGCGAAAGAGTCCAGAAATCATCTGTACAGTACTTTTTTCTTCCACTTTCACACTAGCAACATGTTAACGTAAATAAATATATTGCAAAATGCAAACAGTGAACTGTAAATTATAATGGAAAGGTACTGCTTGGCAGGAGAAGAAAACTGAGTTGTGCACACGGTTTTGTAAGTAATCTGAATTGCTTTTTACACGTTAAATTTTTAATTTCCATTTTACTTCCAAGTTCATCATATACAGTTTTAATTTTTATCTAAGAAGAAAAAGTGTGTATTCTACTAGTTTTCTCATAATTACACTAATACTTAATAAAGTATTTAATATGAAGTTTCTGTTTCTGAGACTTGATTTCAAGGTTTAAATCCAGACCATTTTAAAGAAATAAGATGCATCGTCAACGTTAAGGCGTTGGCTATAAAACACTTTGCCTCCAGAATTTCTTGAAATCTCTTTGCAGAAAGATGGCATTTCTAATAGTTTTCAGAAGACTTACTGACAAAGAAATAAAAAATAAACCTAGTAAAATGCCACTTCGACAATACAGAGGTGAGCTGAAAATGTTCACTTCAGCATATATCCCTTTAATACACATCACTATACCAAGTTCTCCATGAATGTACAGGGAAAAAGTAAAATTTGTCTTCTAAACTTTTCCAATCTGAAGTTGTCACTATCCTGTCTCTCCTAAGACAGGAGAATTCTGAGGTTCCTGGTGATATGCCATCCATCTCCAAAGCTGGACAGAGCAGAAATACCAAGACAGTGAGATCAGACATTCCAAAACATCATCACTATTTTGGAAAAAAAACCAGACAGTGTTGAGGAATCCTACTTCCCAAGTTTCCTCGGTGCTCTCTTAAACAACGGAAACCAACAAGGCCATTCTTAGGTTCTGGACTATACCAAAACAGGCAGTGGACCAGATCTGGCCTACTGGCTGTAGTTTGCTGACCCCTGCTCAAAAGTTCTGTCATTGCGCAAAAGCAATCAAGTTCTTAGCTCTGACATTCACTTGTCCATCTTCCTAAACCGTTCCATTGTTCCTCTAAGAACGCTGTTCTCAAATTTTAAATCACCTGAGGGCTTGTTAAAACACAGACCGGGGCTTCCCCGGTGGCGCAGCGGTTGGGAGTCCGCCTGCCGATGCAGGGGACGCGGGTTCGTGCCCCGGTCCGGGAAGATCCCACGTGCCGCGGAGCGGCTGGGCCCGTGAGGCCATGGCCGCTGAGCCTGCGCATCCGGAGCCTGTGCTCCGCGACGGGAGAGGCCACGACAGGGAGAGGCCCACGTACCGCAAAAAAAGAAAAAACAAAAAAACCCACAGACCGGAGGGCCTCACATCCAGGGTTTCTGACTCAGTAAGTCTAGGGCAGGACTTGATAATTCATATTTCTAACAAGTGCCCAGGTGATGCTCAGGCTGCTGGTCCAGGGAGCACACCTTGAGAACCACTGCTCTCAACTTCCTCAGTATTATCAGCAAAGTACAGTACATCCTCAGTCTCTTTTTAGAACATTCCCTCTACTCTCTGGACTCACCTGCAATGTATGTATCGTCTATCTGATATCTTGGGAGTCCTCACTGGCAGTTCTTCTCGCTCATCCTTCAGCTCCAATGAAACGTGAAGGCAGGATTATCTGACGTCCCAGAGACGTTCTGATCTACCCACTTCTATCCATCTTCCACCTTACTCCAGACTACCACCTTACTTTTCAACAGCCTTCCCACTGTGCTCCCCACATGTACTCTGCCTCATTCCAAATATTTTGCAGAATGCATGCAGGATGATCCCTTTAAGATGAAAATCTTCCTTGCTTAAAACCACCCTGCGAAAGGCTTTCCAAGGCTGTACCAGATGGGGCGCCTATCGCCTCTTCTGGCCTGGACTGGTCCTCAGGCTGCTCTGACCAGGCTCCTTCCCAGCCTCCATACTTGCTGTTCTCAGCCCACGATTCTTCCCCTATTCAGTCAGTCAACACTATTCATCTTGCACTTGTCAGGCCCAAGTCACATCCGCAGGAAAGTCATTCTTGACCCTTCCAGACCAGGCCAAGATCCCCACAATGTGTATTTTCTAACC
Organism: Lipotes vexillifer; assembly: GCF_000442215.2. Taxonomy (NCBI): domain Eukaryota; kingdom Metazoa; phylum Chordata; class Mammalia; order Artiodactyla; family Lipotidae; genus Lipotes; species Lipotes vexillifer. The sequence goes on along the minus strand of NW_006795975.1, from coordinate 886,324 downwards.
ATCTGTCTCCACGTTAAAATAATAAAAATAACTAACATTTCTTATACTAGGCACTGTTCCAAGCCCTTCATACACTTCTTTATTTAACCTTCACAAAACCCCACAAGGTAGTTGCTGTTAGAATTCTCTCTACTCTTCCTTCTCTCCTTTATTAAATAAACCACATGAGGGAACGGAGGCACAAAGAGTCAAACAGTTCACCCAAGTTCAACCAGCTAGTAAGTGGAAGAGACAAATGCAAATTCAAGCCATCTGCCTCCAGACCATAAATACTGCCTCTCAAGAGCAGACAACTTGACTGGATTTTAATTTTCATGTGGTTAGACACCATGCAGACAGAGTTCACACAGAGCCTGGGATATATTAGGTACACGACTTGCTGAATGAATTAATTGATTATATTTTAGCAGAATATTATATATCATTCACTAGTCCACATTATTAAGGCTTATTTCAAACAAGGGCTCTTCACCCTGCCATTGGTCTTAGCATAATCCATTACAGACTTTATCTTTAAACAACTGTAGTACCATCATTATGTGGATCAAGTGCTTTAATTCTTTTCATACCCAATATTTTTTATCGATGTGCTAAGCCATTTCACCTACTTATATATATAAATGTAAGCCAGCATAAATAGAACATTAACATATTACCATAATCCAGTTACTAAATTTCTGTGAAAATTATTTTTAGAGAGGAATAGGTATTCTTGTGGAGTACCTTTATATTCAAAGGGTACACAGTAGAGCAGTGACAGAGGGATAAAAATACTGTCTTAAATCACCACTGCATTCCATTTATTATTGTTTTATTATTTTAAGACGTGATACATATATCCCTCACAATCCAAATTCTTCCAAACCCAGGAAACTGAACAAACTTTTTAAGACGGGGTTGTTTTCCTTTGCTATTCAAGCTTTCATTCCTACTCACTATCCGAAACTCAGGGACCAAAAATATTTAACTAATGAGGTCTCTTTCAGTATACGAAGTCAGGAACCAAACAGGCTCAGACAGTAGAGAATACCTGAGTTTAATTTATTTTGAGATTTAAAATTAAGGAGGGCATGCCATTTGCTTGGTTGTTTGTCCAAGAGAGGAACAGGCTGGAAAAAAAAAATGGACAATGCGGATCACTGAGCACAGTGATCGTATTTCTAAATCTCTCCATCACCCCTGGACACAGCACATGATAGATGTCCAACAAAAATTCTGATGAGTGCTTAATGTGCCAATACACAGGCAATATAGTGTTCTCATTCCTAAAGTATGGTTTACGTGTACATTATAAATTTATTTCAAACTTACTATTATTATGAAACTAGTACTTTAAAATATACAGCTTAGGGCTTCCCTGGTGGCACAGTGGTTGAGAGTCCGCCTGCCGATGCAGGGGATGCATGTGGGTTCGTGCCCCGGTCCGGGGGGATCCCACATGCCGCGGAGTAGCTGGGCCTGTGAGCCATGGCTGCTGAGCCTGCGTGTCCGGAGCCTGTGCTCCGCAATGGGAGAGAGGCCACAGCAGTGAGAGGCCCGCGTACCGCAAAAAAAAAAAAAAAAAAAAAAAGACCCTGCCTGTGGAATGTGCTAGCTGTATGACTTTGGGTAAGTAACCAACCACCCTAACACTTCAGACTTCTTGTATGAAAAATGGAGATAACATATTTACCACATAGAGTTATTGTAAGGGTTAAACGCTTCCAATGTACGTAAAGCAAACAGCATTCCACAAATAAACAGTAAGTAAGCATCCAGTAAGTATTAGCTGCTATATAACTACTGTTACGTATACAAACATAAACTTGTATATTGACACTACTTATTACTTTACTAAAATGTGATGATGACTACTGTGATTTAGATATAAATAAGTGGGAATGCCCAAAGCAAAGATACAATGATATTCTGTCAATATATAACAAGTGGAAAACCACAGTAACAGTAAATCTGAGTTTTACATACCCTTTCAATGGATAGCTTGTTCGAGGGAGAAAACATCTACAAAGATAAATTAGAAAGTGTCTTTTAAAAGACATGATTTAAAATAAATAATCTTGTTGGGAGTCTGCTAAAACATACGCTCCCAAAAAATCCAAAAAACAAGAACCCAGCAAACTTAAGAAAAAATATCCATGTGAATATAATCTCCATATTCTTAGGAAATATTATCCTGTACAAAGTAAGCAGTACTGAATCATTTTTATAACAACAATTTCTCCAAAATGAATATAAAGAGCACTTAGAGACGATTCCCACAAGAACCCTCTAGAGTATCTGGAACTGATGACAGTCGGTAATACTAAAATGAAAACTGAAAAGTTAGAGAAAAATAATGTAAATGGCTTCACAAATTTCACAGAAGAAAAAGTCTACGCTTAGAATGGTTATGAAATAAATTTTAAGTTTTAAAAAAGTAGAGTTTAACGGGTCACCTAAAATCACAAATGCGTAATGATGCAAACACTTGGTTAACTGGCGAATTCAGAGTTCCAATCTAGCTTCACTGAGCTGGTACCCTTGGACGCCGAGTATGGAGACCCCAGCCTGCTGGTCTAGGTGTGCCTGGGATTTCGCTCTTGTGACTTGGGCAGCTCCCGTTTGCTCAGCTCTCACCCTACACGGAGGCCCTTCACTGCTGTCAAACTGCCCAGCCTCCACGTGGCCCTGCTCTCACTTGGAGACCTTAACTATGGTCTCCTCAGCATTCTGTTTTACTTGCCACCCCCCCACCTTGGGTTTTTGCATTAAGAATAACTGATTACATTTTTATGGTGGTAAAATATATGTAACATAAAATTTACCACTTTAACCATTTTTAAGTGTACAACTTGGTGTCATAAGTATATTTGCAGCATTGTACAACCATCCCTACTATCCATTTCCAAAACTTTTTCATCATCCCAAGCAGGAAGTCTGTACCCATTAAACAGTAACTCCCCATCTGCGCCCTGCCACCCCAGCCCAAGTAACCTCTATTATACTCTCCCTACGAATCCGCCTATTCCAGGTGCCTCATAAGTGGAATCATACAATACTCGCCCTTTTTAGTTACTCCTAAGGCTGTTTACAGTTCTACTTATTCTTCAAGTGAGCACTGACAACTCATACGGATCTTCCCTGATTTTATCACTGGATACAAAGAGATGACTATTAGATTATTCCAACCATAACACCCATTCACCCACAGCCAAAAACCTAGCAGGCTTCGATAAACTGTTATGACAGATATATATAGCATTTGGTATAATTCAAGACAGGGTAATTTCTGAGGCATCACACACGCTCCATGATGCTTTTGACAAACTGCTCACCTTTGCCTACTGGTGCCTTCCTACAGCTCTGTCCAGCCCAACCCAACTCTACATAAAGGGACAGGGCAGAATGCCCAAATGCCTAACATTTAAACTAGCAAAACACTTCCACATACCCCATGCCATCCCATCAGATTTAGAAATAAGTGAACTCTGTATTCCCTGTCCTGTTATTCAACTCTCTCTCATCTCATGGTGAGACCGTGATACCTACACAGCTCATGGAGTCCTTTCAACGCCTAAGCAAGTTACCCCCACTGAATGGCCTCTGGCTTGAGAACTACTTTTTTATGATAACAGATTTTTACCTCTCAGCTAGTTGACTCTGGCATGGTAATTGAAAGAAGCATTCTAATTAAAATGATTCCCGTTCAGACCAAAAATAATTTATATGGGAACCAGTGTATTATTTAAAGAACTGTAGAAAAAAATCAGGGTGCCAACAGATAGCAAATAAAGCAAAATGCTTCAGTTTTCAAAAGGATGGGTTTTGCCTACCATTTAGAAAAAGGAGTGATGATTATTAGAATTCAGATATATTTTTAACCTCTTGCTAAGAGATCCGAATTTTCTTCTTTTAATAGGGTTTCAGGACTGAAGGAATTCTAAGAACACGGTATACCAGGATTTCCAAGACATTTGCTAAGCTATCATATGATATCCAAGATAGAGAAACAGGTGGATTTTTAGTTAGTCGAAGGACCAAACCCAAACAGTACTAATCGATGGTTTGAGATTGACTTGCAACTTGTAAAGTATCACATGCCTTGAACCTTGCCCAGTCCCCTTCAACACTTATCAGGTAATTTTCATGAAAGAACAAAAACAATAAATTTACATATGTTACAAAGCTAGAAAGGGTAGTTAATATCAGAATTAATCTTTTTAAAAAGTTTGTAAAGAAGTGAAAAATATTGTCTAAGTTCCCCGTGTTGTACAATACATCCTTGGAGCCTATTTTACCCCCAACAGTTTGTACCTCCCCTCCCCGCCACCCCTATATTATCTGCCCCCCACTGGTAACCCCTAGTTTGTTCTCTATATCTGTGAGTCTGCTTCTTTTTTGTTATATTCATTGGTTTGTGGTATATTTCAGATTCCACATATAAGTGATATCATACAGTATTTGTCTTTCTCTGTCTGACTTATTTCACTAAGCATAATACCCTCCAAGTCCATCCACGTTGCTGCAAATGGCAAAATTTCATTCTCTTTTATGGCTGAGTAGTATTCCACTGTATGCATGTATATACCACATCTTCTTTATCTATTCATCTATTAATGGACATTTAAGTTGCTTCCATATCTTGGCTACTGCTATGAACATTGGGGTGCGTGTATCTTTTCGAATTAGTGGGGTTTTTTTTTTTTTTGGATATATACCTAGGAGTGGAACTGCTGGGTTGTATGGTTGCTCTATTTTTAGTTTTTTGAGACACCTCCATACTGTTCTCCACAGTGGCTGCACCAATTTACATTACCACCTACAGTGTACAAGGGTCCCCTTTTGTCCACATCCTCTCCAACATTTGTTATGTGTGTTCTTTTTGATGACAGCCATCCTGACAGGTGTGAGGTGCTATCTCCTTGTGGTTTTGATTTGCATTTCCCTGATGACTAGTGATGTTGAGCATCTCTTCATGTGCTCTCAGGCTCATTTTACACTTTTCCCTCCCCACATCTGGAATCAGCTATTTCTCCGGGGACTTTTGGGTTCTTTTATTGGGGAATGGTAATAGCAAGATTAGGCACTAGATATACTCACTGCCACTGGGATGCCACTTCTTCTGGCTCTTTCCTATGGACAGAACAGGAACTACATTTCTGCAATATCATGAGTTCGTACTGATAGTAGCAATTCAAATTGGATACTTCTTTCATTTTATATTTGTAACTTTGTTACACTGAATATCCTGGGTTCTAATAACATGCTTATATGTTTTTACACATAAAAGTTAAAAATTTTTTCAAGTCACAATACTAGTATTATTAGTAACAATGAACCTACTGAAGAAAGTTCAAGATTTCTGTGCAGTTTTGTGTCCTTAAAATGTAACTCACTAAAGATTTCCCAACTTTTTCAAACTGCCACATGTTCTCGGGATGTTCTAAGATTTCATATTCTGTTCTGTTCTGATCCATTCTTCTTTCTGTCTAGGAATAACTGAATTTTAATAGATAGGTGATAAGTGAATCTCTAGTTAGCTGAATGTGGGGAAAGCAGGCATATTTGTGGACAGAAAAGCCTCTAAGGGTTTCTTTTCTTTCTTTCAGTTGTTCATTCAATCATTTTCCAGTTCATACTCTGGCAAAGAAACATGCCTAAAACTTTCAAGTTTTGGTGTAAAGTTGCAAAAGGAAAAAAATCTTAATGTTCTGAGAAGACTTGAAACTGAAAAGCAGGAATTAGTCATCTAATGCAATTACAAGTGGTATTCTAGGGAGTTTATACCAACATTTCACTTCCGTAAACTAAAAATTTGTGTATTGTTTTCAATTTTTTTTTAAATCAAAGTTTAGATAAGAACTACTTAAGTTTTCCGAAGGAGCAGAATTTGCTTTTGTTTATCCTGGAGCACAGTTTAAAATACAAAGAGCTTTCCAAGTAAGCTACTGCAAAGAATATCTACATCGACAAACATGGAGAGAAATTCAATACGTATCCCTTGAATAACTTTCCTGAAAGAAGTGATTTATTTGGGGGAGATTAATAAAGATAGCTTTGTTTAGTGTTACGAAATGGCATCAAGAAACTAATAAAATGACTGTACAAGGGGATGTCACAATTCTTTAAAAAAGTTTTCTAAGTTTTAAAATGAGTCAGTTTAATACTGGACAGTAAAATAAACACAGACATCAAAACCAATTATGAAAATAATCTACTACCTCTGATGTCTGCCTTCTTAGTATGTTTCCATGTTCTTTCAAAAATACTAGCTCGGTATTTAAATAAACAGAATGCGAGCGGACAATGTCAAAGTATTATGTTTTCTAATATATAAAATATTTTATTAATATTAGAGTATTAACATGTAGCTTTTCAATAGATGAAGAAATATTACATGTATTTTAAAGGTATTGTTAAAAGCTTTAAAATTCCTCAGACATTTTCTTTAAGAGTAGCTTACATTTCAGTAAAAATTCATTTGTAAATAGAGACCATCATAATGTCATAAAGTGAGGCGTTTTTAGTCAAGTATCTTTTCTCCTTTAATGTCCTAAAATTAACAGAGCTCTCTATGACCAGAGGTATATGAGAACAATGTTAGTTAGCATACAGAATATCCCCCAAACAACAGTATTTTAAAACAGACCAACAGTGAGAATTCCACCTGGGAAATATGCTACATATTTCACCATCAACAATAAAAAATAATTACAATGTAATTACAGAAGCAGGTAAATATTGAGAAATCCCGTTTAAACAGTGTAAGCAGTCCTTACTTAACAACAGTTTTACAGTACTCCACAAATGACTGTGAATCAAGACTGCAAAGAATGGCAGTGAAGTGCAGGCTTGTACGGCCTTAATTTCTTTGAAAAACGTCTGGTAATTTTTCTTACGTAGTTGAAGATTACCAGGTAGTTTGGAGTAAGTATGTATAAGGTCACATTCCATTCATTTGAAGCTCAGTTTCAGTTTTTCAGGAACTCATTCTTTGTCCTCTTTATTAACTATTCTTCCCAATAGCAGTCATTGTAAAGGAAATTATTTGGTAGTTTTTGTCCAAATGTCTGTTTTGTGTTATTTGTTATTTTTATCTTGTTACTTCTGAAAACGAAATGCATACACGATAGTCATTAAAATAAAGATAAATCACTGAAAAACCCATTAAAAATCATGTGGTCATTACAATCTAAAAACTATATGTAACAAGACCATTTCAAGAAAGGAAAGTAAAGGGACCTACGTAACAAAAGGAGGAACAACAGCTGTGACAGCAAACTGGGCTAAGGAAAATGGTTGCATTTGGACACAGAACTCAGCTTTGAGCTTCCTGGCAGCCAGTGCTGTTTGCGGATAGGCGTATTTCTGTCTGGGAACTTTATCCGGTGATGTTTTTATCTGCAGAAAGGGGTGGTATTTAGGTACCCAGGAAACCATTTCTAGGTGTCCACCAAATGTTTTTCGCTAAAGCTCGAAATCACTTTGCAAACTTTAGAGAAAACCAACAGAGTCCTTTGGCACTTTTTTAAAAGGTGATGACAGGTGTACGTGCTGTTAGTGCTGGAAAATACAGCTATGCGTTTCCTTACACAGGTGATAAAAGCATTTACCGAAGCAGAGATTTGCGAAAGTGACTGGGAGAGGTATGCTGGCGACTTAACCCTGTCTCTTCCCCAACAGCCCTGGAAGGCTCTCTGAGATCAGTGGTTTTCAAACTGGTCCAGGGGGTCTTGGAGGGATACCAAATGCACAGGGTCCTGAGCTTCCAGAGCTTTTAAAGAAAAAGTTCTTTTTCAGTTTAAATATTTTAAGACTCCCACACCTAAAACCTCTTTTGGATAACGTGCTCATCAAATACTTATCTCTGTCCCTTTGGAAGGCTACCCTGAGGGAATAAGTTACTGACATGGGAGTGACCAGCTTTGCATATTTACTTTTCTTGGAGAACTGTGAGAGTTCTTAGGGCTTAAAAAGAGATTCTGATGTTTCAGATCTGTGATGGAGAGGAAGAACCTTAGGATAGGTTTTCTGGCACAAAATCACAGTGTCTGCTTACTTGACTGTTTTTTTTCACCTGCGAGAGAAAAAATTAAGAAGACCCTATATAAAGCTTCCCTAGCATTCATTCGTTTTGGTTAGAGCAGCCAGAGTGCTGACTGACTACTAAAATTACCTGGAAGTATTTGTAACTCTGTGTATTATTATTGTTAGCAACAGTAGTGAGTAATGGTAGGAGCAGTAGCATCTGATAAGTAGACAGTTTGCAGTTTACAAAGGGTTTACACTTTCCCCTGTGTGTGTGCATCACATATAGTGTCACTTAACACTCAATAATTCTGAGAAATATAGACGTATTTGTCATCACTCGGTTTAATAGATGAATAAATCAAGGCACAGAGGTTAAGTAACTAGCTGACGATAACTTACAAACTAAAATCTGAGACTCAAATTCTGATCGTATACGACTTTTCAAAGCTCCACAGTCTTTCAACTGCGTCATTTGTTAAATTAAAAGTTTCCGTTGCTGGTGCCTTTTGTCCACTCAGAAAGAGCAACATTAACTTGATTTTTCATATTATTTCAAACAGAAACAGGCACTAGCCCTACCCAAGGCTTAAATTAAAATATGCGCTATCATTAGTAACAAGCCATTTTAGTAATACAACAGTATAGGATTTCCCTTTAAAAATAGGTTTAAAGAGTTTCTTCATCTCCTTTACCCTAGTAAAACTTATTAGTATTTTTAGAGTGATTACTTTTATTGTTTTTGTATTTTGGGGTTATAAGAAAGGCTTTTGAGAAATCTCTATCCTGCTGTGTCTTCTGAGCCCTCAAGACCCCTTCCTCCCTCACGAATGATGGGGGCATAGCCCCTGGTATGTAAATATCCTAGGTATCAGTGGCATCTACTTACAGGAAAAGATTTCAGTGTACAAAAAACAGACCAAAATATTCATTTCATCCTTTTTTAATGACCAAAACTTTCAAAACAAAACAAAACTAAAGAAATTATAACTCGAGTGTCTTTCAGATCATCTAGAATGGATTCTGAACAATAGGGATACATTTTAAACAGGAAGGCAAATGAGAAATTAATGACGAACACTCAATAAACTATATTAGCATACTTTTGTGCTAATGAAAAGCCAAGTATATTATATTTTTCTCTCGGCTGCTGTGATATTTGTGAAGTCTCCAGGAGTGGCCCTTCAAATGTCTTTTTCTGGACAAGAGCACATTCAGCCACAGGTTCTGGAGTGAGGCAATTAGCTTTACAATTAAGCCAGGAGACCTGCTATTGAGACATGAATTATCCAGATGAGCTGTCTCTTCTGTTTAAAATTTAGCTAATTTGTCAGATTTTTCACTGACTTTCTACATAGATCTTTACATTTACGGTGCAATCAGGACTTTTATTGTGTGCAAATTTGAGAGAAACAAGGCCTTAAAAGTTCCAGCAAATAAGCATATAAGTGAGTACCATTCCTAATTTAAGAACTGGTTTTCCAGTTGTGTGGATTATCCAGGCATCTTTTTCCCTCCGCTGTTCTTTGAATCAATGGTCATTTTGTGGACCTCAAGGTATACTTCCCAAAGGGTTTGGTGAAACCTTGGAGTTTGAAGAGAGAAGAATTATGCCATCAATTACGAAGGGAAAATAAAATGGGGGGAGACTGACTCTGGCTTTCAGTGGTCTAGTCTGTTTTTGTCCTTTCTTTCTGTTGACTTATTTTGACCAAATCATAGAAATGTTAGCCTTTTCTGTGGGGGTGGGTGGGTGGGTGGGGGGAGATTTCTGAAGTAATATAGATGATAGTATTATTTCTTGAATCAGCAGATTAATAACAGACTATCATTTCATGGGAGTGTTAGCAGATGTCATATACAAATATGGTTCCATCTTCAGAAAGCTGAGATACAGGAAGTTAAATTGAAATAGATGTCTTTACTACTGGATGTGTTAGAAACAAACATGCTAATAACGTTCATAGAAAGGGATACGGAATAAAGCATTTTTTGAAAATTCACTTCACCATGGAATCCCTTTTTATGGAGTCCCTACTAACTTCTCACAGATTAGGAAAACGCTGAGCTTTAAATCAAATTTAAAAACCAACCATGCTATAAAACCCTATTTGTTTGAAATGTAAATCACTGATTGAAACAATCTCAAATTTGTAAACTTTGTATTGGAAGATTCTATTAAAAAATAGTTTATACATGCCAACCTGCAGGTCAGCTCACTGACAGAATGTACCTAAACATTAAGAAAAATTTGGGGCTTCCCTGGTGGCACAGTGGTTGAGAGTCCACCTGCCGATACAGGGGACACAGGTTCGTGCCCCGGTCCGGGAAGATCCCACAGGCCGCGGAGCGACTAGGCCTGTGAGCCATGGCCGCTGAGCCTGCGCGTCCCGCAACGGGAGAGGCCACAACAGTGAGAGGCCCGCGTACCGCAAAAAAAACCCCACAAAATACAAAGAAAAAGTTTTACATTTCACACAATGCTTTGTGGAAAGCAGTGCGTTTATTTAAAATGCATTAGTTCATTTGTCCGTGACTTATAATCAATAAAATTAACTGAAACTCACAAAATGAAAAACACCCCCACAGTATACGCTGTGTGTGTGTGCGCGCGCACGCGTGGTATAAATGAATTATATACCGTAAGTAGGGAAAAAATAAGAAATTTTTACAAATTTAACAAATCATTTTATTTTGAATGTATTTGAAGTATTTTTTATTTAAACCAGGTAAATTTGCTAATAATTTTACTCAAAACATTGGCTTGGAAGGCAAATTCTTTTAAATGAAATGAATATTTGATTTTATTTTAAACAAATGCCCATATATGTAGTAGTCACAAAGATTTGAAATAAAGTTTCTTCATAAAACACTAAAACTAGATTTTGTTTCTGGACTCTTTTAAGTATTTTTATCTTAACACTGTTGTAATTTGATGTTTTATTTCACTAATAGGCAAATCAGTTTTGTCCTAACTATCCTGTGGCAATATAGGAAACATGATCATTACTGAATAAAACTTTTTTAGATGAGTTAGAAAGAAAATAATGTTCATTTAAAAACTATCTGAATCTGGAGATGGATGTTAGTGGTGGCTGCACAACAATGTGGATGTACTTAATGTCACTGAGCTGTACACTTAGGAATGATTAAGATGGTAAATTTTATCTAATGTATATTTTACCACAATTTAAAAATTGAATTAAAAAGCATCTGATTATAAAAGTAAATTTTCATTATAGAAGATTTAGAACACAGTGAAAAACTCAAGATAGATATAGTGAAAACTCAAAATGTAAACCATTTGATATACTAGACTTCCACTTTTAATTGAACTTGTTTTAGTAATTATACATGTTTTATATATTTAAAATAATCTTGCGAGGTTTTAAAAAATATTTAGAGCTCATTAGGCTTTCTTTCACCTTATACCTGACACTTAGCTTTAATCCACAGTAAATATCTAGAGTAATAATATCAACTATAGTAAAATGTTGTCCCTTGTAGCTCATTATCTTTACTTGTTTTACATTCGGGTGAAATAAAAGTGAATGTGTAGTCTGCTTATTTCTAACAAAGTATATATTAATGCATTAAAAATTTTATGTACTGTAGTGAAATTAAATTTTATAACTAATGGTTTTATTCAGAAGTCAATAATTCTTATGAACAGGGTAAAAGGTACAGTTTTTGAGTTAGCTATCCTTTGCTCAAAAATTTGGTGACATAGTAGGTAGTGTAAGCCTCAACGATGCCTCAGTATACTTCATCATTCTCAGCCATCGGTGATTAAAGCAAGATTGGTTCATCCTTTTTTGACAGATGTTGTGCTCTTGAGCAAGACTGTCTCATTTTCACTTATTAGTAAAACTGAGAGAGGAATACTGTTGTTTTTTACTTCTATAAGAATTAAGATTGTTTACTTTTTTTTTTTGTGGTACGCGGGCCTCTCACTGCTGTGGCCTCTCCCGTTGTGGAGCGCAGGCTCAGCGGCCATTGGCTCACGGGCCCACCCGCTCCGCGGCATGTGGGATCCTCCCGGACCGGGGCACGAACCCGCGTCCCCTGCATCGCCAGGCGGACTCTCAACCACTGCGCCACCAGGGAAGCCCAAGATTGTTTACTTTTTATATTCTGGTTTTGAAATCACTAGTTTGCTAATATGTTGGTTTAAGCAACCCCAGGTGCAGGGAAATATTTGTACCAAAAAGAAAAAAGAAAGGAGAAGAAAAGGAGGGAGAAAAAAAACCCCAAAACTGTTGTAATAAACTATAGTCCTTCTCATATGTCACTTCCTGAGAAATAAAACAGGATTCTGATTTTATAAGTATCTACAAGATTAAAAGTCACAACCTTTCTCAAATTCCTAAAGATAAATTAAATTATTTCGGTATGAAAATACATTTAAAGACCCATTTATACTTGGTTACAGTTTTCTTCAATCACATGATAGGAAAACTTCTGTCAGAGTCAACTGAACTGGAAATACAAAATCAATGCCAGTCACAAAACATCTCAAAATTTCCAATCACCATCTCATTTAAACAGACTGGTTTTTGTATTAATGTTTAAGCCAACATAAATTTATCTCAAATGTAAAACTGCATCAAGGACACAAAGCAGGCTAACCTAGATACTGGATATCTCAAAGCAGCTAGATTTAAAATGAGTGACGGCTAGCAAACTCTAATAATGAACTTTTAAGAGAGGAAGAATTGATGAGAATTTTTTAATTATGTGTTAGGATTTTAGGCTTTTTAAAAAATTATTTTTTATGGTTCTAGACTCATTGCATAAACCAATTTTAACCTTTCTCCATTTGCTGGATTACTACCTTATATTGGTAGTTCCAACATAGTAAGGTACTATAATGCAGCAGAAAGGACCCAGAAGTCTCTGTATCCATAAAAATTGTACAAAAGGTTACTTTTTATGTATTGGTGGTAATTATTAATCATGATACGGCTTCAGTATCTACCTAACCTTTTTCATAAATACATTTGGTTCATTAATTTAGGCATTCATTCCATATGAGCCCTGTTTTCGTGCTATATGTACACTGTTTCAGGCACAGAGAACATAACACTGTGCAATACAGGCAAAATCCATTCCTTTAAGAAGTATATATAATCTAGCCCGGAAAGCCCACTTAGAAGACGTAATTACAAATGTGTTTGGTATAAACTGCCACTGAGAAATGCCAAGTGCTTTGGGATGGTTTGGCACGGTAGTCTAACCCAAACTGGGAATTCAGGGACAACTTTACTAAGAAAATGATATTTGAGACTTGAATGGCATTTAGAAGCTAGCAGGGCTAAAGGGGACACAGAGAGAAGGAGCAATGTTAGGGTAGCGGGAACAGCATATGCAACACCTGGAATGTGAAAGAGGAGCTCAAAGAGGGTTAATAGAGATGGAACAGAGAGAATAAGGGGCGGAATACTGCATGCCTTGAGGCTAGGAAGGTGGGGAGAAGGGAGATCATGCAGGGTGTTTTAGGCTATGCTGAGGATTTCAGACTTCACCTGAAACACAAAGAAAGCCATCAAAAAGCAAACGGTAAATGATCAGATTTGTATATTTAAAGGATCACTGGCTCAGTCTTTGAAGTGGAGAGGAGCAAAAGTGGATGTGGGGAGATTTACCAGAAGGGTATGCCAGTGGTTCAGCTGAGAGATGCGGTAGGGTGGGGAGAAAAGAAGTAGGCCGCTTGAAAGCTCCTGGGAGATACAACGAACAAAACTTGGTAAGTGTGAGAAAAGATGACTGCAGATTTCTTCTGGGAGGTGCCATAAATGACCAAGATGGGTAAGACTTGCAATAGTGGACTTGGTGGTCAAGATGGGGGAGTAGGAAAACCCTGAGCTCACTGTCTCTCACAGGTACACAAACATTACAGCTATTTACAGAGCAACTACTGATGAGAAAGACCAAGACTGGCAGAAAAGATCTTCCACAAATTAAGGTATAAAGAAGGAACCACAATAAGATGGGTAAAAGAAGTGGAGATGCTGTAGAGTCAAGACCCACACCCCTGCATGCGTGACCCACAAAGGAAGGATAATCACAATTTGAGAGGTTCTCCTCAAGAAGCAAGGGGTCTGAGCCCCACACTGGGCTCCACAGCCCATGGGGGCTCTGCACTGGGAAGACAAGCCCTCAGAACGTCTGGCTTTGAAGGCCAGCAGGGCTTACTTCTGGGAGACCCAGAGGTCTGTGGGAAACAGAGACTCCACTCTTAATGGGAACACACAAAATCTCACACGCTTCAGAACCCAGGGCAGAAGCAGTAAATTGAAAGGAGCCTGGGTCAGACCACCTGCTGATCTTAGCCTCCCAGAGAGGCAGGAGGCAACAGGAGCTCCCCCTGGGAGCACAGACACAGGCGGCAGGCATTTGTGGACCTTGTTCTACCACGTGGACACTGGTGCTGGCAGGTGCCATTGTGGAATCCTCCTTCCAGCTCATTAACACTGGGACCACGCCCTGATCACCAACCTGCCAGCACCAGTACTGGGACACCTCCTGGGTGGGTAGGGACACAGACCCACCCACCAGCAGGCCTGCTGCCTGCAGACCCTCTAAGCCCACAGGTTCCACAGTACACCACCCTGTCCAACAGAGGGCCAAAGACCCAGTCCCAAACACCACAGTGCCAGCACTAGCCCCAGGGTCACCAGGGCCCTGCAGTCAGATACCCTGGGACCTGGTTCCAGCTGCCAGTGGGCCAGCACTAGCCCAGGGACCAATCTCACCCACCAGTATGCAGACACCCGTCTCAGGACCCCCTGGGATCAGCCCCACCCACCATAAGGCAGACACCAGCTGCAGGACCACTGTAGCTCTACAACCTGCCAGTCATAATCCAATTCACTCACCAGTGGGCCAGCACCAATCCAGGAACCCCACTCTGGGCCTGACCCCGCCTACCAGCAGGCTGACACCAGCCCTGGGACACCATGGAGCCCTCAGCCAACAGCCCCAGATTCAGTTCAGCTCACGAGTGGGCTGTCACCAGCTTTGGGACACCCTGGACCCTGAAGCCACCCATGTCAGGAACTGTACCCACCCACCAGCAGGACAACACCAGATCTGGGAACCCCAGCCCCACAGCCACCAACCCCAGAACCTGGCTCTGTCCACCCATGGGTTAGCACTAACCCCAGGATCCCTGGGGACCTGTAATCAGCTGCCTTGTGAACCTGCCCCTCCCACCAGTGGTCATCAGACTCTGCAAAAGATAAGGCCTGGCAAGCAACCAGACAAGGGGCCAGCCACACCTACCAGACCACCCAAAGCGGTCAACCCACCACAACAGAAAAAACCATGCAGAACAAAGACCCATACAAATGCTGCCTATAGGAGCCTCACTTCAGATCTAAAGACACAAACAGACTGCAAGTGAGGGGATGGAAAAAGGTATTCCATGCAAATGGAAACGAAAATAAAACCAGGGTAGCAATACATGTATCAGACAAAACAGACTTTAAAACAAACACTATTACAAGAGACAAAGAAGGACAATACATAGCAATCAGGGGATCAATCCAAGAAGATGATATAACAATTGTAAATATATATATGCCCCCAACATAGGAGCACCTAAATACAGAAAGCAAATATTAACAGATACAAAGTGAGAAATTGGCAGTAACATATAATAGTAGGGGACTTTAACACCCCACTTAGATCAATGCACAAATCACCAAACAGAACATCAATAAGGAAACACTGGCCTTAAATGACACATTAGACCAAGCGGACTTAACAGATACATATAGAACACTCCATCCAAAAGCAGCAGAATACACTTTCTTTCCAATCGCACATGGAACATTATCCAGGACAGATCACATACTTGGTCACAATACAAGTCTCAGTAAAATTAAGAAAACTGAAATCACATCAAGCATCTTTTCCAACCTCAATACTATGAGACTAGAAATCAACTACAAGAAATAAACTACAAAAAACACAAAGACATGAAGACTAAACAAGATGCTAGTAAACAACCAATGGACCACTGAAGAAACCAAACGGGAAATTAAAAAATACCTAGAGACAAATGAAAACGAAAATACGGCAATCCAAAACCTATGGAGCACAGCAAAAGCAGTTCTAAGAGGAAAGGTTACAGTGATACAAGCTGACCTCAGGAAACAAGAAAAATCTCAAATAAACTACCTAACCTTACACCTAAAAGAACTAGAAAAAGAAGAAAAAACAAACCCAAAGTTAGTAGAAGGAAAAAAGTTCATAAAGATCAAAGCAGAAATAAATGAAATAGAGACTAAAATAACAGTAGAAAAGATCAATGAAACTAAGAGGTGGTTCTTGGAAAAGGTAATCAAAACTGATAAAACTTTAGCCAGACTCATCGAGGAAAAAAGAGAAATGGCCCAAATCAATATAATCAGACATGAAAAATGTGAAGTAACAACCGACACCAGAGAAATACAAAGAATCATATGAGATTACTATGAACAATCATACAGCAATAAAATAGACAATGTGGAAGATATGGACAAACTGCTAGAAATGTACAATCTCCAAAGACTGAACTAGGAAGAAATAGAAAATATGCACAGACATACTACCGATAATAAAACCGAATCAGTGATTTGAAAACTCCCAACAAACGAAAGTCCAGGACCAAACGGCTTCACAAGTGAATTCTACCAAACATTTAGAGAAGAGCTATGACTTCTCAAACTATTCCAAAAAATTGCGGAGAAGAAATGCTTCCAAACTCATTTTACAAGGCCAGCATTACCCTGGTCCAAAGGCAGACAAAGTTATCACACACACAAAAAAATTATAAGCCAATATCACTGATGAACATAGATGCAAAAATCCTCAACAAAATATTAGGAAACTGAATTCCACAATATAGTAAAAGGATCACACATATGATCAGGTGGGATTTATTCCAGGGATGCAAATATGGTTCAATACCCACAAATCATTCAGTGTGATACACCACACTACAAAAGTGAAGAATAAAAATCATATGATCATCTCAATGGATGCAGAAAGCTTTTTACAAAATTCAAAATCCTTTCATAATAAAAACTCTCCACAAAGTGGGTGTAGAGAGAACACGCCTCAACATAATAAAGGCCATATAGGACAAACCCACAGCTAACACCATACTCAACAGTGAAAAGCTGAAAGCATTTCCTCTAAGATTAGGAGCAAGACAAGGATGTCCACTCTAGCCTCTTTTATTCAACACAGTATTGAAAGTCCTAGCCAAAGCAATCAGACAAGAGAAAAAATAAAAGGAATCCAAACTAGAAAGGAAGAAGTAAAACTGTCACTGTTTGCAGATGCCATGATACTATACATAGAAAATCCTACAGACACCACCAAAAAACTACTAGAGATAATCTATGAATTCTGTAAAGTTGTAGGATACAAAACTAATATACAGAAATCTATTGCATTTCTATACACTAACAATGAAGTATCAGTTAGAAAAACTAAGGAGACAATCCCATTCATAATCACATCAAAAAGAATAAAATACCCAGAAATAAAATTATCTAAGGAGGTAAAAAGACTTGTACTTGGAAAACTATACAACATTGATGAAAGAAATAGAAGATAACACAAACAGAAGGAAAGAAACACCATGTTTATGGACTGGAGGAATCAGTATTGTTAAAATCACCATACTCCCCAAGGCAGTCTACAGATTCAATGCAATTCCTAACAAAATACCGATGGCATTTTTCTCAAAACTAGAACAGATAATTCTATAATTTGTATGGAAACACAAAAGACTCTGAATAGCCAAAACAATCTTCAGAAAGAACAAAGCTGAAGGGATCACACTCCCTGGTTTCAAACTATACTACAAAGCTACAGCCATCAAAACAGTATGGTAGTAGCACAAAAACAGACACAGGGATCAACCGAACAGAATAGAGCCCAGAAATAAACCCATACTTACAAGGGCAATTAATTTATGAGAAAGGAGGCAAAAATATACAATGGGGAAAAAACAGCCCTTGACATGGGTCTCAGTAATATTTTTTTGGATATGTCTCCTCAGGCAAAGGAAACAAAACAAATATGCACAGTGAAGAAAATTATTAACAAAATGAAAAGGCCACCTGCTGAATGGGAGAATACATTTTCAAATGATATAGCCCATAAGGGGCTAATATCTGTAATATACCAAAAACTCATACAACTCAACACCAAAAAAGCAAACAATCCAATTAAAAAGTGAGTAGAGGATATAAATAGACATTTTTCCTAAGAAGACATACAGATGGCCATTGGGCACATGAAAAGGTACTCAACATCACTAATCATCAGGGAAAAGCAAATCAAAACCACAACGGGATATCACCTCACATCTGTCAGAATGACTTATTATCAAAAAGACAATAAATAATAAATGTTGGTGAGCATGTAGAGAAAAGGGAACCCTCGTGCACTGCTGGTGGAACTCTAAATTGGTGCATCCACTATGGAAAACAATATGGAGGTACCTCAAAAAATTAAAAATAGAACTACCATAAGATCCAGCAATTCCACTCCTGGGTATTTATCTAAAGAAAATGAAAACACCAATTCAAAAAGATATATGCACCCCTATGTTCACTAAAGCATTATTTACAATAGCCAAGATATGGACGCAACCTAAGTGCACATTAACAGATGAATGGATAAAGAAGATGTGCTGCATATATACAATGGAATATTAGTCACAAAAAAGAAGAGAATCTTATCTTTTATAACAACATGTTGGACCTAGTGGGTATTATGCTAAGTGAAATAAGTCAGACATTGAAAGACAATACCGCATGATTTCACTTATGTATGAAATCCAAAACACGCACACATACACACACACACGAAATGAACAAACATAACAAAACAGAAACAGAGTTATAGATACAGAGAAAAAACAGGTGGTGGGAGACTGTAGTGGGGGGGGAAGAAATAGGTGAGGGAAATTAAGGGGTGCAAACTTCCAGCTGCAAAATAAATGAGTCGTGGCTTTGAAATGTACAGTGTGGGAAATACAGTCAATAACTATATAATATCTTGTATGGTGACATACTGTAACTAGAATTATCGTGGTGATTTGTTTTGAAATGTATAGAAATACTGCATCTCTATGCTGCATACCAGGAACTAACATAGTGTTCTAAGCCAATTATACTTGGAAAACAAACAAATTCATAGAAGAAGAGATCAGATTTGTGGTTCCCAGATGTGGGGGTGAAGGGTGGGGAGGGGGAATCAGACGAAGGTGGTCCAAAGGTACCAGAAACTTCCAGGTATAAGATCAATAAGTACTAGGGATGCAATGTACAACATGATAAATATAACTAACACTGAGGTATGTTATATATGAAAGTTGCCGAGAGTAAAGCTTTTATTTATTTGTTTGTTTATTTATGGCTGCATTGGGTCTTCGTTGCTGCACATGGGCTTCCTCTAGCTGTGTCGAGCGGGGGCTACTCTTCGTTGTGGTGCAGGGGCTTCTCAATGCGGTGGCTTCTCTTGTTGCGGAGCACGGGCTCGAAGCTCGCGGGTACAGCAGTTGCAGCACGCAGGCTCAGTAGTTGTGGCTC
>NW_006795975.1:851977-866455 GCF_000442215.2 Lipotes vexillifer | reverse complement strand
ACGCAGGCTCAGTAGTTGTGGCTCGCGGGCTCTAGAGTGCAGGCTCAGTAGTTGTGGTGCACGGGCTTAGCTGCTCTGCAGCATGTGGGGTATCTCCCTGGACCAGGGCTCGAACCCATGTCCCCTGCGTTGGCAGGCGGATTCTTAACCACTGTGCCAGCAGGGAAGTCCAGAGAGTAAATCTTAAGAGTTCTCACCACGAGGGAAAAAGTTGTTCTTCTATTTCTTTAATTTAGGGTCTGTGTGAGACGATGGATGTTCACTAAAATTATTGTGATAATTATTTCACGATGTATGTGATAAAAGAAATTTTCACATATTGAGTTATGGGGATGTCATTCTGGCTTATACATGAGTTAACTTGAACTTTATGCTAACTAAAACAGCCTGTTTGTGGCCTACATTGTACCTCTGCTTTAATTATTTTAAAAAAGGGCAACAATGACCAGAAGTAAAGCGTGTCCATGCTAAAAATAAAGATTAAATGCCTCTCCTCCTGGGACGCCAATGCTGGTCCTCCTTTAATGATAAGACTCCCTTCCCAGGCGCCAAGCCTATACTGACTCACCGTGTACACGCTGATCTTATGTTTGAAACCTTGAAGGAATGTATCCCTGACTTATTTGATGTTCTTGTTCTGAGAAGACATAAAACTGTGCTGAAAACCATGCTTCTCTGGAGCCGTTCCTCAGAGTAATCCGGGAGGCTGTCTTCCAGACTACAGTCCTCAGTTTGGCTCAAATGAAACTCTTTTCTATTCCTATTATAAATTGTTTATTGATTATTTTCATTGCCATATGTAAACTAACCTTAAACTTATAGAGTACTGAATGTCAATTATATCTCAGTAAAGCTGGAGGAAAAAAAATACTGGAAGAATGTCTTTTGGTACACTTCCACCAGTTGAATACATATCTGGCATGTCATGCGTGCATTTTAGAATCAAAATGTGCCAGTCCAACTAGGCTCATTTAAAACTCAGCAAAATCTAAAGTGTGAGTCAGCAATTCTGAAACTACTTTATGTATATCTAAGCTTGAGCAAATAAATATATCGTGGATATTAAGAATCAAGTTTCTTGGGCGTCCCTGGTGACGCAGTGGTTGAGAGTCCGCCTGCCGATGCAGGGGACACGGGTTCGTGCCCCGGTCCGGGAGGATCCCACGTGCCGCGGAGCAGCTGGGCCCGTGAGCCATGGCCGCTGGGCCTGTGTGTCCGGAGCCTGTGCTCCTCAATGGGAGAGGCCACAACGGTGAGAGGCCCGTGTACCGCAAAAAAAAAAAAGAATCAAGTTTCTTATGTCAGAGAAAGGAGCTCCAAATAATTCCTTATTTGCAGTGGGAAGCTATGATAAACCTTGTAATTGGAGGAGCAAACAGTTTTAGATTAGATATTGATATCGAAATAAGAGTTGAATGTATGTGTATACATTATATCTTTCCTAGCTCTGTTCATGAAAGAGCCTAGAAGCAGTGATATCATGAGCATATCTAGTGCACAGGTCTTGGTTTCTAAGCATGAAAACACGGATCCAAGGAACCAGGGCTCCTTGGAGAAACGGCTGACTTCAGGATTGGCGGAGGGAAGAGGTGGAAGTATGGGATGAGCCAGGAAGAACTAGTGTGTCAGAAAGTAAGGATATGTTCAAAAAAATGATGGAAGTATGTCACGGAACAGAGGAGCCAACTTTAACAAGCTCTCAGTGGCCAAACCGGGAACAATATAAGCTGGGAATAATATAATGGCTATAATCCACAGAATAAAAATAAATATCCAGATATAACTAAGTAAATGCAGAAGGGAGAAAAGTCTGCTCCTCCTTGCCACAAAACTCCAATGATACATGTAGAGGAAATGATGGAAATAGGAAATCACCGTTAAGAAACGGCACAGTAAGTGTTTCAGATAAGAATCACCACTCAGTGAAAGATACGATTATAAACATGATATTTACAGAGTCACAAAGCATCTCACTACAAGATTCTAATTACAAAGGGAAATATCGTAACTTTATAGTGGAGGGAGTTGAAATCTCCTTAACCAAAGTGATCAAAGTAGACATACGGAATCATGTGCTCCCTGATCTGATGTACTGAGAAGGACGCAACGCCACTTTTGGGGGGCCATGGTACAAATTTACTGACCAGTATTCTTCAAAAGTGTCAAGATTACGAAAGATGAACAGAGGAACTGTGCAGATTAAAGGAGGCTAAACAGACTTGATGACTCAATACAATGGAGGGTCCTGGATTGGACCCCTAGACTAGAAGGACATTAGCAGGATGATTAACAAAATGTGAATAAAGGTCTGTAGATTAGGTAACAGAGTAATATCAATGTTCATTTTTTTCTGATTTTGATACCTCTTTTGTGGTTATATAAGATGTTAACATTTGAGGAAGCTGAGTGAAGGGCATGTGGGGATTCTTTGTGAAGAAACTTTGTACTATTTTTGCAACTTTTAAAAAGCCTATTTCAAAATTTAAAAATTAAATAAAAAATTAAAAGCACACACCGAGCCCCCAATTTAAATGTTTTCTTCCATTTAATGGGGGAGAAAAGATGATAGTGGGGTTGGTTTTGTTAAATCTAACTTTATAATTATGTTTTATACTTCAGTTTTAATTGTAAAACACTGCTAATGTCAAATTCTCTGCGCTTTTGACACATACTTGTTTTTGCTTGGCTCTGGCCCTGATTATTTACCTCATTTGAGGATTATTACAGTCTTCCCATGCTCTTCTTCAACATTTCCTTGGAAAAAGGTACATTTTTATTACATTACCACCATGTCTCTTTAAACTACATTATGAAAATATAATTGTGCTTTCTGAAATTATTTAATTTCAACTTGACTTAAAATAATCAAAGAAGTCAGCATGATGAATTTTGTGTCTGTTTCAGTTTATTCTTTTTAAAAATTTTTTTTTATTTTTGGCGGTGTCGGGTCTTTGTTGCTGTGCACGGGCTTTCTCTAGTTGCAGCAAGCGGAGGCTACTCCTCGTTGTAGTGCGCAGGCTTCTCACTGCAGTGGCTTCTCTTGTTGCAGAGCACAGGCTTCAGAGCACAGGCTCAGTAGTTGTGGCTCGCGGGCTCTAGAGCGCAGGCTCAGTAGTTGTGGCTCGCGGGCTCTAGAGCGCAGGCTCAGTAGCTGTGGCACACGGGCTTAGTTGCTCCGCGGCATGTGGGATCTTCCCGGACCAGGGCTCGAACCCATGTCCCCTGCATTGGCAGGCAGATTCTTAAGCACTGCGCCACCAGGGAAGTCCCTGTTTTAGTTTATTCTTAATTATTGGAATAACTGTGTATATTGAAATATTTATAGAAAAGGGGTTAGGACAAAAAGAAGGAAAACATTAAAAATCTTTCAATATTTGGATAATACTGCGATTTTTCAGTCATTTAACATTTAACATGCGGATAAGATGAGGCCCAGAAGCTTAACTGTTTTGCTGCGGTCGTATAGTTAACATACTGGAGGCCACATGTGAACCTAGTTCGGTCAGGCTCCACATTTCCTACAACACTGTAATGAATAAAGGATGTACACATTGTGCTGAATTTCTGAACAGCCATTACTCTTTCAAAAACTAGTTTTGTCTATTTGGTAATCAGGGTTTCAGTGTTCAAAACCATCAATATTTATTTACATTGAGTTTTTAGCTAAAATACAGAGTACTTATAAACTGGTTTTCGACAAGTGAGCAAAATTAATTTGTATCTACTATGCACCATAATCTTTTTAAAAACTATTTATTTATTTTAGTTTTGGCTGTGTCAGGTCTTAGTTGCGGCACACAGGATCTTTCGCTGAGGTGTGCGGGCTTCTCCCTCTAGTTGTGGTGCACAGGCTCAGTAGCTGTGGTGTGCGGGCTCAGTAGTTGTGGTGCAGGGGCTCAGTAGTTGCGGTGCGTGTGGCAAGCAACTGCGAGCGCCTGTCATGCTCTTGAAAAACAAATATGAAATCTGAACAGCTGATGATCATAAAAATAATTACAGGTTGTCATTATTAAGTACATAATCACACCTAACCCTCCTTAATATAAACGTACATAACTAGACTACAATACATGTTTCAAAATGTTAGAGAAACAAGACACATGGAAGGTACTGTTTTTCTGAGGAACCATCCTAGAGGGGTACACAGTGAGAATTTTCAAAACGACGTAAAATCTCTAGTCCTGAAAACCCTTCCTGGCCTGTATGGGAAATAAATGTCCTCGTGTAGCCTGTACATAGGTCAGAACAGGGAAGACTGAGTGCTGGGAATGGTGGGTGTGCGTGTGAACCCTGTGAATAACTGCGAGTGGGAACCTGAGAAAAGGATGCTTAGGTTCATGGGATCTTTAGGGCAGATACGTATAGCACTTGTTTACCTTTAACCAGCAGTGCACTCCCCATCCTACTCTACATCCTCACTTCCTACACTTTCTGTTGTGTATGCTCTTACCTTTCACGGCAGCCCCTCTCCGCCAGCAACACCAGGGGGACACTGTTATTTAGCTTATTTGTATACCCTTCTGACTATACAAATGAGTAAGTCAAATTAACTTTATCACAAAAATCATGAGTGTTTCTTGTGAAATACGGACCATGGTTCCAAGAGTAACATGCTCGCAGAGTCCTTGCACTGCGGATTTTCCAACAGACTGCGGCATTAAATATCGGCAGCAGGACTGCAGGCATGCTAGAAGCCACAAACTGTCTTACTGGTCATGAGGTCAATTGTAGCAATAATGGTGAACTTCTACAGAGCACTTCCTGTGTGCCAGGCACTACTTTAAGTGACTAATATGTATGAACTCATTTAATCTTTATAATTTTAGGTAATAGCCTTATCCCCATTTTATGGATGAGGAAACTGAAGTATAATTATTCAAAGCTATACTGTTGAGATTCTACCTGCAGGGCATCGTAGATCTTATTTTGGACTTAGGAACTCTGGTAGTTTATGTATAATATACATATCTTTCTACTTGTGCCCTTTACCTTCAGTGTGAAAGACCACAAGCTAAACATTTAAGCATAGGTAAGCTTAGGTATAAGCCTACATTTTACTAGCATCTAAACCAGCTGACAGCTGTGAACAGAAACGAAAGGCAGCATTATAAAACTATGTCCCACACAGCCACTCTTATCTGCATAAGCTATATTCTAATTCATGACCTTTGCCCTTTTCCTTCCTTTCTTTCCCCTGTTTTTTTTCTTTTCTGAAAATGCCTCAACGATTTTAATAGTGTAATCACACTATTTGGAAACACATCTGGCCAAAATTTCCTCCTTATGAAAACTAAACAACACTGCTGTATATCATTTTATCTTAATTCTCAAAAGGGATCAATTAGATGATGTAAAAGTATGAAGAAAACCAAAAGACTAAAAAACTATGTGTATACAGTTCCATAAAACAAACACAATAAATGATAGTAAGGGAAGTGAAAAGGAATAAACATTTGTTGACTTCCTGCCTAAGATGCTTTTTAAAATTTATTGTTTACAAGAGACAAATCTGGTTTGAAATGCCAAATTTCGTTAGATTAGTAAGGGAGAAAAAGTGTTGATGGTAACACTATTTACGTCTCTTTAGATTGAAAGGAGAATCTAGGCATTACGGAGAATTTGTTTTAGCTGATTAGATTACATATAATATTCTCCATTGCTTTATAAACATGTATTTTAATCTCTGTGAGATTCTGAGAACCAGCCTATGGTCATAAACTGAATTTTAACATTATATAAACCAGGCCTCTGGCTGCAGAACGCAGTGAATTCTGTAGTGTACCAGTGTATTTATTTATATTCAACTTTATTATTTATTCCTGTGTGTTTATTTTTAGATTTCTGACTTGTTCCTGACACCAAAAATACATATTTATAGTTTTTCATTGCAAATATTATGGAAGGTAGATTAGTATTTAGCATCAGCCTGAGTTGATGAGGTGAATTTAATAGAAAAGGGAAAGGGAACTTCCCTTAATAAACTTTAAGGCCAAGAATGCATTTTTATGTTATTTTCCCTACTTCTTAACTGTGGAAAACTGTAACAACCAAGGTCTTACAGTTCAAAGAACTGATATTTCAGGACAAATTATAAAGGGAAGCATTTCCTTTGGAGATCTTTTCTCGCATCATTGTTGTTGCTGCGTAGGGGGAATGGTGCTTTTGCATTTAGCAGCATAAGCCTTCTGGTCTAACAGGAAAAAAGAGAGAAAAGTTATTCTCTCTCAGATTTTTTTTTTTTTTCTTTTGCGGTACGCGGGCCTCTCACTGTTGTGGCCTCTCCCGTTGTGGAGCACAGGCTCCGGACGCGCAGGCCCAGCGGCCATGGCTCATGGGCGCAGCCGCTCCGCGGCATGTGGGATCTTCCCGGACCGGGGCACGACCCCGTGTCCCCTGCATCGTTAGGCGGACTCTCAACCACTGCGCCACCAGGGAAGCCCGTCTCTCAGATTTTTAACTGTGTTTTGTATGCTACAACCCTACCTACTACTTGTGTATGTGTGAGTGAATACATATACCATGAATATTTCCTTACTTTCAAAAATATCTTAAAATAATAATGGTATTAAAGTTCCTTCAATGAAACATATTAAATGACATGCAAATATGCTTATAGCTTAGCATTAAATGAAAATAAAAGCAAGAGGCAAGATTAAACAGGTAATATATTCTGCTTTTCCAAAACTCTCCTGAAGTGAACAAGCATATTACTTTGTAGGTAACCCTTTGCCAAGCACAGCATGCATACAGAAGAGTGCGTGAGTGAAAGTATACAGCTGGAAGAATGCTTCTGCACTGAACACACCTGTCTAACCAGTGCCCAGACCAGCAAAGCAACACCGCCAGCACCTTAGGCTCCCTTTCAGTTGCTGCCTCCTGCCCGCTCTAAACAGAAAGCACGTCCAACACCGCTGATGAACCTGGACTGCTCGGGACCATACGCGAATGCAGTTACACAGCATGCACTCTCTTGCGTCCGACTTCTGTGGCTCGATGTTGTTTGTGGCATTCGTCCACGTTTGCGTACTTGTAGTTTATGCATCCTTATTGCTGTGTAGTAATCCAACATGTGAATCTATCATAAACCATCCACTCTACCTTCGTGGCACTTGAGTAGTTTCCAGTTTGGGCTTATGACATTGTTTTATCTTTATACTTAAAAACAGATCTAAAAACCAGAAACACCAACCAAAACTCGTTTTCAAATGAACAATCTTTAAATTGGCAAATGATTTACTACGCTAATTATTCCACAAGTTCTCTTTCCAGTTCTGATTTATCAGAAATCTGCCGATTTAGGGGTGTCTAACCATGTTATAGACGTTGCTCAACCTGTTTTTCTTCAAACATAAGTGCTTTGATTTATTTGGTTCAGAGGGTTTCATTCCCTCTCAATGGCTGTTGACATTTCACAACAGAGGCACCAGCTCACTCTCCCTTTTCAACCTCAGAGACACTTAAAAACCTGTCAAAAAACATTCTGGAAAAACTTTCCCAGAGGTCACGTGTTGGCCAACTCCTGCTGTCTGTAATAAAGAAACCAAAAGCTCATACATATAAAAAAGCCTCAGAGCCACAAAACTCTTTGCGCTTAGCCATTCATGTAATTTCGGGCAGACGTTATGAAGCAAGCTAATGCCCTAGAACTTTTTTTGTTTGTCTTAACGTAAGTGAGTATAATCACCTCCACTCCTACCATCACTTCCCACTCTCTTGAGTTGCTTCCTGCAGGATCCCACTGCAAGAAATAAGTGAAAGGATGAAAAACTGAGAATGAAAGTATGGATGTTAATGAGATAGCATAGTGTGAGCCAAGTTCAAGTGACAAAGTGCAAAGAAATGCAGAGTAAGGACAGCCTATGCACCCTTTACTGGAGACAGTCTTCACAGTAGGATCCTCAGCAAATTATTTAAATGTGATTTGTGCATATTAAAAAATACTTCTCAAAGACATCTCTTTTAAAGAAAACAAGAATTCTCTTTGATCTTTATTCTAGAATCTTCTAGTCTTACAACACTGTTCTGCAATTAAAAAAAAAATAAATTTATTTATTCATTTTTGGCTGCATTGGGTGTTTGTTGCTGCCCGCGGGCTTTCTCTAGTTGTGGTGAGCGGGGGCTACTCTTCGTTGTGGTGTGCAGTCACCTCATTGCGGTGGCTTCTCTTGTTGCAGAGCACGGGCTCTAGGCACACGGGCTTCAGCAGTTGTGGCACATGGGCTCAGTAGTTGTGGCTTGCGGGCTCTAGAGCGCAGGCTCAGTAGTTGTGGCGCACGGGCTCAGTTGCTCCGCGGCATGTGGGATCTTTCGGGCCCAGAGCTCGAACCGGTGTCCCCTGCATTGGCAGGCAGATTCTTAACCACTGCGCCACCAGGGAAGTCCTGCAATTGTTTGTTCACATGTCTGTCTCTTCCTCTAGACTGTGCTCCTCTGAGTGTGGATACCGTAATATTAAATTTCATATACCATAGCATCTGGCACTTAAGTGATGCATAAATGTTTCATGCATGAGAGGATGCATTAATTAAATGAGGAAATAATTTTTTGAAAAAGGAAAGTTGGTGGGTAGAGTAAAAAACATTGCCTATGTGAGGTCTTCTCGTTCTGAACTCAGCTGCAGACGCTCCACCAGGTCCGCAACCCTGGAGTGTAGAAACAACATCCTCGCGAGATCCTGGAAGCAGGGAAGGGAAGTCTGCCCTTAAGCACAAGGTGTCTATCAGCATGGCTGCCCTTGCTCGCACAGGTCTAGTTCTGCCTCTGACTAGAGATTAACCGACTGCGATCCACTTGAATGTGGAGACCACCTGCCTAAAACTGCACTAAGTTGCAACTGACCTTTCGAAACTGAGTGGAGCTCTGGCCGTGGCAAACAGAAGGCTGAACGACACTCCAGGTACACGGTGGGGAGGGCTAGGTTGGTGAGACCTTGATGCCTGAGAGGTGTCCATCTTCTGGACGCCCCGTACTAAACTCCTATTGCCTATTAAAATTTAACACAGGTTAGTGAACACAATGCTGTAGAGAGTTTAGCAGCTCTCAGCACAGTAGATCCAACACAGCCTTTTGTCTTTATCATTTTGTTATGTATCATTTACTTTATGTGGCTTAAGAAATATCATTGTAAAATGTTCTTCAGAATTTTGATGACAGTAACTATTACAAAAACCAATACTTCGTTTCTTTATTTTTTAAAATCGTTATTTAATATTAGATTATAGTTGACTAACAATGTGGTGTTAGTTTCAGGTGTACAGCACAGTGCTTCAGGTATACGTGTACATTTATTATTATTTATTCTTTTGGAAATTCTTTTCCCATTTAGGTTATTACAGAATACTGAGCAGAATTCCCTGTGCTATACAGTAGGTCCTTTTTAGTTATCTATTTTATATATAGTAGTGTGTATGTCAATCCCAAACTCCCAGTCTATCCACCCCCACCCTCGTCCCCCCTGGTAACCATAAGTGTGTTCTCTAAGTCTGTTGAGTCTGTTTCTGTTTTGTAAATAAGTTCATCTCTATCATTTTTTTTTTTTAGATTCCAAATATAAGCAATATCATATGATATTTGTCTTTCCCTGTCTGACTTCACTTAGTGTGACCATCTCTAGGTCCATCCCTGTTTCTGCAATGGCATTATTTCAATCTTATTCTATGGCTGAGTAACATTGCGCTGTATATATGTACCACATCATCTTTATCCATTCCTCTGTTGATGGACACTTAGGTTGCTTCCATGTCTTGGCAACTGTAAATAATGCTGTTATGAACACTGGGGTGCATGTATCTTTTCTGATGAGTGTTTTTGTGTTTTGGAGGGATATATATCCAGGAGTGGAACTACTGGGTCATATGGTAGTTCTACTTTTAGTTTTCTGAGAAACCTCCATACTGTTTTCCACAGTGGCTGCATCAATTTGCATTCCCATTAATAGTGTACCACGGTTCTCTTTTCTCCACATCCTAACCAACATTTGTTATTTGTGGGTTTTTTTGTTCCATGATAGCTATTCTGACAAGTGTGATGTGATATCTCATTGTGGTTTTGATTTGCATTTCCCTGATAATTAGCGATGTTGAGCATCTTTTCATGTGCCTGTTGGCCATCTGCATTTCCTCTTTGGAAAAATGTCTGTTCAGTTTTTCTGCCCATTTTCAATCAGGTTGTTTGTGTTTTTGATGTTGAGTTGTATGAGCTGTTTATATATGTTGGGTATTAACCCCTTATTGGTCATATCATTTGCAAATATTTTCTCCCATTCAGTAGGTTGTCTTTTCGTTTTGTTGATGGTTTTCTTTGCTGTGCAAAAACTTTTAAGTTTAATTAGGTCCCATTTGTTTATTTTTGCTTTTATTTCCTTTCCTTTAGGAGCCAGATTCAAAAAAATATAGCTGCGATTTATGTCTTCCTCTAGGAGTCTTACAGTATTCAGTCTTACATTTAGGTCTCTAACCCATTTTGAGTTTATTTTTGTATATGGTGTTAGAGAATGTTCTAATTTCATTCTTTTATATGTAGCTGTCCAGTTTTCCCAGCACCACTTATTGAAGAGTCTTGTCTTTTCTCCATTGTATATTCTGGCCTCCTCTGTCATAGATTAATTGACCATAAGTGCATGGGTTTATTTCTGGGCTCTCTATCCTGTTCCACTGCTTTATGTGTCTGTTTTTGTGCCAGTACCATGCTGTTTTGATTACTGTAGCTTTGCAGTATAGTCTGAAGTCAGGGAGCATGATTTCTCCAGCTCCATTCTTCTTTCTCAAGATTGTTTTGGCTATTCAGGGTCTTTTGTGTTTTCATACAAATTTAAAATTTTTTTGTTCTTGTTCTACAAAAAATGCCATTGGTGCTTTGATAGGGATTGCACTGAATCCGTATACTGTCTTGGGTAGTATGGTCACTGTAACAATATTGATTCTTCCAATCCAGGAACACAGTATAGCTTTCCGTCTGTTTGTGTCATGTCCAGTTTCTTTCATCAGTGTCACAGTTTTCAGAGTACAAATCTTTTGCCTCCTTAGGTAGGTTTATTCCTAAGTATTTTATTCTTTTTGATGCAGCGGTAAATGGGATTGTTTCCTTAATTTCTCTTACTGATATTTCACAGGCCAATATCACTGATGCACGTAGATGCAAAAATCCTCAACAAAATACTAGGAAACCAAATCCAACAATACATTAAAAGGATCATACACCATGATCGAGTAGGATTTATCCCAGGGATGCAAGGATTTTTCAACATCTGCAAATCAATCAATGTGATACACCACATTAATAAATTGAAGAATAAAAACTATATGATCATCTCAATAGATGCAGGAAAAGCTTTTGATAAAATTCAACACCAATTTATTATAACAACTCCTCAGAAGGTGGGCAAAGAGGGAACCCTCCTCAACATAATAAAGGCCATATATGACAAACCCACAGCCAACATTGCTCTCAATGGTGAAAAACTGAAAGCATTTCCTCTAAGATCAGGAACAAGACAAGGATGCCCACTCTTTTATTCAACATGGTTTTGGAAGTCCTAGCCACGGCAATCAGAGAAGAAAGGGAAATAAACGGAATCCAAATTGGAAAGGAAGAAGTAAAACTGTCACTGTTTGCTGATGACTTGATACTATAGATAGAAAATCCTAAAGATGTCACCAGAAAACTATTAGAGCTCATCAATGAATCTGGCAAAGTTTCAGAATACAAAATTAATATACTGAAATCTGTCGCATTTCTAAACCAATGCTTTTTAAAATGTAACTAAAAATGAGCTTGAATTCCATCTTAATAGCACTGACTACTCACAAAATTAAGTCATGCGAGAAAATGGGTAGAAGAATAATACAAGTCACTGAGATTTTAAAAATTAAAGTTACAGGGAGCTCCCTGGTGGTCCAGTGGTTAGGACTCAGTGCTTTCACTGCCATGGCCCCGGGCTGAATCCCCGGTCAGGGAACTAAGATCCTGCAAGCCGCGCAGCGTGGAAAATAAAATAAAATAAATATAAAAGTTAAGGTTACGGACATCAAAAAGTAGAGACTGCTAAACTGATAAATTGGTTTTTTGTATTGTCATGTTAAGCATTTAAATTACCTTTATAAAACATTCTTTAAAATCCTTTTTTGAGCAGCTAACTGCTGCACATTTGATTAATATATAAACAAGATACCAATGTTCTCATTTTGATGACTAAAATATTTTCTTTCATTCTTTTCAATTATTTAAAGTTAGCAGAGCCCCAAGCATCGTTTGGGTAGGTAAGTGATAGACTGATGTCAGCATACCGAAGAGGAAGAAAAGCATCTCACAGAAGAGCAGCCAGCAGCAACTAATGGTTTTTAGCTGTTGCTGATGTAACTGATCAAGGTGCTGTAACAGAAAGCAGTTTTGTGTGATTCATATATTGTTCTGTTGGGATGCACTGTACTCCCTTATAATTTTTAAGCCTAGCTAACTCCAGGTTTCCCCCTTCCTTAAAAGGTAGTTTCTAACTATGTGTTTATTTTAAAGCTAATAATTGATAGTGAAAGAAAACTGGCAGCCTGTTGAGTTGCAACAAACGTTAAGTCTTGTGTTAAACAAATATTCTTTATTTGACTAAAATAAAATAGTCAGCTATGTGAACATTCGTCCCACATTTGCCAAATGCCTTTAGCTGAGTTGTTAATATCCTAGAATAATAAAAGATTAGTACCTTTCACTTATCATTAACCTACTGGGTCCAGATTTTGCTCTCAGATACTATCATCACACATAGGTTGAAAATGCCATTTACCCAACTATCAAGGCATAACTTTCAGTGAAATGTATTTAGCTATCAAAGATCTGCAAGCAATCCACTGGTGGAGATATGATACTGCTTTGACGGACTGCTGGTGAAGGTTTGCTACAAAAGTATATACACTTACAAAGGCATTCACTGTTCACTAAAGACTGTAATGTACTGCATATTAACTAATAAGATATTCTCTTATATAAATACTACCCCTAAACTGTATTTAGTGGTGTTCTTTAGCACCAATAGAATTTTATTCACAATACTAGAAAAATACAAAATTTATCCATGTTTTCTGTAAGTTTCTTTTACTTTTTTACTCATCATAGAGTCACGGACGGTTATGGAGAAAGCACTATTACTTCCTTATTATATTCTGGAAAACCTTGGTTCATTCATGAAAACTTCTGGCTCAACCTGCTTTCTGAAGGAGAAAACTAAGTTACATATGAGACCACAGTTGGATACTGTGGGTACTAAAGAATTGTAATCAGAGGCTCCGCTCCCCTGACGTGGTACCATTCCCTGATGGCCAATTAGTACTGAGGATAATAGAGTAGCTTCTTAAACCTTATCCAGCGACCTTTTCTTTTTCAGTCATGCTATTCCCCTCTCTTTACTCCACCTCCCGCCCGGGGCCCCTCTCCCCCTCCTGCCATTAGGACTATTCTTAAGCAACCTATAAGGCTGAAACTTACTGCTCGGGATTGCCACCTACCAACAGGGAAGCTTAACTTTGGGTTTGAAAATATATTTTTTTAAGTTCAAAGCTTTGTAAGCCAGGCTTTCAAGTGGTTAAAAGGTTTTCTAAGAACTTCCAAAGCTGAGTTTTTACATAAGAAAAAACAAGTCTGGAGGATTAACTGTATTATAATCATAGTGAGAAGAAAAATTCCAAATACCTTGCAAAGAAAATTCCATACCTTTCAGGTCCAGAAGTGTTGGGGGACACAGAGATTCTGAGTGGATGAGCCTAGCGGGGGGCAGTCCTGAGGAGGGACCAAGTTCCCTTCATCCTCCCTAACTTTCACACTAAGAGGTGGAACAAGGCAGGATGCTCAGAAAAGCTGAAGGGTAAGCCCGAAATTTTCAGGCTGTCGCTTGGCTTCTCTGGGGCAAGAGCCTGCAAAATCTGCAAGCCTTTCAGAAAGTTCTGTTGGGGACAAAGTGTTGTGTCCATCGTGGCACAGAAGTAATGGACAGAGGAATGAAGTCTGAGGAAGGTTTTCCCAGCTGATGGACCAGAGGGTAGTTTTTACAGGATTCTACAAACTCCTGGGTAGTGCAGAGAAAGCAACCAAGAATTTCAAGGTCCTGATAAAGAGTTGGGAGATGCTGAGGGAACTGCAGGGTTAAAACTGACTTGGTTCCCAGAGCGAGGGGAAGGCAGCTGAGTGCAGATTCCTACACACAGACAGAACGGCACGCCTCTGCAGCCCCTGCCACAGCTTTCCTACTGACCCCGGGGATGCAGTGAGGACAGGCCGGAGGCCCAGAGGTGAAGCCCATGTAAGATATCACTGGAAGCACAGCAAGAGGGGGGATGCCTCGCCTGTACTCAAATGCCATCCTGATTAAGAGGGAGAGGAGAACCCTAGAGAGGAGCAGACATTTTTATAGACTGAATAATTGGTCAAAAGAAAGTGTTTCGGGCTTCCCTGGTGGCGCAGTGGTTGAGGGCCCGCCTGCCGATGCAGGGGACG
>NW_006795975.1:814018-851815 GCF_000442215.2 Lipotes vexillifer | reverse complement strand
ACTGAAAAAAAAAAAAAAAAAAAAAAAAAAAAAAAGTGTGTCAAGCGAGAAGATACTGAGATACCTTTTTAAAAGGCGAGGTTGTGTGTTTTATACCATGGTTGGGAATGGCAGCTGAGAACTAGGAAGAGATCACTTCAGAAAGTAAAGTTACTTTTTTTGCACACCCTAGATTGGGACTGGCCAATTTAGACCTCTGATGCTAGAAAACGTCAAACTATAATACTGTCACAATCCTGATCTATAAAACCTGTACTGAATGATTAATGCTATGACTCCTCCTTTTTCTACAACATTACCTTTAAAGGATAAAAAATATCATGCTATATCATTCATGTCTCTCTGTTTACTAACCATATAAAGCAGTGTAAGCAATATACACATACCCTCTACAGCTACATGAAATTTTTTTTAGCTCTCACGTAAATGATCTACGACTTTCTGAATTTTATTGTTAGATATTCTGCCACCTCTTAAAGTTTTTGTTTCACGTGTGAAGCTGCCAGTTCTGAGCAGCAGAAGTAGTCTCTGGACTGTCCTTAGAACCAGGCGAAAGCAGTGAGTCAGAACCCAGGAAGACGGTAAAGAAACAGGACGGAATATACCCAGCGTAGTCAGATGATCAAGGGCTTGAGCTAGACAGCCACCTACAGAGCAAGAGTCACTGTTAACAAAGAAATCTTGGCTGTGAAGTAGACAAATATTGCATGCTTGCTCAAAAATGAATCCCAAGAGCTGCAGAGACTGTGCCTGCGGTTAAGTGCTGTTAGGTAAGTCAAAGAGGGATGTGAGGTTAGAGCCAAGACTTCATCCTCATGTCAGACTGACACTGGCTGTAGACAAATTCTTCACTTTCATATGTTCCCGGAAAGCTCTTCTCCAGAATTTACTTTTGTGGATTATTTCATTTCTTCCTATACCCAAGTATATTCCTCGACTTCACCTCCTCACCTTTGTTTTGAATATCCCCTAAAAGTTTTCCTCTACTCCTCAGCAGTACCCTTTACCCTGTAAAATGTTTGCCTGAGACTCGTCTCCCCTTTTCAGTAAACCTCACACAAACTCCAAGTAGCTTGCGGAACTAGCCCTCCGAGGAAAAACAAACATTAAATCTTTGTTATCAATCAGGACAGGCTAAGTTATGCTGCATAACAAACATCAAAACTTCAGTAATTAACAGAACAAGGGTTTATTTCTCACTGCACATAGAGACAGTGTACCAGAGTGATTCTCCTGGGCTATGACTCCTATGTCAGTAGCTTAGTAAATCCAGGCTGCTTTGAACTTATTACCATGACTGCCATGGCAGGGAAGGAGAGAGTGGAGAGTCTCGAATTAGCAATTAAAGGC
The DNA here is from genome assembly GCF_000442215.2 of Lipotes vexillifer. NCBI lineage: Eukaryota > Metazoa > Chordata > Mammalia > Artiodactyla > Lipotidae > Lipotes > Lipotes vexillifer. The sequence continues at coordinate 850,465 of NW_006795975.1, read as the reverse complement.
TTTCATCTGGCCCAAACCCCATTGGCCAGAAACTGTCTCTCGGTCTTGCTCAACTGCAAGGAGGGGGAAAGCATAATCCTTCCACGGACCAGAAGGAATAGGGAACCAGAATGGATAAATACTAAGTCATCAGCACACCTTGCTTGGGCAATGAAAAGTTGATGTCCTGATACGGACTTCTGAGAAGCAAGATACTGTAACGGTGTTTGTTATCCTAAGTGCTTTTTTTCTCACCTGTTGGCTGATCACTTACTTAATTCCTTCCTCTAAAGGGCCAGCTTTCATTTACTGAGTCCTGAGAATGCCAGTACCCGGGAAAGTGTGTACATGTGTGTGTATATATGTATATACACACACACAAATGAGACTGCAAGCATATCCACAGAAAATATTTAAGTATTTGATTCCTTTTCAATTCCCAATAATACCCATTATAACAGGCAGATTTAGGATTTTTTAATGTTTTAATTGTATATGTGAAATTACATTCCAAAGAGATCTGAGGGGTCTGGGAGCATAGCCTTTCCATTAAAGCCATTAATTCTACATGAGTGCTCTCAATCACCAGGGACGATTTTCAGAAAATAAATATACTGAATGGAGAGAGAACGAAAAAGAACTAGAGACACCAAAGGTTTCTATCTCTGGGGGGTGATATGGCTCTAGCAACACTGCCTGACTCTTGATTCCTAAACATATGTCACCTATACTTAGGTAGAAAGTCCTCCTCTGAAACTGTTGCATCTTCAAAGACAGAAAGAAATCTGTTTCAAGAAGAGACACAAAACTGATGGCAGGACCACCTGGAAAAATATTTATATACTCCCGGAAGGCTTTTGTTGTTCTGTGGGGTTCTGAATTAGCTACTAGCTGTTTTTTACAGAAAGCTCTGTTAAAATGCCCATACGGTATACAATAGTGTAGTTATTCTGCCTTGCTGAATCAACGTCTTAGAGCAAAATATAAACAGTAAGATTTTTTTAACAAGTTTTTGTACCATGGGTCATAAAATTCACGAAGCTCTGCCAATGAAATTAGTGTAGAAACATGTTAATACGTTTGTCGTGATAAAATATTCTATATAACAAACCTCTTTAAAAGAAGGGGTGTGGGGCTTCCCTGGTGGCGCAGTGGTTGAGGGTCCGCCTGCCGATGCAGGGGACACGGGTCCGTGCCCCGGTCCAGGAAGATCCCACATGCCGCAGAGCGGCTGGGCCCGTGAGCCATGGCCGCTGAGCCTGCGCGTCCGGAGCCTGTGCTCCGCAACGGGAGAGGCCACAACAGTGAGAGGCCCGCAAACAGCAAAAAAATAAAAAAATAAAAAAAAATAAGAGAAGGGGTGAAAATGAGTTTTGGATCGCTCCATGGACAGTATCAGTAAGTACCTTTGTAAAAAACTGAATAGTTGACACTTGTATTTTAGGATTTTTTTAAGGACATGAGTCTGTCAGAATCAAATTGATACACTTGTTCTATAACTATAAATTACAAAGTGATTTATTAAATTATATGGTTAAAGACAATGTCTTGCTTACGAGATCACTTTCATTTTGTTTATATCTATCTCTTTTATTTCAAAGTAGCTGTCAGAATATCACAAGGGAACTGAAAACAGGTCTTTAAATGCCTAATCATTTGTCTCTAAGAAAAGCAAAAAAACACATCATATGCTTTAAGTTAACGTGCCACAAACCATCCTGGATCGAGTGCTTGCCTATGTTGGGCACAATACCCTGCCTGTTACACACAGTATCTCATTCAATCCCACTGTAACCCTGTGAGAACTGAGACTCAGATATAGTCAATAAACTGCCCAAGGACACTAAATTTTAGAAGCAAAATCTGAACCCTCGCGCTTGTCCTCTTCCTTTTGCTTTGCTGTTTCTGCGCTTTGGGAGGGGGTGGGAGTGCCAGGGACAAAGGAACTGATGGTGAAGGAGCCCTACCTGATCCCACTCTGCCTTCAGCCTCTTTCAACTATTCAGCATGGTCAGCCTCACATTTCTTTCAGAGCTCATGCTTTGCTGCTTTTCACGGGCTCTGGACAAATTACTACTTTTGTGTCTCTGCTCACGTTTCTTGCACTGTTTCAGGATCGTGGTGTTGCTACAGGTAGTGGCAGAGCACTGGTCCTGCCAGCTCAAGTGTAAGTACTTGCTTTGAGAAACACCATTCTGGCAGGCTTGGGGGGTGTGGACAGACACAGGTAGGCTCGTAACCTGGCCGTGCACCCTGGAGAGATCCCCTCGGTTCCTCGGGCCTAAGTCAGGCATGAGCGGGCTGGTGGTAGCCCACTGTTCAAGTTCCTTCTCTGAGAAAACAAAGCACCATCTAGTCATTCCCTCCTTTTGGAATTAAATGACAAGTAATTTCTAAATAACTTCTCTTGACCTTTGTAACTGTTATCTGTGGACTCTGGAAACTGCTTTAATGGTAGCATATTTGAAATGGACCTTGATCAACAAAATAAACATTTGTAGCTGTTAAAAACTACTATTTAAGAAACAGAACTTTTCATTTTTGCCCTTCTCCGGACACTGCAAAATGACACGCTTTTATCTTTGTGTAATTCTCAGTGAGCACTAAGATGTTTTTGGTTTTCACATAATTAAGCATTTTAATTAATTCAAAAATTATACTTGCCTCTTGAGAACACTTTGAAAATTTGGAATTCCAATGTATGTAGAAGGGGAAATTTTATGAAACACAGATAATGGAATTACATATGAACTAACTCTCTAAACTCTGAACGTGGGAATACAGAGAAGACCTCTGAGCTGCCATGGAGTCAGGCCCTCACTTGGGTCCAGGACTGTCTTCCGGGTTAAGGTTGCTGGTTTCACATGCTTAGGTACCTGGCTTTTCCTCCTGCCAATTACAAGGGGAATCCCCACTTCATTCCGCCGCAGTTATGAATTCCTGGAAAGATCAACCTAGGAGTCTGAAGAGCACTGAAAAGCATCTTTCTTATAGCACAGAGGGATAGTGTTCCCAACTACGGCCCGCTGTCATCCAAAAAAGTTTAACAAGCATGTTTAGTTCACTCTGTTAGGAAAAAGGAGAGAGTCTTAACTCAGTTAAGACTTCTGTTAAAAAAAAATAAAAAGTCTGAGCCCCTCCTCCTCCCTACCTCCCTCTTCCTTATGTGGCAGAGATTAATTGCTTTTCTACTGTGCGCCAGACCTGTACTCAGTGTTGTGGACACAAAGATGAGTAAAAAACATGTTCTTCGTCCTCAAAGAGTCTGCTATGTAACGGTTCAATAAACACATAAGCAAATAATTCAAATACAATATTATTGTTATCGGGTGTGTTCTAGATACTACTAAGGAGCACAGAAGAAAGAATAATGAAGAGTCTTCCTGAGGAAGTGGTCAAGACCAGCTTCAGAATCATGGTGGATTTTCCAGTTAATACTGCATTCTCCAGTGGTGTCGGATAAATGAGGTGTAACTGTATTTGGAAAGATTACTAGCCTGGGATTTACCGTGGTCATTCCTCTGGGATTGTAGTGTGTTAGTCTTTGCTAGAGAAGAAAAATAAAATTAAGAGTTATTTCAGGCTCTAGATGGGTCAATTGGTACATTTTGTTAGGAAGCAACTTGAACTCCTCAGAAGAAATTGAAGATATGGTTGGATATTCTTTATACTATAACCACAGAACCACTTTATATAAAGTCATCTATTTGAGCGTTAGGCAAGGGTAATACAGAGAACCATCTGCATCACTTTATGTAATTTAAAATTTTAGTAATTTTTATACAAACTTTTATTTCATATAGTAGATACTTATTCTGAGGAGAATTCCATGAAAAGGCTCCTTAAGGTGCAATCACTGAAAACTAGGATAAAATAAATTGTGAAAGAATAAACCAAAGAACAGAAAAGTAACCTGATTTTAACTCAGTTAAGAAAATCTCTACTATAACTGAAACAGTGTTCTAATTAGAAGGATAGTGAGAATTGAGTGTTTTACTGGCGTGATTTTTTGTACGCCCGACAACACATTATTAGATTTTTTTTACTGCATATTTGGTTTTTAAAGTATAATAAACACATCATTTTTACAAAAAATATTAAGGTGCTTCATCAATTTTTCCAAGGGCCTCTCCCAGTCCTCTGACAGTCAAGTCACTCGTTAGAACTATTCTGTTGTCATCCTTGTTGGCCTTCTCGTTTATTGGTGGCTTGGAATGTGATCTCAGCAGTTCTTCATCATTTTAATTCATTTCATGAAATCTGAATAATTTCCAGTTTCACTTTATAATCTAACTGAACTTGCCCTGTACTTGTTGAGAAACCAGTCTTTGATAGGATGAGCACACAGACACTGGTATTAAACAGAAATAAAGTTTGTGTTAGGACTAATTTTGTCAGTGGTCACTTCATTAGTATTTTCATTTTGTCATGGCTTTTGTTTCCCTATGTATTTTTTCGTATTTTTTAATTGTAGGAACTGGTATGGTATATTTCTTAACACCTAACAGAACATTTCATTTAATCTCTTTTAATTATTTATATCATTATGTATGGAACTCACTTTATAAAAATGATAATCCTAACACAGAAACCAGCTAGATGGTGAAAAAAGATGATGACGGTGGTGACAGCTGACGTTTGTGAAGCTCCTACTCTGCGCAGGCGCTCTACATGGCAGGATATAGAGTAATCCTTCCCACAACCCAGCAAGGTTAGTGTCAGTCATCCTGACTTCATGGAGGAGGGAACTGAGGAAATTCACACGGGTGGGGAGTGTCGTAACAGTTTAAGACAAGCCATTCTAGTTCTCACGTTTGTGCTCTGCACTACAATGTCTTTCCTTGGTGTAAAGAAGCATCCACTTCAGTTTGAATACCGTTTTTGGTGCACATAATATGAAATTCATAAAAACGTGATCAGCCCACAGCTGTAGGAATACATTTCTAGATTTTTATATATTTTGTCTACTAAGAAACTGGTAAAAATATTTCTTGCTTCTGTTTGTTATTGAGAGAGATTCCGCAAATACATACCCCTGTCTCAGCCGATTCAAGATTCAAAAGGGAAGGAAAGATGTGGAATTAATGAAATTAGCTTTCTCAAACAAACCTCATAAAATATAGTAGTGTTTTAAAAAACTACCTGACCTCATGAAGTAAATCTAATACTAACAGCTTATTATTATAAAAGTGTCTATTTAATGGAACTTGTGATTGCCATTGGAGTTGCAGTTATTTTACAATGTGTATTTTTCTATAACCCACTACTCTAGAATTAGAAGATTCAGCTTTGATATATTCATGAGTTGAAGGAGGAAATACAGATATTTTACTCTTTTATAACTGCAGAATCTGGAATTTGAGATGGTGAATTTTCAGTTGTTTGAAAGTTTTATTTCGCATTCAAAGAGCAGCTTTGATCATGGCCTTTGGTCAAAGATGCTGTTTTTATTGTTTAAAAAAAAAGACTCTTCAACATCAAACAGTAGGGGAGGAAGGAGTCTAAAATTAGCCTGTTAGGTCAGGCACACAGAACTCTGTGGTGCCAGGAATAACGGCACTCCTAGAAAAATGCCTCTTAAGATGAGTAAAACTTCAGAAGTTATTGCTTTATTCCCTTGGTTTTTAAAAAAAACTGTTGTCCTCTAGCATGAATAACCAAACAATGATACATTTCACAGATAGAGCCATAAGGTGTCACTGAGCTTTCAGGCTGAGATCTTATGGTTTCTTACATTCTCTCCTAAGAAAAATAATGGGATTACACTCTTGAAAGCTGTCAGATTCCTGTGAATTATCGGTTCACGTGCATACCATCTTAGTTTTGGTATAACATGTCCCCAGAGACTAGCGCTACAGTTGTTTCTCCAGCACCATGAGCTACCAAACCTGCTGAGGCATTAAGCCTACTTTTGGCATATGCCCTTAGAAATGTGGGAACTTCCATGCTGAAGCCAGCCATCCAGCCATCAGGTCTGGTTTTCTGCTCTGAATGCAGTCTGTCTTGCATTAGAGGCAGGCATTAAGGTCCCTTGTGCTGCCTACTTGGGTAGCAACGTACAGAAGGGAGAAATTCCACTTTCATTGCATCCGGTGATCTTTTTCAAAAGCGTGAGGACTGATCTTTTGCAATTCTAGCCTAGTTAGTGTAATTGCAGCTACAGTCGTATTTATTTCGGCCCCTAATCCCTAAATCAACCTTCTACACTGGGAATTTCAGATTAATTTTAGGTTAACTTTATATCACCGTAAAGAAAATCCTTTCACTTTTTTGCAAGAGGTTTACTGCCACAACAGGTGTCATAAGAAACCACTACAAATCTAAGCCAAAATGGGAAAGAAAAAAACTCCTATCAACATCTTCACTGGACACACAGATTTGGGCAAATCTACCACCACTGGCCATCTGATCTACAAATGTGATGGGACTGACGAAAGAACCATTGAAAATTTTGAGAACCAGGCTGCTGGAGATGGGAAAGGTCTCTTTCAGGTATGCTTGGGTCTTGGATACACTGAGAGCTGAATACGAGTGTAGCATGACCACCGATATCTCCCTGTGGAAATGCAAGAGCAGCAAGTGTGATGTGACCATCACTGATGCCTCAGGACACAGGGACTATCGAAAACATGACAGCAGGCACATCTCAGGCTGACTGTGCTGTTCTGATTGCTGACGCAGGCACTGGTGAACGGGCAGACCTGTGAACATGCTCCTCTGGCTCACACACTGGGTATGAAACAACTAGCTGTTAGTGTTAACAAAATGGATTCCACTGAGCCACCCTGCAGCCAGAAGAGAAACAAGGAAATCATTAAGGAAGTCAGCACCTACATTAAGAAAACAGGCTCCAACCCTGACACAGCAGCATTTGTGCCAAATTCTGACTGGAATGGTGACAACATGCTAGAGCCAACTGCTAACACGCCTTGGTTCAAGGGATGGGAACTCACCGGTAAGGATAGGAATGCCAGTGGAACCACAATCCTTGAAGCTCCAGACTGCATCCTGTCACCAACACATCCAACTGACACGCCCTGTGTCTGCCCCTCCAGGACGTCTACAAAATTGGTGGCAAAGGTGGTACTCTCCCCATGGAGGCTTGTGTTTTCAAATCCAGCGTGGTGGCCACCTTTGCTCCAGCCAACCTTGCAACTGAAACAAAGTCTGCTGAAATGCACCATGAAGCTTTGGGTGAAGCTCTTCCTGGGGACAACGTGGGCTTCAATGTCAAGAACTTGGCTGGCAAAGATGTTCATCCCGGCAACAGCACCATGGCTGTTAAGAGCAAAAGAACCCACCAATGGAAGCAGGTGGCTTCACGGCTCAGGGAATTATCCTGAGCCATGCAGGGCAAATCAGTGCTGGCCATGCATCTGTGCACGACTGTCACACAGCTCACCCCGCTTGCAAGTGTACTGAGCTGAAGTGAAGCCTGATCGCCGTTCAGGGAAGAAGCTGGAAGATGGCCCTAAATCCTGGAAATCTGGTGATGCTGCTATGGTTGACATGGTCCCTGGCACGCCCAAGTGTGCTGACAGCTTCTCTAAATACCCTCCTCTGGGTCATTTTGCTGTCCGTAACATGTGACAAACAGTTGCTGTGGGTGTCATCAAAGCAGTGGACAAGAAGGCAGCTGGAGCTGGCAAGGTCACCGAGTCTGCCCAGAAAGCTCAGAAGGCTAAGTGAACATTACCCCTAATACTTGCTACCCTAGTCTTAATCAGTGGTGGAAGAATGGTCTCAGAGCTGTGTTTCTCTCAACTGGCCATTTAAGTTTAACAGTAAAAGAGTGGTTAATGATTACAGTTCATCATTAAGCTTTCAGAAGGAAAGGAGAGTGTTTTGTGGACCATTTGTTTGTGAATGTGGCGGTTTTAAGTTATTACTTTTTTAAATCAGTACTTTCTAACGGAAACAACCTGACCAAAAACCTGTCATAAAATTTTGAGACCCATTAAAACAAAGTTTAATGAGGAAAACAATCCTCCCAAATCTCTTAGATATTTTATATCTGCTGCCTCTTTAGATACTAATAGCCTCATGTAGGAAGTGAAAAATACAAGCTCTTTCCATTGTGAATTACTCTTTTAGACCTGTGAAAATTTCTCAAAAGCTCTATCAACTCAGTCCCCAGAACGCGTTTCTGCTCTCTTCCATGTTTTGTTTCCCCATCTTTTTTTTTTTTAACCAAAAGCAGGGGTTTTTTTACTTTTAATTTTTAAAATTCTTTGTTGAAGTATAGATGATTCACAGTGTTGTGTTAATTTCTGCTCTACAGCAAAGTGATTCAATTATACCTATATATATATATACGTATATATATACATTCCTTTTCATATTCTTTTCACTATGGTTTATCACAGGATATTGAATATAGTTCCCTGTGCTATACAGTAGGACCTTGTTGTTTATCCATTCTTTACGTAACAGTTTGCGTCTGCTAATCCCAACCTCCCACTCCATCCCTCCCCCAACCCCCCACCCCTGGCAACCACGTCTGTTCTCTATGTCCGTGATTCAGTTTCAGTTTCATAGATAGGTTCATTTGTGTCATATTTTAGATTCTACATATAAGTGATATCATATAGTATTTGTCTTTGTCTGACTTACTTCACTTAGTATGATAATCTCTAGGTCCATCCATGTGGCTGCAAATGGCATTATCTCATTCCTTTTTTATGGCTAGGTAGTATTCCGTTGTATACATGTACCACATCTTCTTTATCCATTCATCTATTGATGGACATTTTGGTTGCTTCCATGTCTTGCCTACTGTGAATGGTGCTGCTATGAACATAGCGGTGCATGTATCTTTTCGAATTATAGTTTTTTCTGGATATATGCCCAGGAATGGGACTGCTGGATCATATGGTAATTCTATTCTCAGTTTTCAAAAAGCAGGGTTTGTTTTGCTTTGCTTTTGCTTTGTTGCAGTGAACCTAATGACCCTGCATCGTTAATTTTTTCTCTTAACCTGTCTACATTCCTTGTACAACTTTTTGTCTTTTCTCAGTTCTATATTACTTTCCTGCCAGGTTTCCTTTCCTGTCTTTGTCCTAAGTTTGTCCCTGTCCTGAATCGCTGTCAAGGCCTTTCCTGTGGCACTCACTCCAGTGAGGCTGTGCTTACCCTGAGGGCAGTGGGCACCTGGCCCTACTGCCCAGCAGCTAATCATCAACACACAAAATGTGGAAATGGATTGGCTATAGACAAGAGTGTTCACTTAGATGATTAAAGAAGCACTGACTAAATTTAAAACAAAGTAAACCCCACACGGGAATCTAGGAACAGAATGCCCTGTTTTTTTATATGTAGCCTTTCTATATAAAGTATTCCAGGAAATAGGATAGAATCAAATTCATGATAGTTAAAAGCTTTCTAAATAAATGGTTACTATATTTTCATAGGAAGGGCGTGAAAGGAAGAATGGATAGGTGTGCTCTGTGATATGGTGAGAAAACAAGGAGCTGTGAGAACGGCATTTTGATATTTAAGGACCGGGGTTGTAAAATGAGGAAATCCTAAGCTCCACCAGTGGTGGAGGTGGAACTACTGGATTCATTTGAATATAGAGAAAAAAGATGTTGCTGAGTTCTGGAAATGGGAAGAAAAAGAGGTGAAGACAACCAAAGAACACCTCCAGTGGAAGATGCCAGGAGGAAGATGCACAGGCAAACAAAAACTTCCTGAGTGTAACTTTCTCATAAAAAGGGAAGAGAGAAGTGAAAGCAGAAAAGAAGAATCAATGTGGCTACTGCTTATAAAATTTTAAGTTTTCAAAAGATGTACTAGTTATTAAATTAGAGTGTGGCTAGCACTTTTTCTGTGATGAAATCTACAACCAGTTATGAACATATTTTTAATGAATGGTGTTTTAAGATGTTAAATACCTATACCCTACTACATACAGTATTATGGATATTTTATATTTGTCATTCAATGTCACTGATTTATTCTCAGATTTTCTCAATTACCCATATTCTCAAAGTAGCAAGTTTTCTGATAAGGCAACTATGTCACTGTTATTGAATTACCTACTTATCCATAAACTAAGAGCTGTTTTCCATTTAACTGGATATGAGAGCATAAGGCCAACAGCAGAAGCGAAGTGTCCCGGAAACACACTGGGGAGAGAAGGCAATTGCTTGTTGCAACTACAGGCAACAAGCCTGTGACTGTGAAACTGATATGGTCGTTCACATAGAACTGGAGGCGAATTGAGAATAACTAGAGGATCAAACTTCTGAATAATAACAGACATGATTTTGAGAGGAATGAGGGAACTTTCTGGCATGGTGATAATGTTCAGAACTTTGATGTGATTGCTGATGACCTGGGTTTATTCCTATCTTAAAAGTCACTGAGCTGTATGATGTATAAATAAAACTTAACGTCTACACATTTTGCTCTATGTAAGTTACATCTTACTTTTTTAAAGGCGGGGGGTGGGGGTGGGGAACTCACCTGAATTCTAATGGGTACTTCAGACTAAGATATTATTTTAGTTTTTATTACTGCTACTGGATATACACTGAGTATCATCTTTGAACTCTTCTTTAAAGGGGTACCCTAGGAAGAAAAACTAGCCAATATATTTCATTTATAACTGTCATGAGCTGAAATTTCCCAACACTAACCTCTGTTTCAGATTCCCACTGTTGCTTCTGCACTATTAGCTGGTGCCAGCAGGGGGTTAACAGCACTCAATTTAACCTTGCTATTATTTCTTTTTTTCCCTAATTTAACTTCCTTACATGGTTTCCCCCATTTTAAAGATCGTGCATGCACCATGGGGTCTGTACACTGAACGACCGTAATGTAGATAAGCACACAATAAAAGCATATTTAAAGATAATGTGGAGCTACAAGACCTTTCTTTTTTTCTGGGAGCAAAGAGGTATTGCTGTGAAATCACTGGAACAGGAGAAAAATTGAGCAAGTCTACTCATGCTGTTATTTTTCTGAGAAGATTACAGACCTGTCTAAAATACGTTATGACTCAGACAGGTATAGATTAATTATAGGTTATATGTCCAGAGAGAGGGGCATCTCTGTGACTGTCCTACCTGCAGCTTGCCACGCACACAGGCTTCTCAGCCGAAGCACTTCCTCTCTCTCCCCAACTTTAAAATTCTAGAACCTGTTGTGCTTGGGGCCAAATCCACTACTGTTCTCCCAATTCCCTCTCCTTCCCCTCTTGCCTGACCTGCCCCCTTTCCTTGTCCCTTCAATCTTATCAATGGTGACCCCTGCTGACTCAAAACACAGTCTCCCAGCAGCAGAATGGGGGAGAACAGGTGAACTGCAGAGGGCGGTGCTGAAACCCCAGATCCGTCCCTTCCCCCCTCCAGAAGCCTGGTGAACTTAAACATTCACCACTCTTACGAATGGTCTCTCTCTTTTCTTTTAACTTTATTTATTTATTTATTTATTTTTACTGACGTATAGTTGATGCACAATATTATATAAGTTGCTGGTATACCATATAGTGATTCACAATTTTTAAAGGTTATGCTCCATTTACAGTTATTATAAAATATTGGTTATATTCCGTGTTGTATATATCCTTGTAGCTTATTTTATATCTAATGATTTGTACCTCTTACTCCCCATTGCTATATTACCCCTTCCCACTTCTCTCTCCCCCTGCTGGTAATCACTGGTTTGTTCTCTGTTCTCTGTAAGTCTGATTCTTTTTTATTGTATTCACTAGCTTGTGGTATTTTTTTAGATCCCACATATAAGTGATATCACACAGTATTTGTCTTTCTGACTCACTTCACTTAGTATGATAATCTCTAGGCCCATCCATGTTGCTGCAAATGGCATCATTTCATTCTTTTTCATGGCTGAGTAGTATTCCATTGTATATATGTACCACATCTTCTTCATCTATTCATCTGTCAGTGGACATTTAGGTTGCTTCCAGGTCTTGGCTATTGTGAACAGTGCTGCAATGAACAAAGGGGTGCATGTAACTTTTTGTATTACAGTTTTGTCAGGGTATATGCCCAAGACTGGTATTGCTGGATCACATGGTAATTCTTCTGAGGAACCTCCATATCGTTTTCCATAGTGGCTGCACCAATTTACATTCCCACCAACAGTGCACAAGGGTTCTTTTTTCTCCACAATCTCACCAACATTTATTTGTGTTCTTTTTGATAACAGTCATTCTGACAGCTGTGAGGTGATATCTCCTTGTGGCTTTGATTTGCATCTCCCTGGTGATTAAGGATGCAGAGCATCTTTTCATATGGCCTGTTGACCACCTGCATTTCTTCTTTGGAAAAATGTCTGTTAAGTTCTTCTGCCTATTTGTTAATCAGGTTGTTTGTTTTTCTGACGTTGAGCTCTGTGTGAGCTGTTTGTATGTGTCGGGTATTAATCCCTTATCGGCAGTATCTTACGAATGGCCGTTGTCTTTCTCTGAGCGGGTACTGAGTAAAACACCAGATTGGCGGAAATGGCTCAAATTCTTGCAATCCCATAAGAGACTCTCCCTTGGAGTTTAAACATGAACGAGAGCCCAGCTTCCCTGTCCTCAGCCCGCCAATTCCCTTCATTTCCGACCCCGCCCCGCCTTTGCACAATTCCAGCACATTCCTCTCCTAGTCTGGGGCCTGAGCTTCCACTCGTTTCATCTTCATGTGCTGGGCACCAGGCACCAAAGTGAAAACAACAACAGAAACACGTCCAGTGACTTGGAGGTGAGGGAGACCCAGATCTCAGGGAAACATGCATTCCAGTTATCCCAAGCAGGGATCCTGAAAGCATTTCTCCACAGATGCATTTGGTGATTAGGGAGTACAATAATTCAGGGACTATTCTACTATAATATTGTAATAGCCTACTACTGCACTGGGTGATATAGATCCTGGTTTACACCTGTTGTCCTGGCATATTTGTTTTTAATAACAGCATCCCCTTTCACTCCCCAAAAGTTTGGCAGATAAATTATATGTTCACTCGAGTCATAACAAAATGGACCTCTCAGGGGAGGTTGGGATTGTTTAACAAAAACCCCAAATATAAGCAAATGACATTAAGTATTTCAAAATCAATGTGGTAACAGTTATGCTTGAAAGTATTACAAATGCAAATGTTCATTAAATGTTCTTAAAAACAAAACTAAAAACTCTTTGGAAAGAGGACTGTCATTACTATGATGTAATTTGCACATGATGCCTACAGCACTGCTATATAATTAATGTGGAATAACCACCTAGTATTTAAAACATTAAGTCAGATGGCATAAAATCTTCATAAAAGAATAAACATTTCAATTGGGAATTTTTCAGCTTTAACAATAAAATTAAATGTTTAAATTTTTCTTGTTCCCAGTTCTTTATAATTAAAGGTAGCCAACCATGGGCCGTCAAGAGATACTGACTTTAAAATTTGACAAACGTTTTACATTTATCTTTCTTTTTACCTTTGTAAAAGACATTGCCTCCTATAAATTATACTGCACATTTAAACGTACAGGTATGAATCTGCATTAGTAAAACATGCTTTAGTAAGAAAACAGTTTGTTTTCTGATTTAATACTAATCAACCATTGTTAATGTGCTATAAAAATACTACTTAAGAGAGATACCGATTCTAATTATTAAGGTTAATGGCCTCAGTTGTCTCATCTTGCCTTAGTCTAGGACATTAAGCATGCAGAACCCATAATTTAATTATCACCTGTTAATATTGGCTCTAAGTTCACTGCTCTCCTTTCAGGATGTAACTCAGAAATGAGCCAGTTAAAAACCATTATTTTCCTTCTCAAAACACCAGACTGCTAACTACAGCCACAGGATACTGATCACAGATTTGCTGGGACTTTCAAGATGGAACTTGCTGCCTCTTGCCTTTAGGGATTGCTAAATAAAATTATTATGTTTGTCCGTTTATCGTTCTAATTGTTTAAACCTCTAGATTCTATAAAGAGATTATAGTTTCTTCCTTTAATATATTTATATATCTTTAAAACCATTCAAGAAGTGGAGAGTTATGTCTTTCTATAACAATAAAGGGCAAAAATAAAAAGAAATCTACACGCTTATTCCTACTTGAACATCATGAAATGGGAAAAAACATCAGAGGATGTGGCACAGAAAGAGGGTTGGCTTATCATGACATCCCATTGATATGCACTGGAGAAACATACCGTTCATTTACAGGAATTTATTAGAAACTTTGTCCCCTGTACCCTCCTGATCTATGTACATTCCACTGAAATCTAATTTTATCACTTCACCCAAGGGAATCAAACTCCGGGAAATTAATTTGTGCTAACCAAACTCACAAGAGATTGATTTACAGACGAGTAAATCACTTTTTAATTTGCCATGAGAAAGCGACCTGATCCAAGAACCAGAAAAATTCATCTGATGTTTCTGAGTTCCCGCTACTCTCAGCTGAGGCACCACAGTGAATACAGAGGTGAAAAGCACTTGGTCTTTTAACAGGTTCATAACCTGGTGCGAGGTCTTGGACAAGGACACACACAAGTCAGATGACAGTTACTGCCTGAGTGACCTGCAGGGGCTCAATGTAGAGAGGAAGCCTCCTTCTTTCTGCTACGTAGACTCTGAAAGTTAGGAAGCCAAATTACACAGCAAATGGATTTTTGGTGGATGCATTTTAAAGTAATACATGTCTCTCAAGCCATTATTGGTTAATAAATTACCTTTCCCTTTTCTCCGCATGTTTTTGTATAAAGAACCGTGACCACATGTCTATAATTAGGGCATCTTTGCTCTTGGATATGTTTCAGACAGTCTGCAAATGTTTTTAAACTATAACATATCCAGATCCACGAAAAGCCCCTTCTTACTCTGGTTGTTATTACAACATCTCTCTCTCTACTTTTGTGCTCTAGAGTCACCGCTTACTTGTAGGTTGCTTCTAAAGTTAATGCATAGGGCAAAAATTATATATAATCAGCGTACTCTTAAAAATTCCATAAACAGCCTACAAGTTAGAGTATAAGTGGGTTTCTTAAAACAATATTCAGTAAAATATATATAATGTTTAGTAAAACATGATACAATAAGGAATATATAATCCAAAAGTAATTTACTTACAGTATTGTAATATAAAGTATTTATATAAAAAGAACTTATATAAATTAAATGTATGTATTGTGCATGTCCTCTGTCATAACACCCACACATTTGTAGATTTCTTCCAATGGATAAATTTCAGGTGGGCTGCTACCTAACAATATGCATTGAGATACTTGTCCTTTACATCGCAAGACAGATTGTGATGCTTCTGAAAAACTTTCCTGTAGCCAGTCTATTTTAGACATTTTATGTGGATTCTTATTAGCTTCAGGCTCAGGCATCTCTCCTCGATGTGGATGTTAGTCACGCTTTTCTCTAATTACTATATCCACCCAAACATACCATGCAACCGGCTGGCACTGAGCCCATGCTCTGTGTCTGATGGTGGGCAGCTAACTAGCCTATAAGGAAATCAAACCCCTGACCTTGATGTGATTTGCACTGCACTCCATCAGCTAGGCCCTGGTGCCCATGTGCCTGGAATGATAACATCGTTGCACTTAGCAAGCACACCGGAAGCACCAGTAGCTGTGTATGTATGCTTCAGCTGGCATCCAAAGTATGTTACTATGTGACTTTGCTCGCTATCGTGTAATTTTAGGTAATCATTAGTGATAGTTTATGGTACTAACTGTTGCCTGATTATTTTCACAGTGAGACCAATATTATTTCTACCTTTAGGAGACCAGAGTTTGAAGGATGTGCAAAAGCCTTGATGTGAAGGAAACCAGGAGGATGTTTTCCACATCTACTAGATCAGTCAGTAGTCAATTTATCTATTAGATCCTTGCCATTATGCGGAATACTGGGAGGACTTGGTGAAAGATGGTTTTCAGAATCTGAAATTGAAAGTGTACAGAGCTCGGGCTCTGGAATACAACAGGTGTATGTCAATTTCACCTGCCCAACTTACTGGCCGTTCCTTATCTCCCTTCTGGCTTTTGAGACAATTAAATGAAATAACAGATAAAGTGTTTAGCATAGTGCCTGGTATATAATTAGAGCTTAATAAATAGCTTAATAAATATCATTTGTTTTTTTCATCTTAATAGCGATATCTGAAATCTCAAGTTTTCAACAACTTTTACCTATCTCTTGTACGTGTACCTAGAAACAACTACATATATATAACTACATTTATGCTAATGAGGACACAGTAGTCATTACCAACTCCCAACACCTATTTTTGGCGTCGTAAAGTTAGTTATTCCCCCATGATATTTTCTTAATCTGCTATAATGTGAGATTTATGGCTACAGCTGAGAGGTATTTAAAAGCAGAACAGGAACCGCACAAGTTTCTTAAAATAAGAACACAAAGTGAGCTCAGGCACATGATGTTTATATACCTATCTAAAAAGGAAATTTAGTCAGTAAGCAGAATATACTCAAAGCTAACCACAAATGAGGAGTAAAAGAATACCACAGTTTACTTTAAAATTATACACATCTTACTTCCATTAGTGTATACAGGAATTTGGTAAAAAAATTATTTTTCTTTAAATTTCAAAGCTATGTGTGCCCCATCTGAATAATTCTAATTCTACTGTGGTACTGATTATACTCTACAACTAAAGCTGAATATGAGGTGTGTTCTGTCCTTGGCAACCTTAATAGCATGTATGCTACGTAACCAAACCCTATCTTCTGCAGGGACCAGCAAGTCAAGCTCATGTTTCTCAAAATATGTCAGCTGTCAGCAGCAAAATGTTGCAGGCAGCTCTCAATTTTTTTATTCGTGTGTAATAAATGTATTTACTTAAGATTTTTAAAAGTGTGTTGATTAAAAAATTCAGTAAGAAAATTAGTAACGACACAACCGGCTAAAGTTGTGGAAACTGCACAAAACAAAGGTGGATATTTGATGATATTTTAACTTAAAATATTATTTGTCTTGACAGACCTATATTTTATTTAAGAGAAGAATAACATTAATACTAACCTTGCTTGACAAATCTCTGACTCCCGTTATGACATTTTTAGAAGCAGTGATTTGCTAACATTTGTGCAAACTCTGCTGTGGTCTATAGACTTGCCAGATACTGAAGTGTTTCCTTAAAATTAGTGCTGCTATATTTGTATTTATAGCTTCAGGAGAAGGGCTCTCTTTCAAAATCCCTTTGCTGTACACCGGAAACTAACACAATATCGTTAATCAACTATATTCCAATATAGAATTAAAAGTTTTTCTAAAAAGTATATTGATACTGTTTCATCAAGAGACTGAATGCCTGTGCAATCATTAAGCACTGGAGATTTTTAAATGTAAATTATAAAGTAGCTCTTCACACCTGAAGAAACATTCCACAGAGATTCCCCTATGTTTCCTCAAGACTGTGTACCGATTGAGTTCTAACTACATCTCAGGCATAGGGCTAAACCCTGGGTATAGAGGGGTACACAAAACGGACATGGTTCCTACCCTCCTGACTCACTCAGCTAATGCGAGAGACAGGAGACAGCTAAATACACCTCTCTGAGGAGGTGACATTTCCACTGAAAATGTGAGAGGGGTAAAGGCAGGTTAGGTGCAAGTAGAAGGAAAATGTGCAGAGACCAGGGGCCGAAGTGAATATGGTCTGTTAGACAAACTCAAAGTAACCATGCGTAGGGGGGCCTGCTGAGGGAGGGAATGAGTAGGAATCCCCGCCAGGTAGTGTCGCTTGACAATAAATTAACTCCCAGTAAAAATGGACAACCTGGAAGAAATGGACACATTCTTCGAAATGCACAAGCTTCTGAGACTGAACCAGAAGAAAGAGAAAATAGGAACTGACCAATCACAAGCACTGAAACTGAAAATGTGACTAAACATCTTCCAACAAATAAAAGCCCAGGACCAGATGGCTTCACAGGCGAATTCTATCGTGTGCCACAACTACTGAGCCTGCACTCTAGAGCCTGTGAGCCACAACTACTGAGCCCACGTGCTGAAACTACTGAAGCCCACATGCCTAGAGCCCCAAACTCATTCTACAAGGCCACCATCAGCCTGATACCAAAATCAGACAAAGATGTCACAAGAGGAACACTCCCAAACTCATTCTACGAGGCCACCATCACCTTGATACCAAAAACAGACAAGGATATCACAAAGAAAGAAAACTACAGGCCAATATCACTGAGGAATATAGATGCAAAAATCCTCAACAAAATGCTAGCAAACAGAATCCAACAGCACATTAAAAGGATCATACACCATGATCAAGTGGGGTTTATTTCAGTAGTGCAAGGATTCTTCAATATATGCAAAACATATGATACACCATATTAACAAACTGAAGGAGAAAAACCATATCATCATCTCAATAGATGCAGAGAAAGACTTCGACAAAATTCAACCCCCATTTATGATAAAAACCCTCCAGAAAGTACGTATAGACGGAACTTACCTCAACATAATAAAAGGCCATATATGACAAACCCACAGTCAACACTGTCCTCAACGAACTTTCCTCAACATAATAAAGGCCATATATGACAAACCCACAGCCAACATCGTCCTCAATAGTAAAAAACTGAAAGCATTTCCACTAAGATCAGGAAAAAGACAAGGTTGACCACTCTGACCACTCTTATTCAACATAGTTTTGGAAGTTTTAGCCACAGCAATCAGAGAAGAAAAGGAAATAAAAGGAATCCAAATTGGAAAAGGAGAAGTAAAGCTGTCACTGTTTGCAGACGACATGATACTATGCATAGAGAATCCTAAAGATGCCACCAGAAAACAACTAGAGCTAATCAATGAATTTGGTAAAGTTGCAGGATACAAAATTAATGCACAGAAATCTCTGGCATTCCTATACACTAATGATGAAAAATCTGAAAGTGAAATCAAGAAAACACTCCCATTTACCATTGCAACAAAAAGAATAAAATATCTAGGAATAAACCTACCTAAGGAGACAAAAGACCTGTATGCAGAAAATTATAAGACACTGATGAAAGAAATTAAAGATGATACAAACAGATGGAGAGATATACCATGTTCTTGGATTGGAAGAATCAACATTGTGAAAATGACTCTACTACCCAAAGCAATCTATAGATTCAATGCAATCCCTATCAAACTACCACTGGCATTTTTCACAGAACTAGAACAAAAAATTTCACAATTTGTATGGAAACACAAAAGACCCCGAATAGCCAAAGCAATCTTGAGAACAAAAAATGGAGCTGGAGGAATCAGGCTGCCTGACTTCAGACTATACTACAAAGCTACAGTAATCAAGACAGTATGGTACTGGCACAAAAACAGAAAGATAGATCAATGGAATAGGATAGAAAGCCCAGAGATAAACCCATGCACATATGGTCACCTTATCTTTGATAAAGGTGGCAGGAATATACAGTGGAGAAAGGACAGCCTCTTCAATAAGTGGTGCTGGGAAAATTGGACAGGTACATGTAAAAGTATGAGATTAGATCACTCCCTAACACCATACACAAAAATAAGCTCAAAATGGATTAAAGACCTAAATGTAAGGCCAGAAACTATCAAACTCTTAGAGGAAAACATAGGCAGAACACTCTATGACATAAATCACAGCAAGATCCTTCTTGACCCATCTCCTAGAGTAATGGAGATAAAAACAAAAATAAACAAATGGGACCTAATGAAACTTCAAAGCTTTTGCACAGCAAAGGAAACCATAAACAAGACCAAAAGACAGCCCTCAGAATGGGAGAAAATATTTGCAAATGAATCAACTGACAAAGGATTAATCTCTAAAATTTACAGGCAGCTCATGCAGCTCAATAACAAAAAAATAAACAACCCAATCCAAAAATGGGCAGAAGACCTAAATAGACATTTCTCCAAAGAAGATATACAGACTGCCAACAAACACATGAAAGAATGCTCAACATCATTAATCATTAGAGAAATGCAAATCAAAACTACAATGAGATATCATCTCACACCAGTCAGAATGGCCATCATCAAAAAATCTAGAAACAATAAATGCTGGAGAGGGTGAAAAAAAAAAAAAAATGGTCATGAAGAACCTAGGGGCAAGACGGGAATAAAGATGCAGACGTAGAGAACGTACTTGAGGACACGGGGAGGGGGAAGGGTAAGCTGGGACAAAGTGAGAGAGTGGCATGGACATATATACACTACCAAAGGTAAAACAGATAGCTAGTGGGAAGCAGCCACACAGCACAGGGAGATCAGCTCGGTGCTTTGTGGCCACATAGCGGGGTGGGATAGGGAGGTTGGGAGGGAGGGAGATGCAAGAGGGAAGAGATATATGTATACGTATAACTGATTCACTTTGTTATAAAGCAGAAACTAACACACCACTGTAAAGCAATTATCCTCCAATAAAGATGTTAAAAAAAAAAAAAAAACACAGCAGAGCTAACGCTATTACTTTACCTTGATTACAAGGGGAGAACTATTAAGAGAATTTGAGTCCCACGAATAAAAAAACTCCATAAAATTGCTAAACTTCTCCTTTATTCTATTAAAAAAACCCCAAGACATCCTTTTGTTAAAATTTCTGTAAACAGGGTCTCCGATGGCTCAAGTCACCTCAGTCACTACAGGCAAATGGACACGGGAAGGGCCACAGGAATCCCCTTCAGGATTTAACACTGCATTTGAATTGCCCTCTTCTTGCCTGTTCGCCAGCCACCACCTGTGCCACAGTGTACACCCTGCCATGCTTCCCCTGAATCTAGGAAGGAGATACAGAACTGGGTCTGTGGTAACAGGACCCACGATAATGACAGTACAAAGAGGGGGCGGTCTGTGAGGACAGTCCCTTCGCCTCGCCTCGGAAACACGGCTCCCGCCCCTATGCCTTCTCCTCATACTTAAGGCACAGGCTTCACAGTCAGGCAAACATCTTCCTGAGCACTGGCCTCCCTGACCTTCACCCTCCGGGCCCCGTGTGCGCAATTCTGTTGAAGTGCTTACATGCCTGCTGTCAATGACTTTGGTCTGAGGGGTTTCTCAGTCCATGTAAACAGTGTAGATATTGTTCTTTTATTACACCTTTGAGTATGCCTTCTTTTGATTCAGAATTGGATTGGCTAATGAGGTTCTGTATTGCAGGTACATTGTGGCTTACATATTTTTTTTTTTAAATGAACAGTCATGGGCTCTTAAGAACAGTATACAAAATAATTAAATTGGGTAAGTGAGTTCCAGGGTCTAAGTACTAAGGTGGATAAATCAAAATTTGAAATATAACTAGTGTAGAAGTTGGGACCTGCTTGAGCTCAACTGTATTTTCATTTTCAATCATCTTGTTTTGTGAACCATTGCGAGAATCCACAGG
Organism: Lipotes vexillifer; assembly: GCF_000442215.2. Taxonomy (NCBI): domain Eukaryota; kingdom Metazoa; phylum Chordata; class Mammalia; order Artiodactyla; family Lipotidae; genus Lipotes; species Lipotes vexillifer. The sequence continues at coordinate 829,135 of NW_006795975.1, read as the reverse complement.
ATTCTGATTTTTGGTGGTGTCCGTGAATGGAGCCTTGATGCTTCCTGCTCTCTTCACTGGAAAGGGCATTTTATTTAATGCTTCTTTTCTGGAAGAACTTGAGACAATCTCCCTGTCGATCTCTTTTGTTTTTATTTTCCCACATTTCAAACAATCTGAAGACTGTATTAGCAGCGTACTTTTATAGGTTCACGGTAAGATTACAGCGTTAGACTAACACTGGATTCAGATCAGATGATCAGATATGGTCTCTTTCTAGGTGTGTAAAGAAATGTGTAGAAAGCTATCCCGTTAGCAAAATGAGAAAAAGCTATCCAATATCTCAATAAATCTATAAACTTCACTGTCCGTGAACAGAAAATGGCAAATGATCTTAAACCGTTAGTTTACGCAAATGTCTCAGAAGAAGGTAGGTTAGGGGTTATTTTTTCAAGTATAGGATCAGGTTTGTTTTAAAAAAAAAATCTCTAAGGTGACTGTGTGTGTGTGTGTGTGTGTGTGTGTGTGTGTGTGTGTGTGTGTTAGTCATTCTTGCAAAGCTCTGCACTGCTCCTCAGGACCTTCCTGCCAGCATCCTGCTGGCTGAAATGCTGGTACCTAGAGCATCTCTTGCCCTTCTGAATTACAGAGTATCAGTCGGGAAGGGAAAGGGACAGATTACTTGTAAAAGACAACATCTTACAAGTATCACTTAAAAAGTGCCTGCTAATACTTTCTGCTACCAATGAGAATTCAGTTCACAGTCAATTTATTCTCTTTGGGAGCATGATTCAGAAAGTCCCATTTCACGTACCGTTTCAGGTACGTGATTTACTTTTAGATGAACATAAAGGAGCTTTCTTTGGTACTTTGCTGGTTATGATAACACTTTTTCTGGATGCCAGTTTCCCAGTGTTTCAAGGCCACTGTGACCTGGAGAGTGAAGATGCAGACTGAGAAGGTGAAGGTGGGCAGCTACTGACCACAAGGGACTCATCCGGTTATGCTGGCAGGTCTCCACAGTCCTCCTACTTACTCCTTTCCCATCCTGGGGATAATTTACTCTAATGTAACCCATTAAAAAAAAATTATTTTACTTAAGTATAGTTGATTTACAAGGTTGTGTTAGTTTCTGCTGTACAGCAAAGTGATTCAGTTATACATATACATATATTCTTTTTCATATTCTTTTCCATTATGGTTTTATCACAGTATAGTGAATACAGTTCCCTGTGCTATACAGTAGGACCTTGTTGTGTATCCATTCTATATATATAATAGTTTGCATCTGCTCACCCCAAACTCTCACTCCATCCCTCCCCACCCCCTCCCCCTTGGCAACCACAAGTCTGTTCTTTATGTCTGTGAGTCTGTTTCTGCTACGTTCATTTGTGTCATATTTTAAATTCCACATAGATATCATATGGTATTTGTCTTTCTCTGTCTGGCTTACTTCACTTAGTATGTTAACCTCTAGGTCCATCCATGTTGCTGCAAATGGCATTATTTCATTCTTTTTTATGGCCGAGTAATATTACATTGTATACATGTACCACATCTCCTTTATCCGTTCCTCTGTTGATGGACATTTAAGTTGTTCCCATGTCTTGGGTAATGTGAATAGTGCTGCTATGAACATAGGGGTGCATGTATTCTTTTTGAATTATAATTTTGTCTGGATATACGCCTAGGAGTGGGCTTGCTGGATCATATTTTTAGTTTTCTGAGGAATCTCCACACTGTTTTCCACAGTGGCTGCATCAGTTTACATTCCCACCTACAGTGTAGGAGGTAACATAACACATTTTTTTTCTTTTAGCAAATTTATTTATTTATTTATTTATGGCTGCTTTGGGTCTTCGTTGCTGTGCGTGGGCTTTCTCTAGCTGCAGCGAGCGGGGGCTACTCTTCGTTGCAGTGCGCAGGCTTCTCATTGCAGTGGCTTCTCTTGTTGTGGAGCACGGGCTCTAGGCGCGTGGGCTTCAGTAGTTGTGGCACATGGGCTCAGCAGTTGTGGCTCACAGGCTCTAGGGCACAGGCTCAGTAGCTCTGGCGCACGGGCTTAGCTGCTCTGCGGCATGTGGGATCTTCCCAGACCGGGGCTCGAACCCATGTCCCCTGCACTGGCAGGAGGATTCTTAACCACTGTGTCACCAGGGAAGCCCCATAACCCATTTTTAATTTTTTATTTACTTATTCTTTGCGGTACGCGGGCCTCTCACCATTGTGGCCTCTCCCGTTGCGGAGCACAGGCTCCGGATGCGCAGGCTCAGCAGCCATGGCTCACGAGCCCAGCCGCTCCGCGGCATGTGGGATCTTCCCTGACTGGGGCACGGACCCGTGTCCCCTGCACCGGCAGACGGACTCTCAACCACTGCGCCACCAGGGAAGCCCTCCATAACCCATTTTTTAAAACAGTTGCTATAACTTGAGAGATTTTTAACTTTACCTATCATTGAAAATACACCAGCATTAACAATTTTATTATCTGTAGTTTACAAAATGTAACAAAATAAGATAATTTAAATTACATTACTCTTTATAAGTACTGATACTTAAAAAGAACTAAACAACTGTTTTTACTGTGAGCATATCAATGGCATTTTGGGGAAAGTTCATACTCATATTTTTAAATGAACCCAAATTTTTATTTTGGAAGAAACAGTATTCACTACACATAATTCATTATTTTACATTTACTACTCCTAACCAAATTAAGCACCTAAAAAATAATTTTTTTTTTTTAAATCACAGCATTGCTTGCGGGTATAAAAAATAAACAAACAGGACTTCCCTGGTGGTGCAGTGGTTAAGAATCCACCTGTCAATGCAGGGCACACGGGTTCGAGCCCTAATCTGGGAAGATCCCACATGCCGTGGAGCACCTAAGCCCCTGCGCCACAACTACTGAACCCGCGAGCCTAGAGCCCGTGCTCCACAACAAGAGAAGCCCGCGCATCTCAACCAAGAGTAGCCCCTGCTCACCGCAACTAAAAAAGCCCGCACACAGCAACGAAGAACCAATGCAGAAATTAATTGATTAATTAAAAAACAAACAAACAGAAAGCCCACTGAACTAGACTTAGGAGACAAGAAGGGGGAGCTCTCACACCCTGCAAGTACAGCAAAGCCCAACAGGAAGGAGAAGGTCTCAGCCAATGAAAAGCCACAGACCCTTTGTTTATTGCAGATTGCAGCCCTCCCCACTTCCTTTTCCTCGCGATAAAAGTATTTTCCTTTCCTTGCCAGGGACTTTTGCACGTGGCTTGTGGCTCACTCTGGTTGCAGACTGTGAACTGCAATTCTCTGCTAATCCCAAATGAACTCATCTTTGCTGGAGAAGTATCTGGCAGTCAGCGTGTCTCAGGTCAACCTGGGCTTCGCTGTACGTAGATAATTAAAACCCATGCTCTGAGCAGCATTTAGGTTTATGAATACAAGGAAATGATACCCCTCAAAACAAATAACTGTTGTAAGTTTATTGTGTAGTTTTCCTACACTTTCTTTATACATTTAAAAGCATGTGCCAAGGACCAGACAGGAGAAAGAATGGCATGTGTTTTTTCACTGAATTGCTAGGTCAGCCCTTCATCCTGCCAGGAGGTAAAAGGTAACTGGGATAAACAGGTGTAAATTATAAAGGGTGTCAACTGGCTTTTAAGAATTGAGCAGAGGACGTAGGAAGCTGCTAATTTTCCCTTAATCATAACTTCAAAAATACCTTCCCTGTTCCAATACAGATTTCAAAATAGACTCCAAAGTTTTCAAATAACTCCGTATGTGCTCTAATTAGAGCTAACCTGTTTCCTGCTGTTTATATCACATTATCCTTTGATTTTAGTCGCAGCCATTATTTGTACCCTCTGTCCCTTTTTGCAAGCTACTGTTTCAGAATCACTTTCCTTTCAACAGCTTTGCTGCAAAGGGGTCATTTTATATTTGACTATTTTATCCACTTATTTCTTCAATTTCTTTTTCGTTTTGTTTAATTACTGGTATGTATTCGCAGTGGTTATCTTCATTTTTAAATGCAAATGTATATTTTAGGTACTTTATGTGTTAAATTGGCATCTGTGGGCCAGTCTGTGAACCTAACGTTATTATTCTTTGGAAAAGTGCAGTTGAGTTTCTGTTACTTATTTTGAAGAAATTTGGGGATGTAACTTGCTTTAAGTTAGAAGTCTGGCTACATCTGAAAATACGCTTTCCTCTGGATCCTTATTTGGCTCAGTTTTACCTCATTTCTTTAAGTACGATGATACACTCTTACGCTATAGAACTTTTAAACTAAATTATTCTATATTATTATGCCGATAAGATTTACTCAAAGGCACATGAACAGGCAAACAGTCTATATCCCCATCAGTGAAATGCATTATTTCTAATAAAAAAAAAGATTTCAGTTTCATGTCATAGAAAACTATTAATAAATTAGGTCCACAATTTACCTAAGCACTGAACATGTTCAAAATGATTTCTTACACTAGAGGAGGGAGGAACATTTCTACACTGGAAAATTAGCCCTTTGGACATTTATTATTTTTTAAACCAAACTAACATAATTTAAAATTCTGTCTTAGGTAAGTGGTTAAGGTTGCTGATGCCTTGATAATGAAAGATATTTCTAATGGTTTGTGAACTGCTTTAAAGAAAGGATCTAATTAATTCTTTTCATGATGTCTGTATTAACTTGCCCTTTGATTTGAATTGCAACTATTGTTTGTACATTCTGTCCCTGTTTGCAAGCAACTGCTTTAGGACCATGTTCTTTTCAGTGGCTTCGCTATAAAGAAATCACTTCATTTCTGATTATGGCATTCACAGAAACAATTCTTTCCTGGCTGCCCTGAGCTGTGTTTTAGCATTTCATGCTGTGATTCAGTGTGCCCTTAAAGCATTTCTTCTGTCAGCCTGGTCTGCGATCCCCCATTTTAGATCACCATGCAGCAGCTGTTTGGACAGCCTTCTGTCATCTATTTTCAATCGTGTTACACAGCATTCCACATAGCTTCAAGGATGATAAATTGGCTGGACTCCAGGGCTTGCACTGTAATCCTGCCTTGTCACTTAATGTTAAGTGTATCTCACAGCTGACACTGATGAAACTGCTTAAGAAATCAGATATGATCTTGAGCAGAGCCAAACCTCACTTTCATATGCAGGGTTAAGTTCTGTTTTGATCAACTTCAGGGCAAATACTAACACTATTTCAGAAAGCTGAATCATTTTTTAAACGTCTAACATCTTTTCCATTCAGCAGTCCATTCTCTCATACTTTTTTTTTCTTAGTTTTTTCAAAAAATTTATTTATTTTATCTTCGGCTGCGTTGGGTCTTCATTGCTGCGCGCGGGCTTTCTCTAGTTGCGGCGAGCGGGAGCCACTCTTCGTTGCGGTGCATGGGCTTCTCACTGCGGTGGCTTCTCTTGTTGCGGAGCACGGGATCCAGGCACGCAGGCTCAGTAGTTGTGGCACGTGGACTCTAGAGCGCAGGCTCAGTAGTTGTGGCGCATGGGCTTAGTTGCTCCAAGGCGTGTGGGATCGTCCCGGACCAGGGCTCGAACCCGTGTCCCCTGCATTGGCAGGTGGATTCTTAACCACTGTGCCACTAGGGAAGCCCCATACTTTTGATTCCTGAGATATTTACTGATCTGTATTTGGGGTGATAGCTGTACCCTGAAAACAAACTGAATTTAACTGGTATGTGATTTAACCCACAAACTCTGCTCCATCAGCATATACTGTCATTATATATCAAAGTGTATAGATCTGACCTTTTAACGTTTTTTTTTTTTTTAATTGTTCCCAAGATCAGAGTCAGTTTATCTGCCAAGACTGGTTTCTGCCTGTCTTGATAGGAACGGGGACTTAAAAATCTTTGCTAATTAAGACCTGCTTACAGGAAACCAGTACAAACATCTCAAAGAACTAAAAAGAAAGAAATTAGGTCAATCAATAATACATTTCTTCAATCTACAAACTACAACCCAGCTAAGATGCCACAATCATAGTTTTCATGGCTGTAGAAGTGTGGCTTGATTTTGGTTACTACTTAGCCGGTACTTACCCATAATATTAGGGATAGCATTATAAACAATTGGACAAGAAAAAGTCTTGCTTTCTGTTTTATGTAATGAAATCCACAATACTTTTTGAAAGTGCGCCTTACCTAAAGCAAAGTCATCCAATTTGAATTTCGTTACATCTTATCTGTAGCTTGTTGAGACACAATAAATTATTTTCTAGCACAAGCTATCAGCAAGGAAGAAAGAAACCAAGGGAATGGACAACCTACAAATTGAAGCTGCTGTCTCTGAATAGTTGAGACTCTGTGCTTCAATGATTCCCACCTTTAGGTCAATAGCAACACTGCTGCCAAGTGATCCATTCAGTTCCTAAGTGTTTCTTGTCAGTAACTTTCTAACACATGAGAAGAGTCCTTTAAAGGATGCTGTCACCGTTGTTTCATTAATTACTCACAGAATTTGGATGAAGGATCACAAGCTAAAATGGTGACTTTAAGAAAAACAAGACAAACTTCTGCCTCTCCAGAGATTAAATTCTTTAATAAACAGCAGATAATTCAAACCAACTTTCCTCCAAAGTTTAGGTTTTATATTAATGAGGTTTTAGTATGTACCAATATTTTCATTTACTGAAGTCACAAAACATTTATTTCAGTTTTGTGGTGGAAGAGATGGCCTGAATGGGGAGCCAAACAATTTTAAAAGGAAAAGATGATCTTTTGTGCCAAAGTTTGCAAGACAGCACGTCTTTCCTTGATTTGCTGTGGAGGTGTACGCCTCGTAGTTTGATCTGAGCCTTCCTTAAACGAGGCTGCTTTTAAACTAAGGCTCGGGATGATGCACCTTTAATCTTCACTCTTTTCATCAATTTTCCTAGCACTTCCACTTTGGTGAACATGTACTGAGAGTCTATTATGTGCCACTTAACCTTTCTGTACTTTAGATCCCATATTTGTAAAATGGATTAAATGACCCCCTCCCTCCAGACCTTTCCTGGTTGTAAAAGGATGATTTCTTAAAATATCTTGGGAGCTCTGGCTGAATTCAGAGAAGTGTTACTCTGGTCAGCATGACCTTCAAAATAATGGTGATACTGGAGCTAACAGGAGAGCTCACCGCCTAAAAAGTCACATAAGTTTGTTACAATTATACTCAAAAAAAACCTGGCTGAACTGGGTCAGGAATTTTATTCCTGTGCATTATTAGCACTTAAAGATATTCTGTTCTTTCTTCAAGGTCAGCCTCAACTTTGTGTCTGTGAACTAGGCCTTTTCGCGGGGAACCTACCGATAAAGCAGTTGAGGTCGAGAACAAGGAGGATAATCATTTGGTAATTTTTGTGTAAATTAAAGTAACAAGAATCCTAATTAACATTAAAAGCAAAATGGAGGGGTCTGTTTAAGTGTATGTATTTCCAGAACTAGTCTATATGAGTGAAGGCATTGGGAAAGAGAAGATGGCACTGACCCACAAGGAGCTTATTTTTAGGGGCAAACAGAATTACGGTACATTCAGAAAAACAGCCAGAGAACTTCACGAGTCCTGCATCATGTAATGCTAGATGGTGTGGTAGACACAAATTGACCGCTGTAATTCAGAGAGATCATCAGCATGGGCTTACGTTGTCAAAGGGGCCTCCTGAAGAGCATGGTGCTTGAGCACGCTAATACCTGCATGCAGGAAGAGGAAGTGTTCTGACAAAAGGGCAGGTATTCCAAGTAACAGCATTTAACCTGGCCCAACGAACAAAGTGGTAGGTCTATCCATAGCATCGTTATCATTACTTTATTTTTATTAGTATGACTGTCAGAACTGGAGAAATTGGGAAGTCAGTTTGTGTGTTGCAATATGACTTTTTAAAATAAACTGAAATTGTTTCAACTTGTTTGGTGCAAAGCTAGGTCACTGAAATCACACAGAATTACTAACACACTTACTTCTCTGGGTCAAGGCTGAATGTCTGGGCTACTTCCTCTCTGTTACAGCTTGACATTGTCTTTAATATTAACTGTAGAGTAGCCATAACGAAATAAAAATGATTACACATAGACTGATTCTTTAAAAGCATGAGTTTATTCTGTAGATAAAGAATAAAAAAATTTTTTTGTCTAATTGGTATTAACAGACCAGATCTATTCAGCTACTGCATTTATTTCCATAGATTTATTTAAATGTATCATAAATTTTTAATATGAGTCAGGCATACGTAAGTGAGTTTTCACATATTTAAGAGCCATTGTCAAATGCAGTTTTGATACAAACATTACTTCTGGCTAATCAGTGTATTTTGGTCAAGTATTTTATACACTAAATTAGGAAACAGGATTTCAAATCTGAGACAAAAGTATTCTTCTCTGTAGATACAAAGAGCTTATACCTTGAATTTTCTGGTCACTAAGTTTTCATAGATTCTGACATGCTGTCAGACCCCATTATTTGGATCAGAAAATATAATTATAATTCCTATTATTAATGGTCCTGCTGCCTGACCTTCTGATCAGTTACAACTTACCTAAGTTGTTGAATCAGAAAGCATTTGTAGAGTCCTTGCTATATGAAAAGCATCTATGGAGGATTATGAGAAGGTAATATTTGAGACTACTACCTACAAAGACTGTTTCTCAAAATTATTTTACTTATTTATTTTTGGCTGTGTTGGGTCTTCGTTGCTGCACGCGGGCTTCCTCTAGTTGGGAAGAGCTGGGGCTACTCTTTGCTGCAGTGCGCGGGCTTCTCATTGCGGTGGCTTCTCTTGTTGCGGAGCACGGGCTCTAGGTGTGCGGGCTTCGGTAGTTGTGGCTCATGGGCTTAGTTGCTCCGTGGCATGTGGGATCTTCCCGGACCAGGGCTCAAACCCATGTCCCCTGCACTGGCAGGCGGATTCTTAACCACTGCACTACCAGGGAAGCCCCTACAAAGACTTTTTGGTTCAGGAGTTAGAGGCAGGGTTCAAACTGAAGCAAAGTTTAAGACACACATATGCAGATGCCCCTAGAAGGATTTTTAATTCTGGAGATATTCAGACATAGTATTCATGATGGTTTAAGGAGACTGTAGTTATAGATTACCCTGGGTACAGGTTAGAAATTGTAACAGAGGCTGTGAGGTCATCTTCACATAAGGCCCAAGGTACTATTTCTTTCTTTGTACTTATCCTTTAATTCTTTTCAAAAGGTGAGCTGGATTGGATTTTGATCATATCTCAGATAAACCCTATGCTTTCAACCTCTGCAAAATCTACTTTTTATGGTATCTGTAAAGAAACAAAGACCTTTGTGCATTTTCTGTATCCTTTAAGCACTGTGACCATGATTTCCTTCTTTATCCATAAGACACGATTTTCTCATGTTTGTCTTTTCTTGTCCTCACCTTCACTGAAAATTTTTAAGTGAAATGACCTGTCAGAAAAAGAAATGTGACAAGGCCCTGGCAATTTGAAAATTGTGTAATGTTAGTCTCTGTTATCAGTGGCTTACGTTTCTTCTTTCTTTACCGTCCGCAATTACTGTGTTTGTTCTTGCTGCGGGTATATTGTTGTAAGCTCTTGGCTGCTGTAGTGGGTATGAAGTGCCTGACAGTCCACTGAAAATAAACCAAGATACATTACAGTTGTGGCCAAGGTTCCAGTCTTTGCTATTCTTGACGTGATACCATCTGTGCCTCTGGCGAATTCCTTCAGACCTCTAAAATGTCCTGTCAAACCGCTCAACAGGAATGAGAGGCTTTTTCCTAAAGCTACTACTGGGGTCACATTTAGAATTATTCCACAGCACCCCTCATACTTTTTAAATTAAAAATCGATTACTTTAGATCCATGAAAGGCAAAGAAGGGGTTTGGGAAGTGAAAAAACTCTGAAATTATCTAGCCTGCCTTCCTCTTTTTAAAAAACAATTTTTTAAATCAAAAGCATTTAACGCCCACCTACCTACTGTCTTTTATTAAACAGATCAGGTAAGTATACACAATTTATCAAATGCTCCTTTTGAAATGAAAGCTAAATCACGCCACCACCCTGTTCAAAACTCTCCAGTGACTTCCCATCTTGCACAGCTAATGTCCTTAGGATGCCTTCAGGGTTCAACTTGACCTCCCTGCTTCCTCTCTGACCCACCCCCCCCAACCAGGGCTCACTCTGCTCCAGTCACACCGGGCCTCCCGTGGGCTCCTCTAACGTGCCAGCATGCCCTTTTCTGCCTGAGGTACCTTCCCTCCCAGAGAAATTAAATTAACACAGCTTGTTCCCTCATCTTCTTAAGGTCCTTGCTCAAATGTCAACTTATCAGAGAGGTCTTCTCTGATCACCCTATGGGAACAGAACCACACCCCGCCACCATCCACTAGGGGTACCCCCTTCCCAGCTTGACTTTGCTCCAAAGCATTTGTTACCTTCGGACATATAATGTAATTTATTTGTTCGCTTTCTTCTTCCTCCACTAGAATATGAACTCCAGGCTACTCATGTTTTGTTTTCCTTCTGTTTTGTTCATTGCTATGTCTCCAGCACCTAAACAGTTCCTGGCACACATGAGGTATTCAACAGATATCTGTTTAATGACCAAAAGACTGACTCAATGAATAAGGCTCTCTCTACTCTGCTTTGTACCAATATTCCATTTTCTAGTTTTTAAAAGTGATTTGTGGGACTTCCCTGGTGGTCCAGTGGTTAAGAATCCACCTTCCAATGCAGAGGAGGCGGGCCCGATCCCTGGTCGGGGAACTAAGATTCCCACATGCCGTGGGGCAACTAAGCCCACGTGCCACAACTACTGAGTCCGCGTGCCTCAACTAGAGAGGAGAACATGCGCCGCAAACTACAAAGCCCGTGCACCGCAACAAAAGATCCCGCACGCCACAACTAAGATCCTGTGTGCCTCAACTAAGACCTGATGCAGCCAAATAAAATAAATAAATAAATAAATAGCTGCTGCTCTTAAAAAAAAAAAATTCTCTCTTTAAAAAAAAAAAAGTGATTTGTACCATTTATGCACATGTGTACCCTGACCTTAGTTGAAAGAATTCAAAAGAACTTCATGAGAACATTTTAAAACCTAAACTTGGATTTGATTTACTTTTAAAATCAAATGTAATACCTGAGTAGCTAGAAAGTAAAATGGTAGACAAGGATATACCATACAAATAAGTTTTTCAAAAGCAAGGATACTGGGATTCCCTGGTGGCGCAGTGGTTGAGAGTCCGCCTGCCAATGCAGGGGACACGGGTTCGTGCCCCGGTCCGGGAAGATCCCACATGCCGCGGAGCGGCTGGGCCCGTGAGCCACGGCCACTGAGCCTGCGCGTCCGGAGCCTGTTGCTCCGCAGGGGGGAGAGGCCACAACAGTCAGAGGCCCGCGTACCGCAAAAAAAAAAAAAAAAGAAAGCAAGGATACTTATATTAACATCATGTAAAGGGGACTTCAAATCAAAAAGTTACTAGAGACAAGAAGAGTCACTACATAACAATAAAAGGATCACTCCGTCAGGAAGCATAATCCTAAATGTGTCTGCACCGAACAGGAAATCTTAAAATACATCAAGCAAAAACTGAGAGGAGAAAAAGACAAAGCCACAACTATAGTTGGGAACTTCAATACCCCACTGTCAACAAGTGATAGTAGTAGAGAGAAAATCAGGAAGGGTACAGAAAAATAGAACAAATAATCAATCATCAGGAGAGAACTAACACACACAGAACACTCCACCCAACAACAGCAGATTACATAAAACATATTTAAAAGAACTGAAATCAGAGTATATTTTTCACTATAATGGAGTTAAACTAGAAATGAACAACAGACAGACTACAGGAAAATCCCCAAACATTCAGATAACAAACATACGTATAGAATGATCCGTGTGCCAAACAGGAAGTCCTGAAGAAAATAAAGACAAATACATAGAACTGAATGCAAATGAAAACATACCATACCAAAATGCGTCAGTGGGGCATAACTCCCCACCCCTTATATGTGAGCTGCACAGTGACTTCCTTCCGATGATTACAGGACAGGCAGAAGGAGAGGGTAACTTTACAGCGGAGAAACCTGGCAAACACGACCTATGCCACGTGATCCAACTGAACACCGTCAGTGACAAGTCACGTTGATCACGTGTACCCTCGATGCGATACGATGAGAAATGTTCTTCCTGCCAAGAATCCATAAACCCCAGTCTAATCGTGAGAGTAAAACATCAGACAAATTCCAACTGTGGGACATTCAACAAAATATCTAAAGAGCATTCCTGAAAACTGTCAAGGTCATCTAAACAAAGACAGCCTGAAAAACTGTCACTGTCTAGAAGAGCCTAAGGACACATGATGACTGAATGTAATATATGATATCCAGGATGGGCTCCTGGGACAGAAAAAGAACATTAGATTAAAAACTAAGAAAATATGAATAAAATATGAACCCTACTTCCTAATAATGCAGCAATATTTGTTTACTGGTTGTGACAAATGTATCATAGTAAAATAAGAAATTAAATTTAAAATTTCACCCACCTTCTGCCCCCACCACATCCTGGTGACCTAAGGCCAGGCAAGGAATTCTCAGACATGACACCAAAAGCATCGTCCATTAAAGTAAAACATGATAAGCTAATCCTCGTCAAAAATTAGAACTTTTGCTCTGTGAAAGACCTTGTCAAGAGGATAAAAAGACCGGGAAAGAGCTCAAGGAATCTATGTCTTTTGTCTTATGGCTGTGTTTGAGTCTACAGTTATCTGAACCTAAAAAGTTTAACTTCAAAAGCCAATGTAATGAAAATGGAAAGGTACACACTGAAGGGATCATTAACTTCTTTCATCAACGTTAAGGATTAAATGAGAGTTTAGGAGAGTGACTGGCACAAAGTAATCAAATGTTGGCAAGTCCTATCACTATTATTTGAAAAGGACTTAAGGATAACAGTTTTCCTTTAAACGAGCATCATTTAAACAGGTTTTGAAATTTTTTAATTGCATTGGGGCTTTTTTCAACAGAACGTTAAGCTATTTAAGCTTGTGTATGATACCAAAGCATCGAAGGATAAATTGGATTTGGAAAATATAAAAGAAATCACTAACTGTCTAAACATATTTGCCAAACATTTCCTTAAGTCAACACGCTCTACTTTGAAAATCACAACTCCATTACATGGTGGCCAACTAACATATCAATTATATGAATAAACTAAGTGTTACAGCATCGCAAAAGGATAATTAGAAATAATTAAGTGGTATAACAATGTTGTCCTAACCTTTTTCGGTAATGGTACATCTTATGCATTCTTCTTGAGGAATAATAAATAAGCTCTTCAGACCAAAGATGTAACCTCTCATCTGCTTTCTGAGCCTAAGATACTAATTTGGTTTGATCTCAGAAGTAACTATGTAAATAAGCACAGCTAAATAGTTCAGAGCATTTTAGAATCCTGAATCATTTACCCCAGACTTTATCAAGTCTGACCCTGATGGCATGGAGCTGCTGGACAATGAAAGGGTCGTCTGGATTCTCTCCCTGCACCTCAGGGAAGGCACCCTGTCTTACCCAAATTCAAACAGCTCAACCAGGAGACACCAAAATCCCAATTCCTGGTAATCTGCACCTATTCGACGTATAATGTGTAATACAGAACTCTATCTAAATAAGCTCTCTTGTACTTACTATGTGTCAAAGTTTTAGAGACAGTTATAATCATTTACCTGTACAGGATAACGTATCCTAGCCAGCAATGTACAGTCAATTTACTTTTGAGGATACCTCATTTCCACTATGTACTCTTACACAATAAAATAAGAGTGTTTTCAAAGTCCCACTGCTGAAGTCTGGAAGTGTTATAGAGACATGACCTCGTGTCACGCCACTGAAAGTATAATACTTGGAGCTGTGACAGGAGAGTACTAAGTTCGGCTCTGAAGTACGTACGTACAGACCAAATTTGCTTTTAAATTGTTTATAAACACTCTGGTTTTAAAATCATTTCTGACTTCTGAATATTTTAGGAGGCAGTCTTCATTTTGGGTAAGCTGGGGAAAGGCTGGCTTCTACAGAGTTTTATCCCACACCCACTGCATTAGAATTTGTGGTGTAGTGCCACAGGAATCTAAATGTTTAACAAGATTCCTGGGTGTTTTCATGCACAATTAAGATTAAGATCATCTGTTCTGTTGCAAGTTACCACTCAATACGAAGCAGGATGCTCTGTAATAATTTTTATCCTTCCCAAGTAGGGGCCCTCTCTATTTTCCTACAGTGGTAGAACTTTGCAATTGCTGATATACATTAAGGGGGTGAGGACAAATTGCATCAATATTACAGAAGGTGAAAGTAGTAGGGATCACCTGGGACACCCCTTGTTACCAAGGGTTATTTAGGGCAAGGCTCTCCAAGCGAGGGCCAGGAGAGGTCTGAAAACATTAACAGCTAAGCCTTGATGGAAGTCTTCCCTGGCCAGCATAAAGCCAACCGTGCCACCCTCTGGCACTTGTGCTAACAGAGGCAAGCTGTGGGAGCCACTGGCCCCAATTAGCTGTTGTTGTCTAATTAGCTTGCATACCAAAGGAAACACCAACACTGACTAAATTCAACAATCTCTCATCAAAACCTAATATTTAAATTCCTTGTATCAACTCATTTAGAGACATTTGGCAGAGAATCTGCCCTTTTGCCCGCCTACATAACAATTTTTTGCTTCCTATTCTGCCTTGTACTTTGGCAAAATATAATAAGCACTGCATTTGCCTTTAACTGTCAAATTCAAGGCAACACAAAGAGAAAATATGCAATTTCATCCCCCAAAGTACCTAGTAAAAATGCACCCACTGTTTATTCAAAGCAAAATTTTTGATGCCCATTCTGAGAGGAGCCATGCTCACTTTCAGAAGCTCCACAGGTATTCTGTCAACTTGATTTGACTTCTCAATATAATACTGAAAGTTTGACTTCTAGCTATGACTAGAATGCCCTATTGTCTAATATAAAAATTCTTGGGGCTTCCCTGGTGGCGCAGTGGTTGAGAGTCCGCCTGCCGATACAGGGGACACGGGTTCGTGGCCCGGTCCGGGAAGATCCCACAGGCCGCGGGGCGGCTGGGCCCGTGAGCCATGGCGGCTGGGCCTGCGCGTCCGGAGCC
>NW_006795975.1:807245-814008 GCF_000442215.2 Lipotes vexillifer | reverse complement strand
GGCCCACGTACCGCAAAAAAAAAAAAAAAAAAAAAATCTTGCATCTGTGTATTCCTACCTTAATTTTCGTATCATTAAACACTAAAATGTTTATCAAAAATTATTATTTTGTTACAGTCTCAAGAGAAACCAACATCTACTATAGCAAATAAAATCCTGGGGCGAGAGGGCAGGAGCCTAAGTATGAACGTCTTATTCAATTTAAATAGCACATGTGCAAAAAGACCACTGAGACCAAGATATTTTAGCCAAAATACACAGGAGTCTGCTTTATAGACTCAAAGACACTGAGAAAGGTAGAAGGCACTTCTATCTAATCCGATCTTTCGTTTTGCAAATCAGGAAACTTGCCTGTCAAGATTACTGGCCTGCTTCATTTTTCCTTTCTTTTTCACTGTACCAAATTGTTCTGAAATGTTGCATTACTTTTCACATTAGATCACAAAAAAAGAAAATACTTGACGTCCTCAATATTTATACTATGACCACCATTCTATGTTTACAATAATAAATGAGATGAGTTAATTATTACACACAATAATCACCGTTAAACAAGAAATCAGCATATTCCTATCATCATAAAACTTAAGATGAAAAGAAATATGAAATGACATTTCATGAAATCCGATCCTGGAAAACGTCATCTTCACAAGCTGCCAAACCACACCGACTCCTAATCTGCACACAGAAGTTTTATCTGAACCTTACAATGCATTTTTCAGACCTGTATGTGGTTTCACTAGTCTATGAAATTTTGTCCAGCTTTCCCAGGGTTGATGAGATGAAATAAAGCTAGAGTTTTGGCTCATCTCGCCAGAACACATCCTCCTATTGTGGGTCATCGTTCGTTTTTCATTTCAGCAAGACTGACCGTATTTGCAGCACTGTCTCCAACCTGATGCCTGCCTAACCATTCTATAAAACCGTGCTTGCCCAAGTATTCAGTATTGTTTTTCTGGTACATACGGCCGAGAAGAGACAATGAGCGTTTTACTAAACATGTGTGTTTGCCTTGCCAACAGGAAGAAAAGATAGAGAATGAAGTCATATACCTTCATTGTCTGAAAGAACAGAAAAAGCAATTCCAGAATTACCTTCTGACGCTGTAAGTACAGTAAGCAGTCGTATCTGTATTGGCTTTACACAAGCATTTCTCCTGGTTATAGGGCTAAAAGAGTTTCTCATTAGTGAAACGATGTGAACAGTGGTGGGAGGAAAGGAATACAGTAGCAGTAGCTTATTCTGTATTGCAGATTAAACTTTATGTGTCATTATAAGACTTCTAGAAAATTTCTGAAGCCAAAACTGAACACAATCTCAAATTTTTTAAAGGATACCTGACATTAATTATAACCTTTCTCTCACTTAATAATCAATATTTCTAGTAAGATTAAGTGATTTAGAAAAACCAAGGGATGGAAACATCTTAAATGTTTCTCTTTTACCTGAGTTAAAACTCTCAGCAGCTGCTTAAAAAAAACAGTATCAAAAATAAAAGCATAAAAAACACGGGAGGTGGTGCCCTTCTCTTCTTTTTTTAGATTGCAGTTTACAAAACAGACATCTATAAGAAGTGAAGATGAGAGAGGAAATTCTTACTTTTACACTGGGAAGTTTCCAAGAACCAGACGGCAATCCCGTGCTACCTGACGCTTACCAGTAACCAGAAAGCGTCAGGTTTAAGATACCTGTTCTTTCCCCACCCTCACTAAAACCAATCTCCCCCCTTCTAAATTTTCATAATGCTTTATTTGAAGCAGGTTTGAACTCAGCCTGACGTTTACAGTTATTCAGAGTATGACCATACAACTTGTCATCCAAACCAGGACATCTGAAAGTGAAAGGCGGTACGATTAATAATTATATCAGGCACTTCCCTGGCGGTCCAGTGGTTAAGAGTTCGCCTTCCAACGCAGGGAGTATGGGTTCAATCCCTGGTCGGGGAGCTAAGGTCCCACATGCCTCGTGGCCAAAAAGACCAAAAACAAAAACAGAAGCAATACTGTAAACAGAGTCAATAAAGACTTTAAAAATGGTCCACATCAAAAAAAAAAAACAATTAAAAAAAAAAAATTACACCAGGACGAGAGACGTAAAGCAGGACACTCGGGCTCCCTGGTTATCCCCATCTTTCTCCTTCCTCTACTAGGTCTGAGGAGCAATGGTACAGGGGAGCTGGAAATTCATTACTGTATTTCCTACAGCAGTACACTATCTTGCATGAACTAAGCATTCAAGTCTCATGCTGGAAAATGAACAAATAAACTCAAGAGGGCTTTCACAGCTGCTCAGGAAAGCACAAGTGTAACATTCTGACTCCTCTGGACAAAGTCTAAACTTGTAAACCTATTGCTCTGGATTTAAAAATCCAAGAAAAGAATGAAAATGGAAATTATTTAGGCTATCCTATTAGATATATTTTAATGTTCTCTACAGACTACCTAAAGGACCTAAATGTGTTCAGATCCTAACAGTAAAATCTTAATAGCTACCACTGTTCAAGGAAAAGCTTCTGCAAAGTATGGTATACTCCTGGCAGCCTAATAATCTGATGAATCTGTCTCCCTCCTCCAGCCCAGTATCAGATTGGTATGTTAACTGTGGAAAGATTACACAAATTGAACGTTTTTATTTGCTTTTCAATATATTACTGTTTCATGCACATTTACTAAATATAAAACACAGTGTATTATTAACTGTAAACATTTACATATTCTAGTATTTGTATTTTTAGTGAACAAAATGAATGTGTGCTAGCTGACTCAAGAGTTGCTAAAGTTGGCCTGATATTAAATGAGGACCCTGCTTCCCATTAACTTTGTATCAGCAGATCTAGTTTTCATCAGGACTAGTCCTGGTTGGTGGCAGAAGCAATTGGTATTGTTAAAATATTTATCGCTTCATTTCAGTTCCACCTTGAAACGCTGAACAGACATAAAACCGCAGTCTATCATATGTGTCACTTCCTGTAATTCACAACTGAGCCAATCCTACCATTCATTATATAAAACACAATTTAACAAAACAAAATACCATGAAGAAAATAATCAGAATCCACTTAGATCTTTTTTTCTTTTTAATTTTTTTCGCAAAGCAAAACTGTGAAAAAAATCTTGAGGAAGCATTTCTTAACTACTTTTTTTCCTTACAATTTTAGCCGATTACAGGTAAGTCATCATTATCTGTGATAATGGGAGGTAGGGATAATAGCAAAGAGGCACAAATAACCTAACTATTTTCACTCTTCGTCACACCTAAAATTTACAGAATCTGCTAAGAAGTAACTAGACCGAAGGATGGGAGCTCCATTTCCTATTCCGCCCTCTGGTACTGCAGCTCCTAAACAGCAGAATTGGTCAGACGGTGGCTGCCAGAAGGCAGAGGAGTAAAGCACAGAAAACACAGGAAATCAGACCCTAACCAGGCCTTGCTGCACATACCCACCTTTAAACTCCCTTCATAATTCACAAGGAACTCTGCTCTTTCTTAAGTTCACTCGTGTGGTAGTCAGACTTCAGCTAAGATTTTCATTTTTAAACACAGTTAGGCAAAATATGACAGACCTCAAGCAACAAAACTTCATTTGCGTAAGGAATGAAATGTCCTGAACAATACTTTTTGTTTTTAATAAAATCACAGGCTCAACTAATGCAACGTTACAATGCAACTGATTCGGGTCCCAAATAACCCTAAGTGATGAGGCGTGGCAGGAATAAACTGGCCCAGCACCAACGGAGGACTCCAGAGCACGGATGCAGCAAAAAGACCACAGCGATACACCATGCAGTAAAAGCACTGAAACATTTAACACTGCACAGTTAATCCAGAAGCAGAGAGTCCACCTTGTTGGGCTTGCACAGCTTGTGGGCCGTATTCATTCATCCATTTATTTGGAAAACATGGACTGAGCTCCACTATGGTTCATGCAAGGCCCTGGAGAAGGAGCTCAATCGTGGTATCGACAAATAATCCTTGTACCAAGCGATGCAGGCACCAAGGGCTACAGAGAGCAGAGAGGAATAAAAAATGTCTGTCTCCTTTGGAAAAAAAAAAAAGGCAGGCTTCACCGAGAAGGTGGCATTTGAGCTAAAACTGAGAGAAGGACAGGAGTTTGCTGAAAGGAAAAGGAAAGGAATCCCGGCCTTCAGAGGAGTTTAACTTATAACTCCTCCATCCTGGGCCAGCTGTGGGGTCAACCTGAGTAACACAAATTATCCCTCTTAAATTCTCTAAAGTAAAAGTCAACAAAGACTTTTGCAGTCGTTGGAAGAAATAAGATAATGCTGCCATGAATGACCAGTGACATGCAAAGAAATGAGTAACTACAGGAGTAAATTATTGTCATAAGATTTAGGCAAGTTACGTAAACCCCAAACCTCAGTTTCTCCATCTATAAAATGGAAATAATAAAGGTTGTCCAGCCTGTCTTCATCAGGTGGCTGTGAGGATCAAATATAATAATATACAGACAGTCTCTTTATCAATATACAGCGATAAACACAGCAAATCATAATTTGTTAAGACCTAAGAAATTTTGATGTTAATTCCTGATTCATGAATTCCAAAAAATTTTAAGTGAGGTGCATAGATCAGATTTTATGTTTATGTTAATACTAACTATTGACAGCTATTTATGATTTACTGAAACACAAATGTTGAGAAAGGCGACAAGGAAATGCTTTCTACTGGGAAAGAAAATACAAAATTATCAGGTCTCTGTGGCTTGGTTAAGCCTAAAATCAAATTATTTAGTATATAGATGCCAAATTAATGCTTGACAAAATAATGAGTATAATACTATATTATAAGGAAAAATACATGCTATTTTCCTAAAGCTTTCTGAAGAAAGAAGACTACGCGTTGCTTCATGGCTTCTGGGAATATTATCGTTTTGTTCTAGCCCTTACAGTTATGTATGCAATCTTAAATTCTAAAGCTTAGCAAGGTACAGAATCTCTAAGTACTTCAATGACTTCATCAAAACGATGGGGTGGGACTAAGCAAAATCTAAGTTTCAAGCTTCTAAAATTCTAATGAAAAGCGTTGGTAATAAATGAACACACACACAGAGGGAGTATCTACAGTCCTATAAAATGAGATACAAAGCCTACAAAGCTTTACAGAAAACATTAAAAAAAATACCTTGTGATAATTCCTCATTATTGCAGTGTCAGAGTGACTATCCAGTACTTGGTCTGGGAGAAATAACAGAGATTTCTAACAGCTTCTAGTTTCAGAAATCTCTAAGTGTAGAACTCAGCTTAGTTAAAACTAATCACTACAAGAATGCTAACCCAACATAAATACATTCAGAGTTTCTAAAAAGCTTTCACGATGTCTTGCTGGCCCTTTCAACTAACTGAATAAGATAAAAAAAAAAAAAAAAAATGCAGCCCAGATGGTGACATCTACATCAAATAAACACCCACGAAAGAGATGTGCTATAAGTTCATGGTGAAAAATTCCAGCTTTCAATGAAATGAAGACTTTTAGCTTATATAATTAGCCCGTTAAATATTCTAAGCAAAACTTTACGTGCTAAAATGAAACTTTATTAAGAACATTCTTCTCTAACCATTTATTTTTAAATGTTTTCTGTGTAGGTAGGAAAAAAAGGCTATTTAAATCAAGTAAGAGATGATTTCAGTCATGTTAACAAAGGGTTGTAAAAGTTTTACAACTTTTGTAAAATGTTGAAAATGTTGAATATGTTGAAAAATAACATCAACACTAATGGAAATGATTCTTCTATGGCCTGAATTCCCTGAGGAGCTTATGTGCCACTCCAACCCTATGTCTGTCTCACTACCCCACCCTCGAAGATGCTGCTTTAAAACTCTTCAAAGGGGCAAGATTTTCTAGAATGGCTGTATGAAGAGCTGGGAGAACCTCCCCCTCCCCCTACGCACTATTTATTAATCTGGCAAAAATTAACAAAGACAGTGATTCAGAGTCCCTGGAGATCAATCAAAGGGCTTGCCACAAACTGCAAAGCATTTATTTAATAAAATCCACCAATGCTCGGTAACAAGAGTGGAAGGCCATGGCTTTCCAGCCAGAGCCTGCCCCCAACCCCCGGCCCCCAACTCTGTGCTATAAGGACCTGACCTAGTAGGCTTGTCCCCCACAGACCCCTGGAGTGGCAGAGCTCTGCCTGGTGGATCTGACGGCTAGTGAACATCTGCAGACATCACGTCCCTTGGCTCTACGAGGAGGTGGCAACACCCAGGCAGCACCCACTTTGCCACTCCGGATTCCCACTACTAGATCCAGGCTGTGGACAATCCATGCTGCATGGCAGGATCAGTTTCTACCCCCTTCACACACCAACGTATACACAGCTCTAAGCCTAGGGGGGTATCCAGGCAAGCCTCAAAGACCGGCAGCACCCTAATCCTGGCCAAGGAGCCAGACACTGGGTCAGAACGTGCAGCAATCTATAACCCACAACATTACTGAGAACAAAAGAGCAACCAGCTACTGTTATGGGCTGAATGGCCTCTTCCTCCAAAAGGCTGAAGTCCTAACCATCTGTGAATGTGACCTCATTTGGAAACAGCGTCTTCACAGAATGTAATCAAGTTAAAGATACAGTCACTGGAGTGTACCCTAATCCAATACGACTGGTGTCCTCATAAGAAGAGAAATTTGGACACACATACACACACACAGGAGGAGACCATGTGAAGACAGGACACCGTGTGAAGACAGGACACCATGTGAAGACAGAGGCAGAGACTGGTGTGACCCAACCGCAAGCCAA
>NW_006795975.1:775279-807235 GCF_000442215.2 Lipotes vexillifer | reverse complement strand
GCAAGCCAAATGAATGCCGAGGAGGCTGGCAAACACCAGAAGCTAGAAGAGGCAAGGAAGGATTTTCCCCTACAGGTTTCAGAGGCGTGATGGTCCTGGGGACACCTTGATTTTGGACTTCTGGACTTCAGAACTGTGAGACAATATATATGTCTGTTAAGTCACCCAGTTTGTGGTAACTGGTTACAGCAGCCCTAGAAAACTCATACAGCTAGGAATTAAGAAGCTAACAGCTGAGTGTGATGATGACAGACACAGAACAGGCAGGAGACTAGGGGATAAAGAGGGCAGTCAAAGAGAACCCACTAACCCACAGTAATCCCTGGTGGTCCTGAACACCACACACATGATCACAGCTGTGACTTCTGAAAAGAAACTGGAGAAGGACATTCTGTGTTTTTGTTTTCTTGTTTTTAATTTTCTTTTAGTTTGTTTTTGGCTGTGTTGGGTCTTCGTTGCTGCGCGCGGGCTTCTCATTATGGTGGCTTCTCTTGTTGCAGAGTGCGGGCTTCAGTAGCTGTGGCACGCAGGCTCAAGGGCACAGGCTCAGTAGTTGTGGCACACGGGCTCAGTAGTTGTGGCTCCCAGGCTCTAGAGCGTAGGCTCAGTAGTTGTGGTGCACGGGCTTAGCTGCTCCGTGGCATGTGGGATCTTCCTGGGTCAGGGCTCAGTGTGTCCCCTGCATTGGCAGGCAGATTCTTAACCACTGTGCCACCAGGGAAGCCCAATATCTGGAACATTCTAAATGCTCAGGAAATGGTACCTACTATTATAGTTAAAAGCAATGCTAAGTAAACCTAAGTGTCCACTGACAGAGGAATGGATAAAGAAGATGTGGTACATTATACAATGGAATATTACTCAGCCATAGAAAAGGATGAAATAATGCCATTAATGGCATGTGGGATCTTCCCGGACCAAGGCTTGAACCTGTGCCCCCTGCATTGGCAGGTGGATTCTTAACCACTACGCCACCCGGGGAAGCCCAAGTTCCGTGTTCTGAGTCTCTGGCTGAATGCAGAGCAAATACATAACCTCTCTGGGCAGTGAACCTTGAGGACATTAAGTTAAATAAAAGACGTCAGTCACAAGAAACATGTATGATTCCATTTACACGAGATGTCCCAAACAGACAAATCTCCAGAGCTGGGAAGCAGATGAGTGAGGTACGGGGAAATGGGAGTGAGTGCTAGTGAGTACAGGGTTTCTTTCTGGAGCAACGAAATATACTGCTGACTGATCTGTACACGTTCAATGGGCGAACAGCTTCGTAAAAACCATTACCAGAAAAGAAAAGCTATTACAGCCTACAACTTGCGAAGAATTAGAGAAAAGTAATACCTACAGAGGCACGAAGCAGTGTGGGGCTATCACTTAAAACAGGTCCGAAGGGAGACAATGATTAACTCAGCCAGTGGGCACAGAGAAGAAAGAGGGGGACCAATCAGGGGAAACATTGTGCTGGAAGAACTAACAGTATTTCAGATTGGATGGGAGGACATACGGGGAGAAAAGGATGGCTGGGGCAATTCTCAGATCTCAGCTCTGGGTACCTGTGCATTGGGCACTGTGACAATCCGAGTAAACCTTGGTTTCCCCCTAGAAGGGTGCTTTCTCTGAGCCCACCGCTGGGTACAAACAACGAATGCTGGCCAGACGTGGGGATCTCAGCTACGTCTATGACCCCAGCTACCCTGACACCAAAGGAGAAGGGCAATCTGTAAAAAAGGGAAAGGACAGCTTTTTGTCACAGGGTTGTTCTGAGAATCCAATGTGTTAAGACAGAAAAGAGCTCAGGATGTGTCTGTCACGTGGTCAGCACTATACAGGTGTTAGCTATAAAATGAAGAGAATTACAGTGTATTACCAAGGTCAACACACAGACATTTCAAGGAGGGTGAAGAGCACAGCATTTAAGGAGGTCGTGCTCACCTGTAACCCTTCTCACCAAGAGCTTAAGTTCTGGCAGAACAGCCAGGCCCATTTCCGGCCAAAGAGATCATCAGGGCTAAGACGGGGAAAGAGCAAAAACCAATAGGCCCAACCCCTTCCTGTCTACTGTGGAAGATTAAAAAGTTCATAAAACCAGGCTTTAATCAATGTTGGTTAACATGGTCAACATAGATTAATTATAACATAAATCTGGTTTCCAGTTTAAAATAAGAAGTCATGGTTTGAAAATCCCTTATTCTCTATAAAGTAACAGACTATCTATTTCTCTCCATTTAATGTGCACTGACTTCTTAGAATTAACACACTCCTTTTTGTCATGAAAATATTTTTTAACGGCTGGAACACTGGGAAGAATGCAATCTTAAAATAATACTCCAGACTATATGAGGAAATATTAATTTATAAGACAATGTATAAGCAGATTGTTGTTTACACAGATATATTGGCCATTTTAACTCTTTCTTGCCTGTAAGTTTGGAAAGTGTTTCTCTAATAAACATTTTCGAATTATAACCCATTGAGAATGTATTTTTTAAAATATCAATATATATTAATTAAATAGCAACTTCGGTTATAATAGCATAATCTGATTTCATATGGGTTTCCATTTAATAAATGGAAATTGGAGAGATTCAATCGAAGGGAGATGTTAGTAAATGTTCTAAATATGGTTCTGAAGTTCTTTTTATGGGATTAAAAAAATAAGCAGGGGAAACTTGTTTAAAAAAATAGAGAAATTCAATTGTTTCAGGTATGTCTAAGTTCCTTTCCAAAGGCATAATATGTTAGCACTGGAAATGATCTCGTCCAACCCATTTACTTTCCCAGATTAAGAAACTATAGTCCAGGGAACGTAAGCAATTTGACTGCGGCTGCACAAGCAGCCTCTGAGAACCCGCCTTTCTGGCTACTAGTGGTCCACCATCTCTCCCTGTCCTATTCACGCGCAGCGGACAGCTCCACTCTCTCCTCCCAAGAAGCATGCTACCCAGGCTAGTGAGTAATGACATCACCATTCTCTTCCCCAGACTGTGGTAAGTGCTTCTGCATTCCTGGCAGTCGAGATTCCCTTTCCTTTCGAATCCTTCTGAGCCCCTCTCCAACATCTGAAGAGATCCTGTCTCGTTCCTCTCCATCCCCCACCTTCCCTCCAAAAGCTTCTCAACAATGGAGTCAACTCGGTAACATCTTTTCCCTCGCGGCATTTAAGTTTAAGAGGATTCTTCAGCTGTAATACTGCATTTTTATCCCATAGAAAACAACTTGAGAAACATATTGAGAACATTTACTAATGCCTCCCTGCGGTAGAATCCCTCCAATTTTGGTGGGAAGGACTAATGTAGTAGGTCTTTTTTAAAGAAAAGAAAAAAAAAAAAAACCAGAAGGAGAAGCTGGGAGATCTCAGAACCTTAAATAGTTGAGGAACTAAGAGTTCATTCTTTGAGTAACAGGGCAGTGGGGAGGAAGGATATGATTAGGACACAAGACGCGCAAACTGAAAAGGTGAAGGGGAGCCCTTCTAGAGGGCTGCTTGTAGCGTGGTGTTTAAAAGGTGGCTCAGCCTCAAATCAAAGTGACAGGGAGAAAAACTGTTAACAATGACAACAGGAAGTAGAGAGAGCTGGTTTGGGGATATTGTTGGTGAGTCAGATTACAGATCTTTTGAATTTGAGAAAATGGTAGGAAACCCAAGTCAAAAACACCAAGTTAGCAGTTATCAAAAAAGGGCATGCCTTTGGTACATACTGCTCTTACAGCAATATGTAACTATAATGCGGTGTTAGATAACACTAAATTATGGTTACCAATGTAACTACAGCCTCAAGTTATCTATGAAATTGCATATCTGGAAGAGAAAGATGTTTTACTGCAATGATTTTAAAATATGTCCATGAATTCTTTGATACCTCTCCCTGCAAAAGGCAGTAATTCCCCTCCTGTTGAATGTGGACCAGACTTGGTGATTTGCTTCTGATCAAAAGGATGTGATAGAATTGATGCTATGTGACTTGTGAAGGATTCTTTTTGGATTGCTTCCCCACCTCCCCTTCCCCTTTCCTTACCTCTTCCTCTCTCCCTGCCCTCCCCTCCCTCCTGAAAGCCTGCTCTGGGGGAAGCCAACCACACAGTGTCTTAGGGGCACTCAAAACTCAAGCAACCCGTGGAGGCACCCACATGTGGAAAAAAAAGTGAGGCCTCTTGTCAACAACCAGTACCACCTTGGCAGGCATGTGGCTGAGCCACCTTGAAAGTAGACCCTCGAGTCCAGTCAAGCCTTCAGATGACTGCTATTCAGCAACCCCATGAGAGACCCCCCCCCAAGCCAGACCTAGCACCCAGAAACTGTGAGATAATAAATGTTTAATTTGCTTCATTTTGGGGTAATTTGTTATGCAGCAATAAATAACTGATAAATTTCTTCTCCATTATTATAGCACTAGCACCTCGTACTGAAGACACAGTTGCCAGAGAAGGAATGAACGAGGTATCTGAAATAACACCTAGTACCTAAGCTACTGTAACTGTGTTCCCTTTTCTGAGATATTCCCATGATCTAACCAAATCACAGTAAATTTTGAGAGACCAACAGATGTCATGTGTCTAACAGGAATAACCGTCTTCAAGGGACAAAAATTCAGCTTTTTTTTAATGCAAGGCATGATAAAAAATTTTTATAATGACTGTCAATGACATCAAGACCACTGTCATTACCTTAACATTTACTGGTGTAAAAACAATAGCCTCTTTGTGTACAGTCATCTTCTAATGTTATTGTTAATTTAACCGAATACAATATAGTGTGTGATGGATTCTTCACACTGAGGGATGATCATAGCAATATGAATAAACCATGCGCAATGGGAAAATGATGGGAGAATTGACATCTGTCATCCTGAAGAAAGAAAAATTGGAAAGCAGGCTTACAAGGGAAAGAAACGAATATCTGAATGCCTGCATTGCTCTAGGTACTATACACATTTCACCTCATTTAATTCTGATGGCAATCTGAAGCAAACATATTATCACCATTTCCATTTTATCCTAGGATCTAAAACCAGTTCCGATTCCAGGTTCTGATTCCAACGTCTGTGGCCATTCCACTATTCATCCCAAGGCCATCTGTTAAATTATTTGGGGGAATTTGTAAAAAATCTCAAGGCTAATATTCTTGAAACTCACCTTCCTAGAAGGAGCCACTTGATTAGTAGGTCAGGAGAAGTGTACACAAATGCAAAGTTAAGCATATTCAAAACCAAACTCTTTCTGTGCTCCTGTAAGTCTTTCCCAATTGTGAATCACTGCTTAAGGTGTGGAGCATTAAGATGTCCATTTCTACTTAATTCACCTACTGAGAATGACCTAATTCATTAAGTAAATAAAAATGTCATTTTTAAAAATAATTCATAACTTAATTTTAAAATCCTGTAACCTTTTAATGAAAACAATTAATGATAACTCATAAGCAACATTACTGAAGCCATAAGATTATTTTACAGGATCTGTAAAATATAAAAATATGATTGCTAAAACAATTTTTTAAACCACTGTGTTGACTTTAGTACTTGTTTGCTGAATTCAACTTCTGGTTTGAAATAAAAACAGTTTAGATGCTTCCATTTAAATAAGCAAACTTAAATAAGCAAATTTCCATCAAAGTAAAGATGGAAACAGAACAAACACCTTTGTTCCCTTTCAAAGCCCTATTAAAATGACAGTAAAATTTGTAAAAAAGCAAAAATACATCGGTCTAGAGGTAAGAGGAAAAGAGGTAAAAGCAATAAATTTTGGAAGCTGGAAAGCACATAAGCAAGTAATAATGATTTAGCAGACATGAGAAACCTGGCCCATAATACACACAAGTGACCAAGGACTACTGGACATAAAAGAGTCAAAAAAACAGAGCAACTTGGAGAAAGCCTATACAGAGAAAAAACTATTACTAATTTACTCAGAGAAGATATTCACAGCATAAAACTGTAAGTATGCTGTTTTTTAAAATTCCCAAACTGGAAAGGGCATAGAAAGTTATATGTCTTTACCTACAGAACAAATTTTAATCAAATATGAGCACCACTTCTATCCAAAATATCTCCTAATTAGTGTACTCCCTTTAAATTTCTCTGAGTTATAAAGAAAATGGTATTCTAAAGGTCAGCTTCTCTGCTGCTTTTCCTGCATTCCAAAGCCTATCAGGTCTTTATTAAACAAAAGGATTCCTACGAACATACTGGAAAAGTGTGTCAATTCTCCTTAGTTAAGTCAAACCGTTAAGACTCGCTTAATTTTCCTGAAGAATTCATGTTTAATCATAAAATCTAGTTTAAAGAATATCTAAAATCCAGTATCTGAAGTTTAATAACTAATATCTAAAGAATATCTGTCTGGATTGGCGGGAAAATAGTCAAAATAAAACTCTTCTATGTTGTGCCCTTATCAGTTGAGCTGGGTTCTGAACTCAGGGTCCATGGTTCAGTGGCGCTCCCTGCCCTGCAGGTACCCACCGGCTCATTTGCTTGTCATTCCAGATGGAATGGCGGTGCTGTAAGAAAGCCAACCAAGAGCAGCGAAGTGGAGAAAATGTGTACGTGTCAGGCCGTAAATCACAAATCAGTGCCACTAAGCCACAGTGACATTTGCAGTATAAAAGAAAGGACTGTAACTAGATGATTTAGTCACCTCTTTGATGTGTTTTGATTGGAATCTTACTGATATCTATAATCTGAACCAGAACATTTTTATCTTCTTTGATAGATAGTTGTTTAGCATTCAGACATACACCATTCATTTCTGAAAATACAATGAATACATGTCCTGGGCCGGGGGGGCTAATAGAGTACTGCTCTTTAGATCCAATCCACAGCTAAAATATTGTTAGTGGGTTTACGTGAAGGATTGTGTTTCCTTCCATGGAGGTCTACTTCAGTTCCTGGACATACAGCCCAGAATTATAGCTGTTAAGGGAACAGAGGTACAGACATGTCAAATGACTTGCTCAGCATAACAGAACACAGAGCTTTGGAATTAGATTTGGGCACACAGAGCAGCTAATGCTCAATCATTATTATAAAGTGAAAAAATACTTCAAACCTTAGTTTATTTTAACTCCTTCAGTGGCTGGGTAGGTTTCTAGCACAAGTTTTTCTAAACACTGTTTTCAGTCGCTTCCTTTTTTATCTACCATTAATTTCTGAGGGTTCATCCAAGCATAATTATTAACGTGACAGTATCACTGCTTGAACCAAATAATAAAACAAATAAAGGCCTAGTGTTAGAAAATGAACAAAGGTTTCATAGTAATGTTCTTAGAGAACAGCGAAGTAAATGAAATGAGCAAGATAAAAGAATGGTTATATTTTATACTGTCAAAAGAAAAGGAAACACTAAATACTGTCTCCCACAAGGGATATAAATACAGTTCTCAAAGTGTGGCCCACAGA
The DNA here is from genome assembly GCF_000442215.2 of Lipotes vexillifer. NCBI lineage: Eukaryota > Metazoa > Chordata > Mammalia > Artiodactyla > Lipotidae > Lipotes > Lipotes vexillifer. Next base: position 799,844 of record NW_006795975.1, on the reverse strand, counting down.
CTTCTGAACATCCCAGAGACACTTTCAGAGAGTCAATGAAGTCAAAACTACCTCATAATAATACTAAACCTCATTTGCCTTTTTCAACGTGTTAGCATTTGCAATGACGATGCAAACACAACAGCAGGTAAACTGCTGGTGTCTTATCTCAAAATCAATACAATGGTACTAAACTGTACTACATGCAGTTAAAAAAGAAAAACAAATCGGCTTCATTTGTTCTTGATAAAAGCAGTAAAAACTATTAGAAGCATTAAATATTGACCCTTGAGCATGCATAAAGCATTTCTACTGCATACCTAAATGTGATGGCTGTGCTGAAGCAAACCACTTGTGTATCTGTTAGAGCTGCAAGCTGAATTAGCTGTTTTTTTCATGGAACACCATTTTTCCTTGAAACAATGACAGATAAAGTATGCTAATCCAGACTTGGGCATATAGCAGGTATTTTCTAAAAATAATAACTAAATGAGCTTATCATATGAAGAAAATCAACTTAAAGTTATTTGTTGCCAGTGATAAAATGTGACCTTCAGAGCAAAAAATCAGAATTTTGGAAAACACATCTGCTGTCAATACTTAAAAGATTTTTGATGCAATCAGTGTTGATATTAGAGAATTTTTTTTGATATTGTATAATGAAATGTATCAACATTTGGAAGCTTAGCGAAACTCAGAGAGTCAATAATTCCCAAATGACCAATACTTGATGTTACAAAATCATGCATGGGTAAAGGATTCATTGAAAATACAAGAAAAAAATAGAAATCAAACACGCATGTGAACGCGCGTGCACATACACACAAACACATACCCAATGAATAAGTGAATGAATGCATGCGTGGAAAGTGTAAGACAGACCAGTGGATTTTAATGTAACATAGCAGGAAAAGTTCATTGATACAGTTTTAGATTCCACATGGCAATTAATGTATAAAAATTACTATTTGCCAACTTTTGGTGTGTTATCAAAAAAAATCCACAATCATCAGAAAACATTGTTAAAACATTCTTCCTTTTTCCTACTATATATATGTGTGTGAGGATTTTCTTCATATACTGTAAGTAAAACAACATATAGGGTTTCCCTGGTGGCGCAGTGGTTGAGAGTCCGCCTGCCGATGCAGGGGACACGGGTTCGTGCCCCGGTCCGGGAAGATCCCACATGCCGCGGAGCAGCTGGGCCCGTGAGCCATGGCCACTGAGCCTGCGCGTCCGGAGCGTGTGATCCGCAATGGGAGAGGCCACAACAGTGAGAGGCCCGTGTACCGGAAAAAAACAAAACAAAACAAAACAAAAAAACATATAACAACATTCTACAAAAGTAGAATTCAGCTGTGGTCTAGTAAATCAGACATTAAAGAGATGTGCAAAAATGTAAAATAATGACTATTTTTACAATTTTTTTGGTCTTGGAATCGCTCTTCCAGCGATTTTTCAGAATATATTTAAACTAATATATATTTTTCATAAAATCTATGCTAACACAGGGTGGGTTTACTGTTGCTATTTCTAAAAAATTAAAAAATAAGTGTATTTAAAAGTAAGTGTATTTTAACTGTGTTTTAATTCCTAATACGGCAAATATTGATAGATATAATCCAATAATTTTTAAGTGTAAAGTCCTGAGACGGAAAAGCTTGAGAACTGCTGATTTAATAACGTGGCATAGGAACTTCCCTGGTGGTGCAGTGGTTAAGAATCCGCCTGCCAATGCAGGGGACACGGTTCCAGCCCTGGTCCGGGAAGATCCCACATGCCGCGGAGCAACTAAGCCCGTGCGCCACAACTACTAAGCCTGCGCTCTAGAGCCCACGAGCCACAGCTACCGGAAGCCCGCGCGCCTGGAGCCCGTGCTCCGCAACAAGAGAAGCCACCGCAATGAGAAGCCCACACACTAAAACGAGGAGTAGCCCCCGCTCGCCACAACTAGAGAAAGCCCGCGCGCAGCAATGAAGACCCAACGTAGCCAAAAATAAAAATAATTAATTAATTAATTTTAAAAAGATTACATTATCACTATTAAAAAAAATAACGTGGCATAAAACAGTGGGTTCTGTCAAAAACTTAAAAGGTCTCTATGTTTCTAAGGTTGATTCCAATGTCTTTATTTGAAAATATTTAACCCTTTTGCTACAATGTCATCATGTTTACATCTTTGACATGCCCAAGGTCAGTTTTGTTCTTACACAAAGTAAACAGTGAGACCAAACATACGCTACACTGAACATAAAGTGCCAATTCTCCACGGAGGACAGTACTTAGCTGCTGAACAGCAGAAATGAAATTGCTCAACAGTCAAGGAATCAAGATAAGGAGACCCCTTTCGAGTAGGGGTGCTAGTAAGCCCAGTCAGTGCCCTGGCTAGAATCCAGCTCAGATGACTGCATTCTACAGAGGGAGTTCAGGCAAGACTGAAAGCATAACCCTCTGGTGGCTGGGCCGTGGCAAGAATGAACGGGTCTGCAGTCTCACTCCCGTTAGGAGAGCCATGGGATCTTCATGGCCAAGAGTGGTCAGAATCCGACTGCTGTACCTCAACAGGCTTTAGTAGATAGACTGAGTTACACAATTCTGCTTCTAGCTTGAGTAATAAGTTGTTGTGACCCCTGGTTCAGTAACTTACTTTTGTTTTATTCCAAGTATCTGGATGATGAGGAAAAACCATAATTCTGTGATTTAAAATCCTACACTAGTCACTGGAGTGGCATCACCCCACATTTATGCAGATCGTGGATCTACTATACAGAGTATACTTAAAAGCTTCCTTATTACCTAAGGGCGATGTTTCTCAACTGAAAAGAAACATTACTGTATGACTTCTAAAGTTGAATTAAACGTGACAATTTGTACCTGATAATAAAAAGTAAACTGCCCTTCCTTCTTTATCTGATGACAATTCAAAGAAAAGTTAGGAGTTTTTAAAAACATGTGTGTGTGTCTGTGTGTTTAATGTGTTGGTTCTGAAACCAACACAAAAGGAAAAAAAATTTGCTAGGACAGTTGTTAGTAATATTCTAGAACAGGTTAGCAAACTACAGCCCATAAGCCGTAATTCTGGTAAAGTTTTATTGGAAAACAACCACATTTATTAGTTTTAAGTATTGTCTACAGCCGCTTTCATACTACTTTGGCCAAACCACATAGGAAGTTTGCGCTTTGCTATTAACTAATAGGATCGAGGGCAAGTTGCAAATTTTCTATCATTTATAAAATGCACAGATGAGCTGATCTTTAAGATACTTCCCAGCTCCAAAAGTATCTAAGATTTTAAGCGATAAGCCATGTAGCACTCAGTAGATGTAGCAGAAATTCGAAGAAAGAAGTCAGTATGAGCTAGGGTCACCGGAGAAGATTCCCAGAAAGCATGAACTTAGGCTGTTAAGGATAAGGGGGATTTTGCTAGAAGAGTAACAGACAATGACATGAGACAGGAGATATAACCGGTAATAAAGCGTCTTCCTAACTCGGAGTAATAACTATTTCATAGTGGGAAATACAGTTGGCTAGGGTAAGGATAAGATTACAGGGTCTCTGAAAATCTGAAAGAGAAATATATCTAGTAGGTTCCTACCTAATCAGAACCACTGGCGTTTTTGAAAAGAGAAATAGAACAGTCAGAGCTCTGTTGACAGTAGACTGGACATGGAGGGAAAGGGCGTCATGGACACAGAGAGACCAGAGTCATGGAGATAAGCTACAGAGCAACGTGTGGCTGCCAGGTCTCGGGAAGTCCTGGGCCAAAGGACAGGAGTATGGAGGGACGTGAATCAGCAACTTCTCACAAGTCTGATTTATCAGGAAAATGATTAAGACAAAGAAACAAAAAGGAACTAGACTGGGAAGAAACTGAGTTCAATTTGAGACATGCTAATTTTAAACTGGCTAAGAAAAGAAACACTGAGTTAGCAAAATGCTCCAGAAGTGCTCGGAAACATAACATGAGACCTAGCGTGAGAGGTCAGACAAGAAAGAGACTGAGAATACGAGAATCATAAATTTTCTAACTTGGAAAGGTCCTTGAGCTGAGCTGCCCTATCATTCTGAGGTAGATAAGTACTTGCCTCCAATTCAAAGTGGAGCCAACCGATGGCCAAAGAACTGTGACTCCCAGGTCACCAGCTAAAACTTTCTGGAACAGGAACCAGAATTTCAGTTTTCTACCTTCTATTTAAATGTTGGAAGCTAGGAGAATATATGAGCTCTCCAAGATTCAGAGCTGAGGTTACAACTTAGAGGTCCACAGATTGCTTGGACTGTGGTTTAAAAAAAGAAAAAAACAAAAATCAGCTTCCAATAGTTGTGGCAGGAAGAGTGGCTTGGGGTACATCTACCCCTACCGTCTCCATCAACCTTTCCTCTCTGTCACCCCCAAACAATATACATATATTCAAATTCAAAAATATGCACTTGCTGTGAAAATACAGCCTCAAGGCACTCTCTAACAACACTCCATATGGTAGTACAAGTGGTGCATATTATAACGTAGACGACATGGCTGTGCAGGGTACCAGCGACATAACCCCTTTCCAATCAGCATACTATGCCAACCCCCTCTCATCTGGGTATTCCCAAACTTCAACTGACTGCCAACATTCAAAATCTGGAATATTTCATATAAATATTTAGACTTCTCATACTTTTCTTAATGAGAAGATCTGATTACAGTAAACCTTCCTTTCCCACAGGAAAGTGAAGCCAAACAGCAGTGTTCCTTCTGGACAGGGATCTGCTTTCTTGCTACTTGTGTCCCTAACTTGGCCCATTCATTCCTTCACATCACTGACAGAGACCTCTTTGGCGGACTGTGCAACCCTAAAGCAGACAGAAGCAGAGGATTAGGACCTCTGCCTTAGAAAAGACTTTGAGGCATGAAAGGAAACCAGCAGAGGGACCAAGAAAGAAGTTATCAGAGATAAGCACAGGACTGCAGAAATCAAGGCAGGAGATGACTTCAGTGAGCAGAAGCAGACACTAGAATTTAGCAAGAAGGAGGTTACTGACAGCCTCTGAGAGGAGACTCAGCTGATCTGCAGAAGCCACCCCACAGTGGACGAATTTTCAAAGGGCTAGAGAAAGGGAAGATGGCAATAACAACAAAAGAGAGACGGATATTACATGTAAACAGGTTTATAAGATGATTATTTTTAACTGCAGGTATGTATATACATTTGAACGGAAAAGAGTGAGGGGGGCAGTTGTGAGAAGTGGTTTTAGACTCAGTCTCAGGCAGATGGAAACAATGAAGTTTCTGTATTCAGTAGAGTGACTGGCTTCAGAGAGTAATTTTGTAGACCGAGACAATAATTACCTTCCTGGCTATAGTTATGGTCATAACATATTTGAGCAGAATATCTTTAGAGCAAATAATGATGGAATTGAAAGATACACCAAACCCCCTATACTCTGAACTGAACACAGATGATAAAGAGCAGTGGAAATCAGATAAGTCATTTCTGGATTATCTTTCCTGTTCTGGTAGAGTAATCTAAGATCATAATCAAGGAAGGTAGAGGATAACATCACACCAATTGAAAATCAAGGTTTCTCTTCAATAAATCTATGTCAAGTAATCTACTATTACAAAATCAGGTGACCACATATACAACTTACATCGGGAAAAAGCATATGCTAAATACCAGTGTTTTTCCTAGTTTAACCAGACACTGATTTATCATTACGACTCAGTAAGAACTGCTTTATACCTATCGTGACGCTGTGAATAATGTTTTACCAAGCACATTTCAGTTGTTTCTTCTACTAACACGTAGTTGAAAATGCCTCACTCAAAAATAAGATCACCGCACAATTATTGTGGAACTATTAGTTTCTTAGCATTTTTATTCAGTGCCCTAGTAAATTATTCAAGGTAAATAAAACACATTTCTACTTTATAGATTATACTTATGAGCATCCTCGCTGCCTAAGAACTATGTTTCTTAATTCAAAAGGAACATTATTATATGACTGCTAAAGTTGAATCAAAAAATTTTATACCAGAGAATAAGATTATGATTTAAATGTAGCTCATTTGATCTTTTTTAACAAGCCATGGGAAGAATACTCACAGATGATTAATTTCTTACACTTCGGTGAATTCACCATTAAGGTCTCTGTAACGTACCTAGAACCAATGTTTGCTCTCAATTTTTTTAAGAGACTATGTTATCTCATAAAACATGAGGTTTGACCAGACATTGAAGGCGCTGTTAGGCATTGTACATACAGTGTCATACAAAGTGAACAAGTCAATATCTCTGCCCGCTCATGTGTAGGAGAACATATAATCAATCCTTAGCGGCTAAGCCAGGTCCAAGATGAAGTTTACTCTGAGAGGATCTTTAGAATAATAATGTCTTAAGTATAACACAGGGTAATGTCTTAAAAATAAGAATTACCTGGAAAGTGGATCACACAGAGAGGGACTGAAACAGAATTGGGGGAGGGATGGGAATTTTTATTTAATCTGTTGCTTTCCACGCAACAGCTGAAATTAGGGTGAGGACAATAAAGCAGCTGAGTGCTTATTATGTGACTGGCACTGTGCCAGACGTTTAATAATCACAAGCACCACAGGAGGGATGTAGTATTATCCTGATTTTAAATATGAATAAAAAACACGCACAAATAGGTCACATAGCTTTGTCAAGGTTACGTAATGGCTACACAGCTATTAAGTGGCAAGGCAGGAACTCAGCCACCATGCTACCTCCAGGTAGCAGGAGGTTATTCTCAAGGCCTGGACTGCTCCCAGGACTTGGTGAATTTTCATGACATATTGCAACAAAGAGAGCTGGCAACTGTTTATGAGGCACCTAGGAGACAGGTGAGAGGATCTCTGAGAGGTAAGAAAAGTAAAAGAATGCTATCATTTTATCTACTTCCAAATTTTACCAGGCTCAGCCTTGGTATTCCTCTTCTTTCTCAAAGGCCAGGAAGAGAAGCTGTTTCTCCCTTTGGGGGAAAAAAATAAGCCAGGAAAAGAAGCACGGGTATGCGTGCCTTCACACAAGCACACACACAAAAACAGACCTCTAATATATTCCCAACATTGTTTCACAAAGAAGACACGTTAACGCCCAAAAATAGTAATAAATAATGAAAAGTCCCTTAAATAAATTTATAAATAGGAAAACCTCACTACATTACCTTATTTTTCTCATTTTGCCTGATACCATAAATTTGAGAACCACTTCCCTAGATTACAAATCTGTGGATGTGGCTATTGTCTAAGTTACCATGGTCCACAGTATGCTGCTTATATATGTATATGTGCTCTGCATTTTAGTTAGCCTGGGTAGCAACAGTATTCATTTTTATAGCAAGTATATTAAAATGGTAGAGGAAAATCCTACTATTACAACACATGAAAAGGTAATATTTCTTGCTTAGCTTATACACTCTTTGAGCAGTTGATTTTGTTATCACATACGTAATATGTAATTATATATATATTAATTATTACATAGTATTATGATTATTTGAAATGTCTTTTCACACTGTTTTGTAACTTGGTACTCAGAGGTCAAACAAGGCAGAATCATCTAGTAACTTGCAAGTCTGTATACTGCACAAAGCCTCTTGGCCCAGGGAGTGAGTGCGGGCTTAGGTTCATGCCTGACTGTGCAGGGTTCCATATACCAAGGGTAGGCATCTTTTTCTAGCTCATGAAGGCCTTGCGGCCGGCCAAGCTATGTATCTACCTCAAGGAGCATACGTACCCAATCAGCAAAGATACGGCAGAGGCTAGCAGCAGCCGTAAGCCAACGATATTTTGTAAGCCCAAGAAAACAATTTTTTTTAAGTACATATTTTAACAAAATAAATAAACAGAAACCTCTTGCATTTCTATACACTAACAATGAAAGATCAAAAAAGAAATTAAGGAAACAATCCCACTCACCACTGCAACAAAAAGAATAAAATACCTAGAAATAAACCTACCTAAGGAGGTAAAAGACCTGTACTCAGAAATCTATACAACACTGATGAAAGAAATCAAAGATGACACAAACAGATGGAGAGATGTACCATGTTCTTGGATTGGAAGAATCAACCTTGTGAAAATGACTATACTACCCAAAGCAATCTACAGATTCAATGCAATCCCTATCAAATTACCAACGGCATTTTTTTTACAAAACTAGAACAAAAAATCTTAAAATTGGTATGGAGACACAAAAGACCCCGAATAGCCAAAGCAATCTTGAGGGAAAAAAACAGAGCTGGAGGAATGAGACTCCCTGACTTCAGGCTATACTACAAAGCTACAGTAATCAAGACAATATGGTACTGGCACAAAGACAGAAATACAGATCAATGGAACAGGATAGAAAGCCCAGAGATAAACCCACACACCTATGGTCAACTAATCTATGACAAAGGAGGCAAGGATATACAATGGAGAAAAGACAGTCTTTTCAATAAGTGGTGCTTGGAAAACTGGACAGCTACATGTAAAAGAATGAAATCAGAAAACTCCCTAACACCATACACAAAAATAAACTCAAAATGGATTAAAGACCTAAATGTAAGACCAGACACTATAAAACTCTTAGAGGAAAACATAGGCAGAACACTCTATGACATAAATCACAGCAAGATCCTTTTTGACCCACCTCCTAGAGAAATGGAAATAAAAACAAAAATAAACAAATGGGACCTAATGAAACTTAAAAGCTTTTGCACAGCAAAGGAAACCATAAACAAGACGAAAAGACAACCCTCAGAATGGGAGAAAATATTTGCAAACGAGTCAACAAAGGATTAATCTCCAAAATATATAAACAGCTCATGCAGCTTAATATTAAAAAAACAAACAACCCAATCCAAAAAATGGGCAGAAGACCTAAATAGACATTTCTCCAAAGAAGACATACAGATGGCCGAGAGGCACATGAAAAGCTGCTCAACATCACTAATTATCAGAGAAATGCAAATCAAAACTACAATGAGGTATCATCTCACACCGGTTAGAATGGGCATCATCAGAAAATCTACAAACAACAAATGCTGGAGAGGGTGTGGAGAAAAGGGAACCCTCTTGCTCTGTTGGTGGGAATGTAAATTGATACAGCCATATGGAGAACAGTATGTAGGTTCCTTAAAAAACTAAAAATAGAATTATCATATGACTCAGCAATCCCACTACTGGGCATATACCCAGAGAAAACCATAATTCAAAAAAGACACATGCACCCCAATGTTCACTGCAGCACTATTTACAATAGCAAGGTCATGGAAGCAACCTAAATGCCCATCGACAGACAAATGGATAAAGAAGATGTGGTACATATATACAATGGAATATACTCAGCCATAAAAAGGAACAAAACCGGGTCATTTGTAGAGACGTGGATGGACCTAGAGACTATCATACAGAGTGAAGTCATAAAGAGAAAAACAAATACCATATATTAAAGCATATACGTAGAACCTAGAAAAATGGTACGGATGAACTGGTTTGCAATTGCAGAAATAGAGACACAGATGTAGAGAACAAACGTATGGACACCAAGGGGTGAAAGCAGGGTGGGGGTGGGGTGGGATGAATAGGGAGATTGGGATTGACATGTATACACTGATGTGTATAAAACAGATAACTAATAAGAACCTGCTATATAAATAATAAATAAATAATTTTTTTAAGTACATATTTTAAAGTCAGTGGAAATATATTATCTATAATCATATGCTACCCGAGATTTTCAATACTAAATCACAACTATGATAATCCTATCCCTTCCTATTCAAAGAGTGGTCTTCAGACATACACTGGAATCATCTGGGAATGCAGTACCTTAGGTTCCATTCCAGACCTACTAAAAACGAAATCTTCATTTTTATCAAGATCTCCTGATGATTCTCACCTACATTCAAGTTTGAAGAACAGTGATCTAGACCAGTAGAGACCGCAAACCTTGGGCGCTATGTGGCCTGAACAGCTTCAAGAACCATCCCACAATCTAGACTAAGTGCTCCCTCATTTATTGTACTGACCTAACTAGATACAGCAGCTAGTAACTTGTAGTTGCTCAGCAGAGTAAACACATATTTGGATTTTGTTCTGGCAAATGATTCTTATGCATATTTTCCAAAACCCACCTTTCACTGGGTGGTTTGACTTGAAATGTCTTTTATGTTCACCTTTTTTGTGAACTCAGATTTTCCTTTAGAAATATTTCAACGAGTCCTCTTTAGTCAATTTTGAATACACACATACACACACATCACAAGAGAAATTAGAGAGTCTATCCATCATCTTTATGCAAAAATATAATTGTATTTTAAAGAAAAATTTTATCACAGTAAGGAAAATCACTTTTACAGAACTATTATGTTCCTAAAGTAGACATTTTAAAGAAAACAATTTATTACAATTTGATCATAAAAGGCTTTATTGTAATGTCATTGGCACCTGCCATTTCTTCACAGTTTCATAACTTAAGTTTAACTATATATTAAGAAATACCTGGACATTTTAAAACTAAATAAGAAGCATTTAAAATACCACAGTCTTCAGCTAATGTGTGTATTTAAACATATAAAGGGAGAACTGTAAACACAATCAAAAAGATGTTTTAAACATGGCGTCTGGAAATGGACCCTACGTTTTACGTTTATGGCAGCATCATGTGGTATTTTAAAGTGACGGTTTTAATAGTTTTTCCTCCTGATTGCTTTTGTTTGTTAATTTCTATTCATACATCACATTTGAAAAATTGTATCAGGCAGTGGCAATGTGTCAAACTGCTTCTTGCTCAGAAGAGTTTTCGGTTAACATTATTTTTTTTCTTGAGAAACAGGGCTTCTTTTACTTTTTAATAAGTAGACTCTTACAACACTAAGAATATCATAACATAAAACCTGATCTACGTTCTTTCCAATATTTATTTCTTTTCTGCTTATTGTAGCTTTGACAACACATTAATTTTCACAGAGATGAGAATGCATCTATCAATATTTAAGACATTTCTTGAACACTTGTTTTACGCACAAGTAAATGCCAGCATCTCCCCACATCAGCGATTAATTACAGAGTTATCCTGATGGTGTGCCTGCCTGATTATTTCTTTTTTTTATTTTTCATTATTGTTTCTCATCTAGCCACTTAAGAGAGCTTGGAAACTGTTTAAGAGATGAGTTACAATCCAGGAAGGTCAAGTAACAAACTTTCATTGTGTGAGGAGGCTGCTGAGCTAGTATCAACGGTGGGTTTTTTCTTTCCAAATTTAAAGATATTTTATTTTAAATATAAATAAAATATAAAAATAAAAGATTACTAGCATACTTTCAGAGAGAAGAGTATGCCCTTATATACTACTATCTTAGTCCCTTTAGGCTGCTGTGACAAGTACCTAGACTGGGAAGACAGGGTGGCTTATAAACAACAGAAATTAATTCTTTCCAGTTCTGGATGCAGGGACGTCCAAGATCAAGGCACCAGGATGGTGGCATTCTGGTGACAGCCAGCGCCTCACAGGGTAGCGGCTGCATCCTACAGGGTGGAAGGGTCTAGGGAGCTCTGTGGGGTCTCTTTTATGACCATTAACCCCATTCATGTGGGCTCCACGCTCAGGACCTAAGCACCTCCCAAAGGTCCCACCTCCTAATTCCTCACGTCAGGCACTAGGATTTCAACATACTGTGGGGAAGGGGGAATAAGTGGGGGGACACACACAAACATTCAGACCACAGCCCCCTTTATTCAGCTTCAACAATTATCAATTCACAACTGACCATGTTTCCATTCTACCCCCACGTATTAATTCTCATTACCTCCATTCCAATTATTTTAAAGCAAATCCCTGATACATATTGAAATATTTACAGATGAAATTATGCCTTAACTTTAAAAGACAAATACTCCCCCTGTTAAACATATGCAAAGTATCACCCCCTCTCTTACACATACTGACACAAATAATAATTTCTTAATATCAGCAAATATCCAGTCAGTTCAAACAAATATTCTTCACCGAAGCATTGGGAAAGAATAAAATCTTCCTACACTATTTTAATAAAATCTCTTGATAAAATGTCCAAATATTTCATTAGCACAGGTAAGGCCAACAAGAGATTATTTTAAAATCACATACACTTCATTAAAATTAAATATTGTAACTTCTCTTCAGTGTAAAAAGTTGTTTTTTATATTTATGTTTCATAACACATAAATATTATATAGTTCTTACCCAAATTCTAATTCCCTCAACATGGCTAAGTCTAAAATAGAAACATTATGACTGATGGCTATTAAAAAAGAAAAGTAGTAAACCAGATAAACCAAATTTTCCTCAAATTTACTATTTGGATTATTTTTTTTTAATTTTTCCCTACAGAGAATTGGAGTTGGAGTGTTTTTAATTCAGACTGTACCTGAATTATAATCAACTAGTCACAAAATGGGTTTATTCCTAACATCACTCTAAGTAGGACCAGCCCTACATTGTACAGAACCCCTCTTATATGCATTCTTAAGGTTTCAAGTCGCAAAGATACCTAGGGCAGCGATTCCTGAACTTCTGGCGTGCATCAGAAATAGCAGGAGGGCCAGTTAAAACAGACTGCTGGTCCCACCCCCAGAGTTTCTGTTTCAGTGGTGTGGGGTGCAGCCCGATCATCTGTGCTGCTGACAAGTTTCCACGTGACATTTCAAGTTGCTGGCCTGGAGATCACACTGCGAGGACCACTGATCTCGGGTCTGAAATCTTGCGAATTGGCAGATTTGGCATTTGCTTCAAGCCCCACACAATACAGAGGAAAGAGCATGTGTTTTGGAATAAGATGAAGGTGGGTTCAAGTCTCAGCTCCCCCCTCCCTTGCTAGTTACAAATTTGGGGAGCAAGTGACCACTTTTTAAAGCCTGAGTTTTATCTGTGAAACAACTAAGTTTCAACTTTCTAGAAAGAAAAAAATTTGTACTGATTGCCTCAGAGGCACTGTGGATCCATCACCTATTAATCTGCATTCTCAAGAGTGGACACAGGAGGGTGCCATTATTAACTTGTCTTTAGATAAGAATTTTACCGACAAAAAATCAGCCTTTTTAAACTATCCTGACAATTTAGACCCACCTCTGGAATCATTTGGCTACCATTCAATCTGACAAAACATGAACTTTAGCCCTATCTAAGTTTCTGCCGATTCTGATATACTAATGTATATCTTACAGCTCTAAATCTCATCCTGACCAGAGCCTTTTGCCTACACACTAACCTAGTTCATTACTAAACTAATTCACTGTTGCATTTCTTTTATCAAGGCTTCTATAAATGATTATGTAATATGTGTTTAGAATAACAAGCTGAACCCAGTTATTTTCATATTCACTACTCTGACAATACACAGACTCTAATTTTTAAGTTCACTTTAGTTTTTTCTGTTGGCATATAAAACCAGAATTTTTATCCTGAAAGAGGATAAAACTCTAAATTTCACACTGTAGAATACAAGGCTTGGGTTATTAATCAAATACAGTATTACTGTTAAGTATACAAAGCAAATTTTATTCACAACTCAGATAAAGTGAACTCAAACTTGGTGGGGTATCATCTCCTATAAAAAGCCCTATAAATTTATCAGCTATCAACATGAGAATTTTATATGTGTGTGCTTTTGCCTGTATCAGTCTGGTGGGAGAAGAGCACAGAAAACTTTTTATAATAGGATAGAAGCTGATACATAATTACATTAAAAGTTAAGGCTGTGTCATTAGAGCAATGGTTATACTTAATTCACTACAATGAACACTGATCCACCGCCAGCTATACCGGGATGACAGGAGGACCTAGATAAAAGCTTGTAAAACACAATGTAATGAGAAATTTCTCAGAGTCTCCAACAGTGATACAATTTTTAAAATTTTATTCATTGCAAAGTAGTCATTTGCACAGGACAGTAGAAATTACACACGGCATAGAGGAGAGGGCTGGGCTTTGGAAAAAGATGGAGATCGGCTGTTTCTTCCTTGCTGGTTACAAAGCTTTGAGAGCAAGCGACCACATCCCAAAATCTGAGTTTCATCTGCAAAATTTAGATAATTCCCTCAAGCTTCCAGGATCATTTTGAAGACTGAATTAAAACTACATCCAAAGTATCTGTGACACAAAGGAGGTACTCAATAAATTGAGTACTTTATTAATAAACAATAAACCTACTTTTGAAAATCTGGCCTGTATCTACTTCTTCAATAAAAATAATTCAAATTATTCCGCATTTCTTAGATTTCTAAGGGATTTAACAGATTTATGTCACTGTTAATGAAATTTTCAGGAAGTTTTTATAAATTTATTTATTTTATTGAAGTATAGTTGAAAAAAAGTTTTCTATTCACAAGATTTTCTGGTTATTTATTCTCAACATTAAAAACAAATTAGGGACTTCGCTCGTGGCTCAGCGGTTAAGAATCTGCCTGCCAATGCAGGGGACACGGGTCTGAGCCCTGGTCGGGGAAGATCCCACATGCCACGGAGCAACTAAGCCCACGCGCCACAACTACTGAGCCTGCGTGACACAACTACTGAAGCCCACACGCCTAGAGCCCGTGCTCTGCAACAGGAGAAGCCACCACAATGAGAAGCCCGCGCACCACGACAAACAGTAGCCCCCGCTCGCCGCAACCAGAAAAAGCCCGCGTGCAGCAACGAAGACCCAACGCAGTCAAAAATAAAATTAATTTTAAAAAATAAAAATAAATTATAGAAAATTGTTTGTAAAGCATTTAGCTTTATTAATGTTGGACCACAACTGTATTTTTTAGTATCATGAAGACATCTCATAATGTATATAAATAGATATACCTAAAGGTGTATATATAGATATACCTACAATATAAGTGGATGTAAGTAGCTATAAGTGGATATAAGTAGGTATACCTAAAATAAAAATGAAATCTTCAGGGCTTCCCTGGTGGCGCAGTGGTTGAGAGTCCGCCTGCCGATGCAGGGGACGCGGGTTCATGCCCCAGTCCGGGGGGATCCCACGTGCCGCGGAGCGGCTGGGCCCGTGAGCCATGGCCGCTGAGCCTGCGCGTCCGGAGCCTGTGCTCCGCGGTGGGAGAGGCCGCGACAGAGGCCCACAAACCACAAAAAACAAAACAAAACAAAATGAAACCTTCAAAATTTCTTCCTCTAGACAGAAATACAACTTTTTCATTAAAAGTTTTACTTTTAACCTTCATAATACAAGAATACATGCTTTCCATGTAATATATCCCCCATAAAAACTGACATTTCTAAGTTAATGTATAAATAAATAGCATGTTTAGAAGATAAAATACATTTTTCCATTCAAACTCTACTAACGGCCAACCACAGTAATCCCTGCCCACACACGAGTGAGTGACTGCATAAGCTCTGGGTCAGGCCAGGCATTCACCCAAAACACAGCCAATTAGAAAAGGACTCCACACCCTAGTCAAAAGCAACCCACCAAGGGTTGAACAGAAGAGAAACCAGAGCTCTTGGGGATAGCTGGTGTGAGAACTCTAGTCACCCCAGGTTTGATGGTAACTGACCCATCTGACCCTCTATGGGAATTCCAAACGTAAAATAAGAGAGAAGGTAACGTGAACGAAGAAAAACAGAATCAGTAAAAACGTAAAAGGAGACTACAAAGCAGAAACAGAGAAGCTGGTTCTCCGGTATTAACTCCTTTATGCAGCAAACACGAACTGAACCCAAGCAGGGTTATATGCCAAGCAGCGTGTTAGGACAACTGTGGCCAGCGCCAGTAAAAGAAGGCAACACTTCTGAGCGCATAAGACAACCGGGCCATCGGGGCTGCTGGCAGGCCAAGTGGCTTCCCAAGAAAACGGCAGCCTCAACACTTGTCAGCTGCCAACTACAGATGGAAAAAAAGAGCGCAAAATGTGAAACAAAGCAGGACCAAAGAGACTGGGCGCCCATGTCTAGTCTCACTCATGATGCCTCCTAGCTCCCTAGTTCAAGTGGCACCAAAGGGATCCTGATCGCTGTCAGCTCTTCCCTGTAACAGTTATGGGGGACTACAGTAGATGCACAACATTTACATTTCCCAAAGAAAATAAGCACCAACAAAATTCCCACTGTTAACAAACTACATTTAGGGGTGCAACAGTGAATACCAGAAAGAGTTGCAGATGAAAGTTAAAAAAAAGAAAAGAAAAAAACAGAAAAAAAACCCTCCCCAAACTGTTTTATAAAGGAACTTAATCACAGGGATTGCCCTTGGCAAGGTTTTAGAATACGCCGTGGCAAGTTATTTATCTTTGGTACCCCTGGCCTACCTTTGCTACAAGCTCCACCCTGTCCCACTGGGCTCTCTTCTCTACCAAAGCCTCCTACGAAAAGGAATTTGGTATCAATGATTTGAATCTTAATATGGCGGTGAGTCGAACATGTTTTCTCTCCCAGGCTTATCTGCATTTATGGCCTCCTAATAGGTGAATGAAAGGCACTGCTGACTACTAATACACTTTGAGCATCAGTGAGCGAGTGTTGACAGAGGTACTGAGGAGAGAAGGGTAAGCATTTCCCGAGATGACACTTCAACTACTGAACAGAATGTGTCGATTTATCACCTGTAAAGAATAATACAAGTTTTTTAAATGACAGTTGTTTTAAAACCACGTTTATAATAGAGAATAAATTAAATGGTGAATTTGTTTCTTCCCAATCTCCTACCTTTAAAAACTTACCCAGTGACTCAAGATCTGATCAGTAGAGTATATGTAAATTCCAATAATGTTAAAAAGTAACAATTTAGTACACTGAATGATTTATCACTACGTGATCCCCCCCCCAAAAAAAATCACAAAATGAATGGGTGAATATCTGCTTAAACTATCGAAAGTCATAAATCACATCTAATATTGCTATGCCTAGATGTATACTGCTAGGATTTTGGCAATTCCGGTTATAACAGCATATTTATGCAAAATTTATTGCTGAATTCTACCACAAATCAATTCCGTTTATTCCAAATTAGTTTCAGATTTCATAAATTATTGATCATTTGATTACTATTTATAATTTAGTACAGTTAAACAACTGCTCAATATCTTTTGGAAGCTACACCTAGGAAGCATACATATAATTCAACAAATGCTTCCGCGTACCTACAACATGTCCCAGACATACTATACGTTAAAACAAGGCTATAGTGACAGCTAAATTCACGTTTATTATAAGCTACTGTTTACAGGCACTTAAAACTCCTCAAGATAATCCCTCTTGGACCCGGAATATTTTTACTCTCATTCTCATCTGCAAAATCATAGTTAAGGTTAAGTTTGAGTAAGTTATCTAATTGAATGTATTCAGGGACTTACCAAACCTTTAAAAATTATACTGTCTTACAATGAGAACCTGTTGGGGACTACTGTACCTTCTTAAAATGACAGCTGTGACTTCTTTTTCCTAAATTAAATATATTTAACTTTCTGAATGAAAACTAGTCATGACACTGTACTAATTAAGTTAGAAATCTTAAGCAACATGAGAAATGTAATATACACTTTCTCATACATGCATTTAACATGATTATGTGTTAACATACATGGCATCTAAGTACACTTTAATGCACATTTATTTGAAAACTGCTCTCTGAAACGCAGTTATTCTTTTCCCAGAGGGCGAAAATTGCTCCACATAATTTGCGTACCTTTCCACTCACTTATCAGCTGTTTCATTACCTTAATTCCAAATGATAACATTTGACTGGGTAATATTTGAATACTCAAAGTTTTATTAGCTCAATAGCTTTAGAACACTGACTAAAAGCTGGATGCCACACCTAGTGGAGTAGAAAATTCTGTGCATACACTTTATGCAACACAATTTAGAAATTCAGACTATTTTTGTCACGCCTATTTATCAATGGGTGAAAATTAGGCCTCACAGGTTAATTAATGCCTGCTATCCTCAACAGGGATTCTCAGCACATCAAAACAGTGTTTTGAAAGAAGCTGGCATCTTTGCTGTTTTGGTCAAAACTGTAGAGCCCTGAATGGCCTGCACACAGCAGGCACTTACTGTCTAAATAACCTCTAAGGCTCAAGCGACAGTTCCTAGCAGAATCAGACTCAATTACAACCCCTTAATTTGGGACTCTTTCTTATGCATGATTTATTAACTTTTCATGATTATAGTTTTTAAAAGCGAAAAGGAAAAAAATTATTTTTGCAATGACAAATTTCTTAGAGAAATATGTATGCTGATCCTAGGAAAAGTCATCAGTGGTTTGGGTTCTAGTTCTTAGAGGGGTTGGGTTAGTCTGAGGTTTACACAGTAAACACAATATATGGATACAAATGTTGACTTTTGAAGCCTGCAGGAAATCATAAATGCTTGAAACCCACACCATCAATTACCAGATGAAAGTCTAATTAGCACGCCTAGCTTTTGGCAGTAGTCAATCTTTGAAAATATAAGTCAGCATAGATTTGGGAAGGCTACTATGTGAAATCCAACAGTTTTACATGTTGCTGTGAAATAATGAACACTTTTGATATATTTTTTAGTTCCGTATTTAATACAGCTGATTAAAAAGCTAACTTCATTCCCCCTCTGTATTACTATTCTTCTAGCGTACAGCTGCCAACCATAGTTAAATCTGATTAGGCCCCATGTTGAGTTAATCAATTTGATAATGTCAGACTTTATTAAGAAAGCATACACGTCACAATGTCTACCATCAAAAGCATGCGTGCCCCAGCTTTTCTTTTCCCACAACACTGCAACTGCTTAAAGTAGCTCAGTTTTGTTTTGCTTTGTTTTAAAAAGAATTTTTTTAAAAATTCTTTATTTCTTCCTTAGGCAAATACAAAAAAATTATTCTGTTAAAATATTACTACTATGATTAACTTTTTCTTTATCAATGTTTATATAAAGAAATAATCTCAAAATCACAATCATGATTAGAAATAAAAGCAAAAGTATAAATGCTCACAATGTAAAACAGTATCCCATGATAAATCCCGAGAAGTTTTTCTATTTTATTTTTGTTCATAATGATTAAAGACCTCAAAACACAACCCACTTTTCTCTACTCGTGATTTTTACAGCTTTGCTGCACTCAGGATTAACTAAGCAAAGGAAAAGGGGGCATGATCATTTGAACACACAAGTCTGGGTCACGATCCCACTGTAAGAGAATTTTCATACATTTTAGAAGACAGAAAGCATTATGAAATATATTAATGTTTTTATAAACTTCCTACCTTTCTTTTTCCTTCTGAGTCATGAAAAGATTCAAAGAAGGTTAAATGAAAGGAAGTTCTGTGCTGATGGAAATCAACCTCTCCTTAACTTTATATTAAAATTTTTCAGTTAATTATTTTTAACTTACGCAAGAGCAGAACAGTTTTCGAGTATTTGGTTTTAAAGGTTTGTTGCTTGAAACGAAAACAAATTTAAAGAAAAAATTAGGAAAAGTGTACCTTTTATAGAACTACAATTCTACATATGGGGTGTAAAATTCTATATTTTAGGGTAAAAATGTAGGAGGTAGGTAACATATTGAAGGATTGTCAGAAAGAAATGAATAACTGAAAATAGTGGAGCAGCTGTAAGAACCAACCTACGCGCATGCCAGGTAGCCATCTTAACTTTCATTGGCATCATGAGGTAGATAAAAGGGAAAGAAATTGTAAAATAAAATAAAAATAGGCTTATCTCTATTTGTCTTCCTCATACCATGTCTTATCCATCTACCAAGCCTTCGGTATCCTTCAGTAAGCCCCTTACATGACATCCTGTCTTATGTGGTCCGCGGGGGTCAGAGGGGATGGAGGCAAGCATTATTATGAATTGAAAGAAGCTCAAATTCAGATTTTTAATGAATCTGGGTCAGCTGGTCAACATATACTGCTTCAAATGCAAACTCAGTCTTCTGGACACTGTGACAAAAAGGAAGTGGGAGTTAGCTCTGCCTTCTAAGCCTTGAATCACCCCTTCCTTCTCCCCAAAGCCACCCTTTCAACGCCCGTCCCCAATCCTATGACTGGATTTCTTTAAGTTTTTGGTTTCTGTTTAAGAAATTTAAGCACCTCTATCAGACCGATGATAATACGGTTGCTAAAAATTATATGGCAATAGAAAATATCATACATCATAAACCCACTGTCCATATCATAGCAGCCAAAGTGTTCTTTTTAAACAGTAAAACCTCTTGGGACTCCTCCACATAAAAAACTTCAAAGGCTGCCCACTGCTCTTAGGAAAAAGAACAAAATCTTTAGCACAGCCAGAAAGACCTGGTGTGATCTAGCCCCAGCCTCAGCTTGAGCCACCCCACTCCAGGCACCTTGGAATTCCAACCACACTTGGTCTGTTTCTGCTCCTAGAACTCGCCCACCTGCAGTCCACATGCTGCCTCCTCAGCCTAAAACACTCCTGCTCTCCCTCTGCCTACTCAGCTTAGGCCGCAAAGGTGGTTTTTCAAAGCTAATTTCTTCCTTGACACCCCTTCCCATGCCCTGTGTGATGTACTGTCAAGGCGGCCCAGATGTCTCTTCCAGAGCCTTCTCACAGTGGTCATTAGCAAATGGGGAGCAGCTGCTGACCCTCGGTCTTTCCTCTGGGTGTGGTATCAGCGATGGTTGTTTTGTTCATTACTACACTCCCCCCGCCCAGCACACAGGAGGCACTCAGGTCCGCCTCCTGACAGGCAGCATTAACGCCCGCCTCCTAGGCTACCGTGAGGGTTAAACTAAACAAGCCATAGAAAGCCCCGGTTCAGACCGGCACTCAATACGAGTTAGCTGTTATTATCAATATCTACTTTTTATGAGAGTGAATAAATAAGGGCAATTAGGAATACTTATTAAAACCGTTCAAAAAGGGGACACTGATGCACCCCCACTCCATTTATTTATTTACTAACTCCACAGCACTTACTGTAAAGAATTATGAGAGCTATGCGGAATACTTACAAACAAGAATATTCGATGCATCTTTTTAACTTTTATATTGGAGTACAGTTGATTAACAATGTGTTAGTTTCAGGTGTACAGCAGAGTGATTCAGTTATAGATATACATACACACACACACGCACACGCACGTATCTCTTCTTTTTCAAATTCTTTTCCTGTTTAGGTTATTACAGAGTATTGAGCAGAGTTCCCTGTGCTACACAGTAGGTCCTTGTTGGTTATCCATTTTAAATATAGGAGTCTGTGTATGTCAGTCCCAATCTCCCAATCTATCCCTCCCGCACCCTCCCCTGCTGGTAACCGTAAGTTCGTTCTCTAAGTCTATGAGCCTGTTTCTGTTTTGTAAATAAGTTTGTATCACTTTTTTTTAGATTCTGCATATAAGCGAACATCATACAATATTTGTCTTTCTCTGTCTCACTTACTTCACTTAGTATGATAATCTCCAGGTCCATCCACGTTGCTGTAAATGGCATTATTTCATTCGTTTTAACAATGCAGCATTTTTTTAAGAATTCCAGTGATAAAGGATAAATTATGAAATATACCAATAAAGGAATATCTAGACACTGAAAAGCATTTCCTCAATGAATCCAGGCATTTCCTCAAAAATATGATTTTTTATAACTTAAAAGGCTATCACAATATACAAATTTTTCACATTCACAAACTACCATTGATTTTAAATATGATCCAAGATGAGAAATCAGCATCGCACACAGGGAGACAAAATACAGCAGCCTAGCAATTCACGGCTGCTGTGCTTTAAAAAAATAGTTTTTAAATCAAAACCCCTGTCTAATAATATTTGACCTCCCTTCTGTTAACAACAGCACTTTTTTCCCCATTACATCAAAGCGTTTCTACACAAGAATGATTCAAGCACTAAGGACTGTCAAGTCTGTGAATATCTGAATCATTTTTAACAGCATGTACTATGTCAAATGAAAATAATCCTGCAAAGTGGGAGAATGATCTTTAATTCAGCAACTGTAAAAGTTCATTCACCGATTTCATGATGCTTTAGAATTATCATATTGCATTTTATACTTTATAATTGTTCTAGCAGTGCAAACCATCACTGTTGCCAATCTTATATGTCACCCTGACTGGGGGTGGGGGCAGACATTTGGTCAAGTGCTATTCTGAGTGTGCCTGTAAGGGTGCTTTGGGGTGAGATGAACGTGTGCAGCATTGGCTGAGTAAAGCAGATGGCCCTCCCTAACGTGGGTGGCCCTCATTCAATCCGTTTGACCTGAGTGGAACAAAAAGGCTGACCCTTCCTGGAGTAAAAGGGAAGCCCTCCTGCCTGACTGCGTGAGCCAGGACGTCAGTCTTTTCCTGCCTTCAACTCCAACTGAAACATCAGCTCTTTTTGGCTCTGGAGCCTGCCAGCTTGTTGGACTAAAACTCATGCCCTCAGCTCTCCTGGTTCTTCAGACTCAGGCTGGAACCGCACCACCGGGCTCTCCTGGGACTCCAGCCTGCCGACTGCAGATCTGGGACTTCTCAGCCTCTGTTTATCAGGTGAGCCAATTCCTTATGGTAAATCCTTCTCTCTATATATATGCATCCTGTCGGTTCTATTTCTCTGGAGAACCCTGACCAATACACCGTATATCGCACATCCCCACCCACTTCGAAGCTCTCCCCTCTCACACATAAACCCCAACACACTTACACTCAGCAACCGCTGAAGGCCCGTCAGAATACAAGTACAGAAACTCAAGGTCCACGGTTTTCGGCATCCCTGCTCTCATCTCATCTTTGGGCGCTACTGCGCGCTAAGCATAGGTAACAGAGGAATGGATAAGATAAAATCTGTCCCCTCCAGCTGCCCACAGGTTAGAGAAGATGCAAGTGGATCCAATCAGGGACAGCCTGTTAACAAACGGGATATAAGGTTCAGGTGTCAGGATGATTTCATAAATGTTAGACAATTATGGCTCTGTAAAAACCAAACCAAACCAAACCAAACAGAAGTTAACCAAGTAATCTGAAGATCAAATTGGTTATATGAGGTGATTCATGAACTGGGCAGCAGCCCATCTAGAGAGTAGAGGGCTCTGGGGCTGGGAGGTGGGAGGTTTCTATTCACAGGAAGA
The DNA here is from genome assembly GCF_000442215.2 of Lipotes vexillifer. Taxonomy (NCBI): domain Eukaryota; kingdom Metazoa; phylum Chordata; class Mammalia; order Artiodactyla; family Lipotidae; genus Lipotes; species Lipotes vexillifer. Next base: position 776,823 of record NW_006795975.1, on the reverse strand, counting down.
AGGGTTGGGCAAGGGAGCTATTAGCAACAGAAAACAAAAAACTATTCTCGGTCCAGGACACCTTTTCGGACAGGGAGGGAAGACAGGAGTTTTATCAGGTAGACTGCTCCTTCCTTTCCCTTGGTGGGGGAATGGAGGGGGCCCGCATGACAGATTACCTCACTGCTGCTGACCAGAAAATTCCAGACTGGCTGATTAAGTTACACTTCTGAAGAAAGTCAAAACTGCAATTGAGTCAGGTATCAAGTCGAGGTTTGGTATCGTGGGCTTTAGCACAAGTGGCGCCATTTTGGGGCCTGTGGTTTTCCTGTCTTAACAGTTCTTCATCCGGGACTTGTGACTGAAAACCAAATTTGCTTGAGAAAAACAATGGCAGGGAATTCCCTGGCGTTCCAGTGGTTAGGACTCAGCACTTTCACTGTTGAGGGCCTGGGTTTGATCCCTGGTCAGGGAACTAAGATCCCACAAGCCGTGCGGCATGGCCCGAAAGAAAAAAAAAAGAAAAACAATTGCATACCTAGGAGAAATGATTAAATGAATTCCTGAAACTGTTATTAAGCATTCTAACTAGAAGCAAAGATCCACAAAATGAGGGTGGACAGGGAGCTGGAAATGCCAGGAGCCAGTAACGATTCCTTCACTCAAACCATCTCCTCCTTATTTCTTTTGCCCGGGCATGGAGACAGAAAACTCAGAGACAAATACTGGGTTTTTGTCTCAGAGCCCAGCCTCTCTGCCCAGCCCTGTGTGTGTGCCCTGCCACTGCAGAGGGCTAGAGCACCTGAGCCCCACAAGATCCTGGCTGAGGAGAGCGGGAGCACGCCTGCGGAGACGGGGGCTAAGCCTCGGCCCCAGCCTTTGCCAGTCAGACTGAGGGTCCCACGGCCCCCAAGGCCTGGTTCCAGCCCCCTCCCCGAGGCGCAGCATAACCTGGGCAGGGGTCTCATAGAAAGGAGGGCAGGGAGAGCTGTGCACAAGCCGGGCCACGTCGGCTGCACAAGTCCACCATCCCAGCGCACACCTTGCACGCCAAAGGATCCTTCCTCCACAGCGGACTGGGGGTGGCGTCAGGAGACGGAGACTTCTGGCCCTCACCCTGGATGGGGAAGACCTCGCGGCAGAGGGAGCCCACTAGACAGAGCTCTGTGGCCCCCTGCTGCTGCTGGGGGAGTAACCAGAGTAGTGCAGGGTCTGCACTTGGACAAGGCGTTTCTGGAGCCCCCAGTTACACAGAAGGGGCTCCAAACCAAGACATGCAAGGAATTCCCGGTTCCTGGTGTTCACTGTGGCCCCTGTGGCGTGATTCTTGGCTCCATCAGGCTACCAGGGCCTGAGAAAACATGCTGTTCATTTAAAAACTGGCTGAAAAAATGCCGCCCCCCCCCCGCCCCGTTTTCTACTCAGCCATCATCACATATGCTACACGTCACTCTGCTTCCTCTCTGACACCTCCCTACAGCCAACACCGCTGACACGGGCTCCCTGCTTTCTGCCCAAAGACAGCGCCAGCGCCCCAAACAACCTACCTCAGCCGCCGCTGCTCC
>NW_006795975.1:772103-774592 GCF_000442215.2 Lipotes vexillifer | reverse complement strand
TGCTGAAATACCAGCTGAAAGCTGTTCTCTGGTGCCCAGAACAGACGACATTCTCTTGGTCAGCCTTTTGCACGATGATAAGGCATCTTCCCCTCTCTCCTCTGCCCCCGACCCACCCTGAAGTCCCTCCCTTTGGAGGGTGAACCCTGATCTGGGCTGTGCCTCTCTCCAGTTCAGTCTCTGAGCATCATCGACATTTCTTTATTTCCATGCGTCCCCAAGAGCAACACGGACGCCTAAGGCCTCTGGTCTTTCACTTGTACCTCCACATGCCAACTCTAACCGGGTTTCAAATGCACGGCCCACTCAACACAAACCTCCTATAAGAGAGGGGGGCAAATCCAGCTTCCTCCGCAGCGGCTCCCTGCCACCTGCACACACGCACTCCCGAACCAGGAAGCCCCAGGGCAGGGGGAGCTGCTAGGTACAAAAGCGCCCTCAGCCACTGGAAGAAGCGGCAGAGAGGACGACACCTGTACTTCCACCAGGATTCTCGGCCTCTCTGTCACTCTCCAGCCTAGGCCGTCTTCCACGCCAGTGCCCTCATTTCCAACTCCCACAGCAGCCCCATTTGCAGGGCTAGGAGAGAGCGGCCCTGCGTGCAGCCACCTCTCCAGCTGGGTCTCGCGCGCGTGACTCACCCTTGGACTTCATCCACCTTCTCTAGGCTCGACCCCTTATCCGCGTCTGCCCGCCTCTGTGTGACCTGGGGAGGGTGGGGGGGGGGGGGGGGGTGGGGTTCTCTGCGGAAATGAAGTTGCCAGCCTTGTGAGATGGGGGGGGGTGGCGTGGGAGCCACTCGCACTTCTCAGGAGAGCTGATCCATTCGCCACCCTCTGCGATCTGAGCTCCAACCCCTCCAGGCCCCGTCACGTGGGCCCTGCAACACCCATCATCACTCTGCTTTTTATCTTCACTTTTTCCTTTTCCGTCACTTCCTTTTCCTTAGCATACAAACAGTCTCAAGCCTCTTCAAGGCCTTATACAAAAATCTTCCTTCAACCCTCGGGTCTCCAGCTCCCGGGTCTCTCCTCCCCAACACAACGTGCAGCTACAAGAGCAGTCTACACACGGAATCGCCAATTCCTCACCTTGCGCTCACTCCGGAACCCAATATATTGAGGTTTTTACTCTGCAACACTCCACTGATGCTGTTCCTGCTAAGACACACAAGACCTGTCTTTGAACACAGTGGACACTTCAGTCCTTATCTGACACGTCATCTCTCTGCTGCATTTCACAGGACTGAAAAATTCCTTCTTACTGGAAATTTACCATCTTGGCTTCCATGGTAGTCCCCTAGCCTGGGATAATTAGCCATTCAATTGTAAGCTTAAAAAAATGAACAACTGTCACTATGTGCCTTGTTTATACGTCTCAATTTTCAAAACAGAGGTGTTAACTACTACCTGCTCATCTGACTTCCAAAGTATACACCAAGCCCAGGATTAACTGGCAAATGTGCAGCCATCTATTCCATTCCTCTGAGTATTCTGGATTTTTTAAAAAAATTTTATTGTAGTATAGCTGATTTACAATGTTGTTAGTTTCTGCTGTACAACACAGTGATTCAGTTATACATGTACATATATCCACTCTTTTTTAGATTCCCTTCCCATCTAGGTCACCACAGAGCACTGAGTAGAGTTCCCTGTGCTATACAGTAGGTCCTTATCAGTTACCTATTTCATACATAGTAGTGTGTATATGTCAATCCCAATCTCCCAATTCATCCCATCCCCCACTTCCCTGCTTTGTAGCCATAAGTTTGTTTTCTAAGTCTGTGACTCTATTTCTGCTTTGCAAATAAGTTCATCTGTATCATTTGTCTAGATTCCACATATAAGCAATATTACACAACATTTGTTTTTCTCCTCCGGACTTACTTCACTCTGTATGACAATATCTAGGTCCATCCATGTTGCTGCAAATGGCATTATTTTGTTCCTTTTTATGGCTGAGTAATATTCCACTGTATATATGTGCCACGTCTTCTTCATCCATTCCTCTGTCGATGGACACTTAGGTTGCTTCCATGTCCTGGCTATTGTAAATAGAGCTGCAATGAACACTGTGGTACATGACTCTTTTTGAATTACGATTTTCTCAGGGTATATGCCCAGTAGTGAGATTGCTGGGTCATATGGTAGCTCTATTTTTAGTTTTTTAAGGAACCTCCACACTGTTCTCCATAGTGGCTGTATCAATTTACATTCCCACCAACAGTGTAGGAGGGTTCCCTTTTCTCCACACCCTCTCCAGCATTTATTGTTTGTAGATTTTTTTGATGATGGCCATTCTGACCGGTGTTAGGTGATACCTCATTGTAGTTTTGATTTGCATTTCTCTAACCATTAGTGATGCTGAGCATCTTTTCATGTGTTTTTCGGCCATGTGCATGTCTTCTCTGGAGAAATGTCTATTTAGACTTCCATCCAATTTTTTTTTTTTTTTTTTTTTTTTTTTGCTTTGCGGGCCCTCTCCTGTTG